>NW_026889757.1:9885000-10042500 GCF_033153115.1 Saccostrea echinata | reverse complement strand
TTGGATCTTGTCCTTCCAAATAAAATACGTATACAAAAATTCTAAATGCAGCCTCATGGCAAAAGATTCTTCGAAAATATAACTTTTTTTTTTATTATTATTATTAGAGTAAAATATGATGAAAAGAAATTAATACAAACTACAATATGATATAAAAGAGAGTTGTTCGTGTTATGTTCTGGGAATTTTTAATGATCAATGAGAATCAACAAGAATTAAAACTTTTTTTATACTTATAAATGGAATTGTATCAAAAATCAAAATTAAAATCTAGGACTAGGAGAGGGCAAAACAAGATATTTTAATGGTGGGGCAATAAATATTTTCTCCCTTTTTTTTCTCTAATATCATCCTTCTAAATAAATCATATCCAAGATTGTTTTTTCCTTACAGCTTTCTTATAATTTTCCTCGACATCGTAAAAATTATATGGATTTTAACTTTACACGCTACAATTAATGTGAGCTCCCAAATACTACGTAATTAGCTATTCATTTCCGTAATATCTCTATCTAAACACGGTGCAGACTGATCGAGATCGTTATCAAGAAACAAATTGACAGCAAATACAGGAAGAGCCAATCGAACCCGACCGCAAAATAAATGATCTGTTTCAATTGACTTCTGTATTGCATTTAAGTCTCAGCGACGTAATTTTTCCAAAAGATTGAGAGATTTATTGAGTATCAAAATAGCAAAATGATATCCAATATTTCATTATTGGGCATTAATATTTACGGTTGGGTTTTTGTAAGCGAAACAATAAGGTTTTTAAAACATTACTTTTTTATATGCCATATGTCCTCACTGTATTTATGTCATTCATAAAATTATATAATTACCGCAAGTCAGACAAAGTACATGTATACACATCTGACATTGAAATTAAATATTCCTATTTAAATTTTTATTTTTTTTTCTTTTATGAAGTTGGTAAATATTACACTTACTCCAAAATCGAGTATCATTGTCCATCTAAGCCAATGATGGACTTTTTAGTCACATTGATTCTTATCAACATAATAGTGGATAAAACGAATAAATACCGGAGTCATTTTTATATTATGTTTCTTTTATATGCGGATGCTTTTAAAGTCATTTGCGGAAGAATTTGGATAAATGCATTGCTTTCTCGTCCGCGTTAGCCATTGTTTCCTTTGTAAAAAATCAAAAGCGATGAAAAACATTTCCATTGTGTGGCGACCAATCTGTTTACCAACGTATTTAGTATATTTCATTTGTACTTAGCAGTACCCTTTCGAATCACGTCTTGTGATCAATTTTTAAAGACACATTTGCGACTATATTTTATATTAAAGGCCTAAAATGAAAATGAAATTAATTCAAAGGCTTTCATAACATTTTAAAGAAAACAAAACTAAATGAAATTGGTTTTGTGGCATACTCTATTATTTATACAAATATCAAAAGAAAATTCGAAATTTTAAAAGTCATTTAATTTTGCAACAATTTAACCATGAACGTTATCATTGATTGAAATCAATTTTAGTTATAAACGCCTGAATTTAAGTAAAAAGGTGGAGATGTTCCTCTAAATGATTGTTGTTTCTTTTTTTTCCCTTCGATGAAGATAACAGACTTTATAAGAAAAACCAAAATGATAATTAAAAAAAAGAGAGGAAAGAATAAGGAAAAATCAAAGTGAATAAATTTACCTCAGTACAATCAGTATCAGAGTACTGTAGAGAAATCTAAATTTAATGCTTTCTAAGAGATATAAATAGCTGCATGACACCGTTAGGTTTGTCAACAAAGCAATATGATGACCTTTGCAAACTTAATACAAAATATAGACATCGAAAAGCTATGATTTATTAACACACGATCGGCGTGTGAATTTCGTTACCCTTTCTTTGGGCCCGCTTAGCTTCTTTACATACCAAAAGAGGTCGACACAAATCGTCTGCCGAAACAATTGGCGGGAAAGAGCTGAACAAACCACTTGAAGAAGAAGCACTCAAATGAGAGAGAAAAACAATTTATAGACTGAATATGGTTGAATCAGAATGGTCGACTTTCCCTCAATAATTCACACAAAAACACAAAAGTGACAAGATCCAAGTAGTCCAAGTACAAAAATGGTCGACTGCTTGAAAAGAGCAAACAATGGCGTCTCCGACGAGGGCAAGAGGTCGCTTAAGTACTTAAAAAAAGAAAAATAGCCAACTGAAGTACCCCTATGTTACAGCATGAGATGTCATTGTCTTACAATATTTATCTCAAAGTATTTTAAACCTGCTTTTGTCGTACAATGCAGAGTCATAAATCTAAACCGGCGTCCCTTTTGTCACATAAGGTGAACGTCAAGATCGACTTCTATCAAACGTTTAGCTGCACCTAAAGATAGTTATCATTTGACTATCGTTCAAAATGATGTATGTCTTTTAAGGTTGACGTTTTATGAAGCAGAAATAAATCATATTGACAAAATACTTTAAATTAATTTTATACATTGTGAAAAAAGTGAAGTTTATATCGCTTTTCTTCTTCTTCTTGTGTTTCTAATTAATTTTTCAGCCTTTCATTATAGTGTTAAATTGATTTTGCAAATTATCAAACTTAAAACAGAAGATCGACCGATTTAAAGAGACATGCAAGTAAAATTAATTAGACAATTAGTCAGAGCGGATCAAAATTGATTTTAATGGAAGGTATTTATTTGCACACTAATCAATTTTTCAAAATAAGAAAATTTGCCGTTTTGTTGTGGCAAGTAACAAGTCTGAGTGACATATCAAACTTGCACCCTTCTTAAACACTAAGGTTTTATTGAATATAATTATTTCTTTGATGTATTTTAACATCCTAAATAGGGTTAAAAAAAAAAAATAAACAATTTTAATAACTAATCATTACGTTTTAAATGAACGAAGATCAATACCACACGTGATACGACTCATACTTCTTTCTGCACTAAAGAAAATCAACAAATTAAAAAAAAAATAACTCGAAAATATTGATTTTTAAATTTGTAATTCCATAGATACCTGTTATAATATTTTTTCAACAATTAATACACGATGAATTGGGAAATAAATGTTTGAAAACGTAATGAAATTATGATAAAAATATCTTGAATGCAAAATGATCTACTCAATAACAACATCGTAGGGACATCTCCCCAACAATTTAACATTTTTTTTTTCTCAAAAGGATATGCATTATTTTTGTTGTAATAAAATCTAAAACATAAATTAAACAGCCAGAGATTTTATTTTTCTAGCGAATCGTTTACTTTATTGTATTTTAAGCCAAACGCAGATAATATATGTGTGAAAATATTTCACCTTTTTTGTTGTTTTCGAGGCGTACACATTAAAATACATAAACAAGCAAAAATATTATAAGGGATAGATTTTAAAATGTCTAAAAAATGTTTTAATCAATTTTCCTTGGTATTTAAACCATTAACAATCATATATATCCACAAAAAGCTCAATCATACATATAAAATACAGCAATATAAATGCCACTAACAGTCAATGCAAAAACAACCTATTGGTAAAATAAAACTATATATAATTGAAAAGTACATACACCACGTAATGTTTTATGTAAAAAAGAAAATCAACTTGTTACTTTGTAATCAAGCACCAATAGTACATAACTGATTCCGACGAGAACCATGTTTTTGTTTTAAGTTCTCAAGTCTAGCACTTTTTTCTTACAAAATAGTCCGTTTAGAACGGTACAAAGAGATCATGTTACAAATATTGTCCATTTTTCCACTAGCACATACTATGAACACGCATAAAAAAGACATCACAGTTGGTACATCCTATGAAACTTCAGATCATGGCGGGATGTCGGTTGTAATGATCCTCAGGTTTCACAAACACATACGCCACTGGACGTGAAATGTCACTTTGCGAGGGCATATAGCTAGGTGGACAATACGGTAGAAGATACTGCCCAGGATGAGAGTGGGCCGCTGGAGGCATGCCGCTCAGAGCGGCAGCTGCTGACGAGGAGTGGGCATTTAACGCAGATAGATAGGGTGAATATAGTCTATCCTGGGCACTGAGAGAACCAACGCCATTGTCTAATTTACCACTTCCCTCCATATGACTGAAAGGGGCGTGAGAAGATGTAGGGGGCAAATATGCCCTCATTTTCTCCAGTGACATACCTTCTGATGCAGAAGCCATGGAACCGAATCCCGGGGGTAAGCCATTCAGAGGGCTGATTCCAGGTATCATTGGCATTGCCATAGGAAACGGATATTTGTCCTTTTTGAGCAAAGACTTGGGCTTCCTTCTGGGACGATATTTATAATCCGGATGTTCTTTCATATGAAGAGCACGAAGTCTCTTTGCTTCATCGATAAATGGTCGTTTATCTTCTTCCGATAGCAATTTCCACTCGGCACCGAGTCGTTTACTTATTTCCGAGTTATGCATTTTAGGATTATCCTGGGCCATCTTTCTTCGCTGTCCTCTAGACCACACCATGAAAGCATTCATGGGCCTCTTGACATGATCTCCTCCGCTGCCACCGAGCTTTGAGGGATCACCATAATCACATGGATCCCCTCTAGATGACAAGTCCTGTGGGCTCATTTCATCACAACTAGACATATTCTCAAATTTAGAGTATGAAATTCCTTTCTTTTCTTCTGTATTCTTCCTAGTAAATAGTTCTTGTCAATAACACAACTTGTTAATAACACAACCGTGTGCTCTTTTTAAAAGTACACGTTTAATAAGTATTAATTGTCACCGCTTTTCTCCTTCTTCCTTCCTCGGATGAAAGTATAATTGCACCCTACGTATTCGAGATGACAAATAATTTTGAGAAATATGAAGAGATCAAAAGTCTTTTAATTCCTGCCCTATCGATCATCTAGCACTTGGAAGGATCTAATTGTCCGCTACAATTTAAACAAATTCTTCTAGAGCCAATCATTTTATGTGATAACAAGATAACACATTTACATATTATTTACTGCTTCTGTTGTCGCTCAAACTCGGACGCCGTGCCCATTCATGAACGTGTGAATAACATGCCACGCCCTCTTTTGCTGACTAAATCCCAGCCTCCAAGTGGAGGTACTTGAATGACAGGTGTTGGTTTGCTATCGTTCGATCGGAAAGTCAGGGTTTTAAATAAGTTCGCTATTTTGTAACGCTTTCATAGAAACTCAATATCTTTTATTCCTGTATATATTATCAGTCACAACTGCGTTGAAGTCAGAATTACTGTTTTGAAATTCTAGAAATAATAAAATTATAAACAAAACATCCTCTAAAATATTTTAATAAAAAAGATTTTGCTTTCGTAAAATACGACATGTTGACAAAAAGTATGCAAGAGTGCATTTCACGAATGTAACCTAGTTTAACTGACATGCATTGATCGTGATATTTTTATTTTTCAGAATAAGTTTTTCATCTCGATAACAAGGTATTTAAAAGTATCCATTTTACTAAGATTGTTGATATAAAGTAATATCAGCTGTTATATGTCATAACATCACTTGATAACCCTACGTATTTTAGATTTGCGTCTATACTACAGTGAGGGAATATCGTTATTTGTGCCTAAAAAAAATTGTTATTATACTGACTTCCTATTTTCGAGCTAAACTATCTAATATTCAAAATAATGTGTAATGATCTTACATAAGAAGTATGTACTTTTAAGCTAAAAGAAAATAGATAAATTGTTTTTTTTCTCGTCAATGAAAATCTATCGAAGTTTAGCATGTCCAATGTTGCAATTATTCATTCATCCGTTGGAACGGGAGGTGCTTTTGGTGCGATCACCCTACCCCCCCCCCCCTTCAAAAAAAATAATAAAATAAGATGTTTCTTTTTTAAACAAAGCGAATTCCTTATTCATTTATTTAAAGTGATGCTGCTAGATTTTGATCATTTAACACTTGAAAAAATGCACCATGATCCACTAAAATGGTATCCATTATAACGATTTTTGGTTCAGAAGAGGGGTCCTCAGTGAGACCCCTCCTTTTAAAGTAACTTGGCGACGGTCCTGATTATTGCCTGCATGAAAACAAATAAATATGCTAAACATTTGTATGATAATATGACATAGTTTATAGAGGAATTTGATCGTGTCTAAAGAATAAATATACTGTAATGATTGTATTAATATCTACAGTCCAATGATGAAAGAAAAAAGTAAAGGAAATGCATTCCTCTTCTTCTTATTATTGATCATTTTACAAAAGGATTACAAAGAAATAAAAAAAATTAAGGACAAAAGGAAAATTTATTGATCAAAGAATGTTTTCCAATTTATTGATCAATGAATCTTCTTAAATTAATATCAGTGATACAATGTATTTACTCAGTTTCGTTTTAGACAGTCTTTTTTCAAAAAGTCTATAGTGAATAGAAAAACGTAGATTTTTTAATCATCAGTGCTGGTAGTATGACCGGGAAACCTGTGTCAAAGTTACATTTGTTATTATTTTTTTTTAAAATAGACTAAGACATATCTATATGCCACCTGAAATTATTGTTGCTGTCTTTACAGTACTATTAGAAATTATCCTTAAGCACTCCTTCCATTTTTTTAAAGCTATAATTATTATTAAGGATAATCATCATTTATGAAATAATGACGTCACTGCAAGTTATGCTTAGGTTTACTCGCAATATGGTTGTACAATGTACATTAATGTGATACAATGTGAGATAACACACATTTACCAAATTTAAATTTGAAAACATTTGTTTTCTTGATATGTAAAGAAGAAACTACTCACGCTAACTCTCGGTATCCGTCTATATTTTACACACAACTAATTCATCATTAATGGGAATTTGGTCATTAAAACTTTTACTGAATGCAAAGTAGAGTTCATTAGTAACTGATTAACAATTCTAATACCAGTGTCAAATAGTTAATTGCTCTTAATAACAACTCTTTTTATAAGTGGGGTTGAAAATTTTATTCTTTGAAATGGGGCTTTAAAACACCACTGGATTTTAAATTTATCTTTGATATGAATAAATGACCCTTAAATCTTTCCGTATGTTTAAATTATGTATAATTTAACATATAAGGTTGATAAAGTACCATTTCGTTGTTGTAATCTCATTAAAAATTGCTAGGAAAATGAACATTTTCGTCGTGTTTTTCAGTTGAAATTTAATTAGAAATTCGTAATAAACATTTTTCGCAGTGGTTTTTTCTGTATGTCCCTCCCCTATGAAAAGCTTAGTTTGAATTTATTAAATAACAATCATGATAACTGTAAAAGGAATTTCTGTTTCACGGAGGAGGGTGGGGGTGGGGGGTTAAAATTTTTAAAAAAGTAAAGATAACGAACATTGATCGATCTCAAGATATCTCATAACAATACAAATTTATGAACAGGGAATAAAACACAGACCCCCGGAAATTCCAGAGGGGTGATGAGATGCCCAGGAAGAGTGAACATCCCCTGTCAACCGTAACGCTCGCCTTGAGCCCTAAGTATTGATCAGGTAGACGGAACATTCCGTAGTCAAATTTAGTATAAAAATAAATGCCTAACAATTGGAATAAAACATGTCAGCCAAAATTCGACCCAATAATAGGTTATATTTGTTAACAAAGTCATTAAAACGACCATAGAACTAATGAAATGTTGACATAAAACGAGGTTGTTGAGATTCCTGTAACATCAACTTATCTGTCTGTAGCTTGCCTTGGCTAAAAAAGCTGATCGTATTCAGACGATGCCCTTGAGTATTATCGAATAAGTTGGGAAACGTAACCACCATGTGCAGCTGAATGCGGAATATTACTATATACATGTAATTATAAATAAGGAAGACGACGATGGAAAAGCTGAGGTCATCACTTTTGTTAGTTTGCCCTTATCGTCTATGGTCACCAAATATCCAAATATGAAACAGATGTGACAGACTATGCCATGCCTTTTTTAAAGTTTACTGGGATATATCGAGTCGACATATGAATTGAAGTAACTATTGTTAATTGATAAAACGTCGTCGATATATCTGAATGTCGAATTGAAGGCCATAGCAAGTGTTTTCTTCTTCTTACATAGAAGATTTTGAATGAATTCTGCTTCATGGGAATATAAAAACAAATCGGCTAAAAAGGAGCACAATCAGTGCCCATCATTGAAATTCCAACAAATTGTTGGAAGACCTACATGTAGTCTCCGAAGACTACATAAATGTTGTCAATCAGGAACTCCAACATCCTTTTAATATCAATTTCAGAGTACTTTTGACTGGAACCAGAGTGTTTTTAACAACTGAAATGAAATGAAAATTTCCGACTTCCATTTTTATTGAAGAAACAGTTGTCTATAATGTCAAAAAGCTTAGTTTTTCCTGGTATTTAACGTGAAGAATGGTTGTTTTATAAGTGCAGAAAAGGCGAACGTTTTGATGTTATTAACTTTTGAAAAATTTGGTGATTAATAATTTAGTACCTATCAGCCTCAATAATTACCTCAATAGGCAAACGCTTGGTAGGGTCTCTGAATAATGTTATATTGAACACTTACAGGATAGACGTTGATATTGCAATTTTAATTTAAAACCAATACTAAAAAAATCATTAATTTTGAGTTATTTAATTGAAATAGTAAATATAATCAAAGGGAAATATTTTAGCTTTATAATAAAAGAGTTACTGAACTTAAATTGGTGAATATTAGCACTCGGTGGCTGTATAACTGCATTGGCAAGCTCGTGCATTTGTACAGCCAACGAGTTCCAATATTCACCAATATAAGTTCAATAACCCTATAATATCATAATCAATGGCTTTTGTAACAAAAATTAAGAAATAAGAAAATAAAATTGAAGTGACTTTGATAAAAGAATTCAATGTTAATGACGAGTTCCTTTTTCTTTTTTGTTTCATTTTGTGTTTTACATTTTTTGTAAATTTGAATAATATGGAATCACAGGAAATGCGACTTGCATATTCTATTCTGGAAAATGCATTGGCCTTTTTTTTTTAAAAAAAAAAAAAAAAAAAATGTACTTCATACTGATTATGATGTCACAGTTTTCTGTAAAAGGTCATGAATTGTTCCAGTATGAGATTCTATGGTCATAGACAGAAAAGCTTTCTTTTTTTAATTATACCTGACTTTCATTAATATTTTAAACTCACTTTACACATAAATAGAAGATCCAAATGTAATATTTATGCCGTTTTATCCTTTACAAATGCGAAAAACGCCTTTGTTACATCGATGACGAAAACGCACGACAAACAGTCTTTCACAGACATAAAAACTCTACCACAAGGGATTCAAAAAGTTTATTCAATTTAATCTTGAAAAAGTTTAAAAACACACACATTTTTTTTTTCATGAAATATGCATGATCATTAACTTAGAAAACATCTCATTCATCCCAAAAGCATCATTGTTTATTACATGAAAATTATATGAATTTGGATTACATGGTAAAATTTCAAAGTGTGAAAATTAAAATTAAAATTTGATGGACATCAAACTTATATGATAGCAAACTATTAATAATTTTAATAGCTATCTAATCGTCAACTCTATTTCAATTTTTTCCATAAAGATTTTAATGTTATATCACAAAAATATTCTCAAACACTGCCTAACTTAGTTTATAATTCTATTATTCAATTCAACTAGGTCATATAAATCCTAGTATCCCCTCTCTCTCTCTCCCTCCCCCCCCCTCACACACACAAAGAATAAGGGTTGATTCAACAACTGCTCTGTTAGATGGTGCTTATTTTCACACCCAAAGAAAGATAAATCTTTGGAGATATCTACGATGTTTTAAGCATTTTTTTCTCGGTACAGAATTCAGTAAAATCTGAAAATCTGTTTTACTGCCAAATACCAGTAAATGTCATATAAACAGAATGGCGGAAACAAAAGACAAGAATTCAAAAAATATCGTTAATTTTTTAGGGGGATAAAATGTCAAAAACAGTTATAAAAGACGCAAAATGCCAAGGAGTCGCAAATCATAGCATTATCACAATTAGAGCGTAGTTTATGTCTTGATTAATGTTTTACAATCTAAGCTATATAAATTAAAAATTGAAAAATATATTATTTACAAGCGAAATAAATAAATTATCTGCATGATATAATATTTAAAGTTACTAATTAATACTTGAAAGCAATGCTACAGTTGTGATTAACGACTCTATAGTTTTGGGGTATAATAATAAGCTTTAGTTACTGGCAAAGCAATTTCTGCTCAAAAAGCGTAGTTTCACGACAGAAATTTTGGTTTTACTTTTATCACAATGGCACATTTTTCTGTGAAATTATATTTCTACCCTAGGCCTAGTATCAGAGAAGAAAACTATAGAGTTCACGAATCGTTATCTATGGTATAAAATAAAGCAATGGGAATAAATAAGTTCTTGGTACGTCTAAGAGAATTTGTAAGATTTTTCCAAATTTTATTTTGATAGTAGCACATGCAGTAGCGGGATGATTTTCTCCAAAGAGATGTCCATTTGAAGACATTACAAGATTGCCCTAACGCGTAAGGTCACTCACAAATTCATTAGATATATACATTGTATAGGACTGTCTAAAGTAAATTATAATTTTAAATGTCCTATGAGAACTATATCCATTATCTATGTGATAGATGTTAATGAAAGGTCTGAGGACTTCATAATCATAGGAACCTGAAGCAGGACATGGTTATAGTCTTATACTACATATAACGATTCGTGAACTCTAGTTTTTTTCTGAAACAAGAAAAATGTGCCCTTCTGATATAAGTAAAATCAAAAGTTTCTTGCGTACAGCATGCAAAAAACGATGTTTATTAAGTTCAGTATTAACAGAAACTTAAAAGCTCATGATAAAAAATAGAATCGTTAATCACAACTGTATCTTTGCTTGCAAGACTTTAACTGAATATATTATATCATGCAGATAATTCATTTAGTTAAATAAAAATAATATTTTTCAATGTTTAAATTTATATACCAGTAGCTTAGACTAGACAAAATTTTCAAAAGATGTTTCTTCTCACCATTTTTTACCTATGCATTTGAACAAGGAGATTGTAAATATTCTTGTTGCATTCCTTTTAAGTAAAAGCAATACTTTTTTGAGAATAGTCTTTAGCTTCATGGAAAGCTCACAAAAATATTAATTGCTATAAAGGAGATACCTCAGACGTTCTGTGCTACAACTTATTCGAGAAGTGGTTTAAATCAAACGTAGATTCTCAAAAACTCCAAAGAACCTTTAGAAAATTTTAATCACAATTTTTTTTCAAAAGTCATTAGGGTTATCAAAACATATGACTTTTCTACACTTTATTCAACCATTCCCAACCATAAATAAAAATAGGCTTTTTGATATCATAAACAACTGTTTCTTCAATTAAATTGGAACTCGGAAATTTTAATATCTTGTGATTGGTCATCAGCAAAATTATTTTGTAAGAAATAACTCTGATTCAACACATGAGGTTATTCTAAAAAGGATGCAGGAGTGCCTCATTGACAACATCTATATCTGTAGTCTTCGGAGACCAGGTCTGCCAAAAATCTATTGGAATTACGATGGGCACTAATTCTGCTCCTGTATTAACCGACATGTTTTTGTTATAGAATTTATTTAAAACACGAGGAGAAGAAAGCACTTAGTGTGACCTTCAACTCGACATTCGGGTATATCTACGACGTTTTATCAATTAACAAATAGCTACTTTCATTCATGTATCGACTCGATATATCCCAGTGAATTTGAAATAAAAGACACCATAGAGTCTGCCACATCTGTTTCATATTTGGATGTTTTACTGACTATAGACGATAGGGGCCGACTAGCAACTCAACTGTATTACAAACGAGATAACTTCCGCTTTTCCATCGTCAACTTTCCTTATTTATGTAGTAATATTCCACTATCACCTGCATATGACGTTTATGTCTTTTAGCTAATTCGATACTCAAGAGTATGTTCTGCATACGATCAATTTTTAAAATGCGGAAGGATACTGAGGCAAGTTTTGTTAAGGGATTCCAACAGCATCATTTAAGGTCAGAATTTTGCAAATTTCATGGTCGTCATAACGACCTTTTTAGCAAATACAAGCTTTTTATTCGCCTCCGTTTTATTTTCGCCCCTTTCGCCCTAGACACAAGTGGGCGAATTTAAGACGGGGCGAATTCAAAGAAGACAGTAAAACTTCTTAAACAGAACTGTGACTGGCCGAATTTAAAACGGTGCAAAATTGTTTGCAAGCGTGAAAGGGCGAAAAAAACCCTGTATATAGTATGTAATTATGTAACTTTGTATTTTTAATACATCTTGAAAGTTCCATCAAACCATAAGGCACAGCTGTGTCCTTGATTCGGACATTTGTATATTATAAGTGTTTTTTCAAATATAGAAAACTAAAATTTAATGTTGTAAAATAAGAACAAATAGCATTCCAACTCAAATCACTCACATTTATACCATTTCTGACATTCAAACACCGACTCTTTCCTTGGCCCGCACTAGTTGTGGAAAATTGAAACCCTTTCTCTTTTTTCAGTTTTATTATAAAACTAAATACACCGTACGCATGTAATTGTGGTAGCGAAGGAATTCTGGGAAGGTTTCAGACAAATAATTTCTTAAACTTCGTTTGCGAGGGGATAATGAGTCATGTGAATCTTGCATTCAAGGATCCTAGCATTTGAGTAGGGAAACAAAAGGGAATGTGAATGTTATATGTCTTACGGTGTGACTTTTGGGGCGAGCAGTTGTATTTATTACTGGATACCAAAAACACTCTACGGAGCTTACACCTTTAACTTTGACCCGCCTCTTCAAACCGCACGAGACATTAGGAAGGTCTAGACTTTGACGTCACATGACATCATATGTTAGTTGCATATTCATTATTACTGTATTTTAAAAGAACTTTGCTTTCATTCTACGACTGGAAATCCAACATATACTCACAGCTCACTTTCTAGGGATGAAATTCTTCAAAATCACGTTCTAGTGTTGAAAATTTTATCATTCCAGCCAACCAAGATGAGTTCGATCTACCATACCTATACTGGATTCCTAAACCTCGTAAAAATCCTTACAAATAAACATTGATACATTGCCGGGTCCAGCATATGCTCTACCAAGTCCATAACTTTACTTCTTACAAAAATATTAACTGCTGTAAAGGAGAAACTTCAGACTTACTATGCTATAGCATATTCTAGAAGTGGTGTAAGTAAATCAGATGTGGATTCTCAAAAACTCCAAAGAACTTTTGGAAAATTTAAAATCACCATTTTTTTCTAAAGTCAATAACATAAAAACGTAATACTTTTCTACACTTTCACCATTCCTCACGATAAATTAAAAGGTAGGCTTTTTGATATCATTAAAAACTGCTTCTTCAATAAAAATGGAACTCGGAAATTTTCGTATCTTGTGATTGGTCACCAACAAAATTACTTTGTTAAAAGTCACTCCTATTCTACACACAAGTACACGAAACTAAACATGTACTAAGCATGTACTCTGAAGTTGATATTAAAAGGATGCTGAAGTTCCATATTGACTTATTTTTGTAGTTTTGGAGACCACAGGTCTTCCGACGAACTGGAATTTCAATGGGAACTAATTCTGCTCCTGTATTAACCGACTTTTTTTTTTTATTTCCACGAAGCAGAATTCATTCAAAAACTTCTACATGAGAAGAAGAAAACACTTGCTGTGGCGTTCAACTCAACATTCGGATATATTGACGACGCTTTATCAAATTAATTCCTAAATTAATTAATTCTTTTATTCTTAGGTCGACTTGATATATCTCAGTGAACTTGAAATAAAAGATATCACAGAGTCTGTCACAACTGTTTCATATTTGGATGTTTTACTGACTATAGAAGATAGGGGTCAACTAACAACAAAACTGTATGACAAATGAGATGATTTAAGCTTTTCCAGTAATATTCCGCTGCATGTTTACGTCTCCCAACTTATTTGATACTCAAGAGCATGCTCCGAGTACGATCAATTTCTAAATCGAGGCAGGCTACTGACAGATAAGTTGATGTTACAGGCCTTTGTTTTTAGACTTTATTTGACTACAGAATGTTCCGCCTCCTTGATCAATACATAGGGCTCACGGCGGCTGTGACCGGTCAACAGGGGATGCTTATTCCTCCTAGGCACCTGATCTCACCTCTGGAATTTTCGGGATCCGTTTTCTGTGCCCTGTTCATAGATTTGTATTGTTTGTAGACTTTTTGAGATCGATCACTGGTCGTTATCTTCTCCTTTTTTACTGCACTTCCATAACGGAGTTTAAATAATGAATTTTTAAAGGAAAGGCATTGTAAAGAAGATGCAATTACTTGACGTTTCACACAAAAAAATTCTTGACAAATGTGCAGGTTGCAATTTGAATTTTTTCTGTCTACAAAGCTCGCTGCGCTCGCTATAAAAAGTTTTGTTTAATTAAAAAATAAACGATGTTGCTTTAATAACCAGATACAAGTGTAATTTTCTTTCAGGCAATATAGACAAAGTGCACAAAGGTTTTAGGAAATGTGATTTTTGAAAACTGAAGTGGGTAACTGCTGTGGACATTATTTTCTTAACGAAATAATCCTTGAAATCAGTCATTCTGAGGCCTTTTTATATTTAACATTTAGAAATGTAACAAATTTCCTGAAACGGTTCTCATTTTTGCCGTATTCTTTCATGATTTATCATAGTTATTCATATGTTCACCTCATATTTAAGGAAAAACACTTTTTGAAAACATCATTTTTTTTTTAGAAAAAGGTTTCTAAAAAACCATAGTCATCCCTATTTCTTAATGTATTTTAACTGAAGATACGGTTAATAACTACTAAATATCACTGCTGCTCTACCTTTGACTTACTTTATAGTTAGTTAACCGAATTATTTCTGTAGTTTTTGATGTCAACTCATAAAATGTACTCAATCTATGTCGAGCATCTTATCTCTGAACGACACGATATATATTGAAACCTAACACCTTTTAAAACACTTTATACAATGAATTGTAGTAAGCAAAAATAAGGAAAAGGTGAACGTTGAACTAGCAAATTTGTTCACAATCAATGACCAATCTTTTCACTTTAAGCCGAGGGAGAAATTAGATGATGATAAAATATTTGGTAATCATATTCTTTTATCTATCATTCAATGAACTTTTGACATTTTATTTCGAACAATTTGGCTGACATTGACAGTACAGGTTATTTAAATTATTTTGCAATACGTTTATGTAACTTACATTCATCTAAAGTGTCACCATTTAAGTCAGAGATATGTATGAACAAAGTGAACTGGATTATAGATAAATACACTTTCCAAACAATCATTTCTATAGTTTCATTCGGTATTAAGAAAAAAAATATAGGAAGCGGAATTATAAATTTTGTGTTTGTGTTCTCTATCAATTAATCTATTCATACTTGAGTGGTTTTCTTATATAAGTTACCGACTTTGATATAACACGTGTATCTGTTAAGAACCCTCTTTATTAATGAAAAATGTTTTTGAACAAACAGAAAATTATATCATATAAAGGTGTAAGTATTTACTGAATCTTTTTCATTCTCAATATAGGGTACCAGCCATCTACCCAGAGGAAAATGTTCATCGACAACAAAGTATTGTTGACTAGGAATCACTGACGCTTACTTTAATTTTTTGCAATGAAGTGCTCAGTAAGTTTATCTTGGCTTAACAAAATGTTGAAAATGCTTAATTTAATTACAAATGGAATAACACACTGTAGAATTTATTTTATTTTATATCTAATGGCAGATTACTCTAACTGCATAGAGAGTCCTTAATTTTGTTCAATTAGGTGATACACAATCAGTCTTAAGCAATCTTAGATTTGAACTTGTTTTTTTTGGTTTATTATATTTAATTTCACAAAACATGATCAGTTTCTGTTCAATTGCTGTTTTTATTCTATATCTTTTATACATCTTGGTTAAGAACTGTTAACTTAGTTGTTTACTAAGTCTTCGAGAAAAAGGTGGGCAAAGGCCAAGGGATCTTAGATGAAATTTACTATAAAACTCATCAACGAACCGCAATTAAAACAATGAGACCTAAATGAAGCCCAGAAGACGCAAAGCAGGCGATAAATCGATGTCGTCTGCTTTTGTACTTACGTCACGCCTATTACCCTCTTTTGCGGCAACTGATGCGAAACACTCCATGTTGATTTAGTCCTTTGTCTTGTGTATTGTGCGCCTATCATTTTGTCTAATGGCTTGAAATTCTTTTGTAGTGATGAAAAACAATTATCAACAAGATCAACAACTCTACAGTTTATGACAAAATTATTGTTTCCGAAACAAAGAGTAAATAATAGATGCTTTCAAGACTACCTTTGTAACATAATTATTTCACTGTCCTCATCAGCTATCGTAGATTATTCCCTTTAGTGAAAAAGCAATTTATTTTTTTCCGAAGAATTGAATTTATCTAAGGTGGTTCACGGATGATGAAGGTCTTTATTGTACTGTGTTAACTTGTCGATAAAAAGCCTTCGATACCGGTTCCCGAGAGATTATCTTTGGATTAAATACTATAAAATGAAAGCCGCGATAACAAGTTCAAAGTGATGTATAATCATCTAACGCCATTCCAAGTTTTTACCTCTATTATGTTACATCGCTCGCCACAATTAGATGTTAATTTCCAATGAGGAAGATTAATAAGAAAATAACTGTTATGGCATCATCAACGGAAAGTTTTCCAAAGAGTAAATTCATTATTAAATTATATTTGTTAAAATTTACCTATGTTTTAATGGAAAACGTGTTCTAAGGCTAATATTTAATTATTCAAATATCAATTAATTGATTGAGTTTCCTTTCCAACACCTTAGTAAACACAGAATTAAACAAAAAACGATTAATTATCTTAAATGCAGATTCTATACAATAGCTTTCTTAGATTTTATATCTACATTTAATTTGTCGAGCACATATTATAATTGTTCTTCGTGTACTTGATCGCTGACTTACTGTCTGTAGTTCAATTTTATTTCTTAAAAGCAGATACCTCCAAGATATGGCTCATTAAAGACTTGATACCAGAAAAAAAAAGTCTGTTAGCGAACGCTCACTGGAAATACCCCCGCTCTGATGGGAATATACACTCTCATGTTGACAATGAATTCATACCAAAATAAATCTCAATAATTTGACATGCCTAAATAAAGAGTGTGCTAAAATTTCAATCAACTGGGATAAGTAGTTGTTGAGAAAACTGCGACGAAAATTTGTTACGGACAGACGTATGGATAAACAGGAAGTTGACATCGGATTCGAACAAAAATGAATCCCACCATATGGCATGCTTAAGCAAAGAGTGTGCTAAAATTTCATGCATCTGCGATGAGTAGTTGTTGAGAAAACTGTTAGGAAAATTTGTTACGGACAGACGCAAGGATTAACAGGAAGTTGACATCGGATTCAAACAAAAATGAATCCCACCATATGGCATGCCTAAACAAAGATTGTGCTATAATTTCAAGCATCTCTGATGAGTAGTTGCTGAGAAAACTGTGACGAAAATTAGTTAGGAACAGACGCACGGATAAACAGGAAGTTGATATCGGATTTGAACAAAAATGAATCCAACCATATGTTATGGTTAAACAAAGAGTGTGTTAAAATTTCAATCATCTATGATTAATAGTTGCTGAAAAAACTGCGATAAAAATTTGCTACGGACAGACACACGGACACACAGACAGACAGACACACAAGGGTAAAACAGTATACCCCCTCTCCTTCGGAGCGGGGGTATAAAAACCACAGAGTTTTCAATCTTACTACAACATTCCTGAAGCAAGACAGGTTCTACCTTCTGACTGTTCCATATGTACTGATCAATGATAAAAAAAATTTGAAAACAGGAAATAAACATTTTTCCCAATGCATGAAACAAGCAATATCTAAGGAATAAATGTCTTTTTATAAGGTGATAATCAACATATTACCACGTAATATTTCGACTAGAACCGCTTATTATACGAACAAGCTTATCTTTTAAAAAGATAAGTGAGCTAACTCTGTAGTCATAACACAACACAGATACAGATTTCTGAACCACTGACTGAATTAGCTAATTATCAATAGTGCTGCAGTAAAGTTGCAAGGGGTGGAAACTGGGGGAGGGCGTTTCAATTCAGAATGATAAATTTCAAGTGGGCTTCATATGGCAATGACATTGCTGTGCTTTAAGCAATCTGTCGCTCACTGTAATTTTAATATTGAGGTGGTACAATAATTTCAAGAGATCGAACCAATGAACACCTAGTTTAAAATATTCTAGTATGGTACTGTTTCGTAGCAAGCGAATCTTCTCTTGCCTTTCAGCAAACTCGGATAAACTTTACATCACCGGATGTTAATTCTATACAAAATGGAGTCGCTTCCCATCAATTAAATTATTGTATAAAGGATTTGATTGTCTCTTTGACAATGTTTTAGATAATATCGTACGTTGCCCTATAAAGTTTAGCTCCTGACTCTGTAGATATGAGGTCCCCTTGATTTATTTCATTGTATTCAATGAAAATGAGTTGTCATGGAAGCTTGTGTAACACACTGAGCTTGCCGGAAAGGGCAGAGAAGGTAGTTAAGAAAAATTTTAGAAAAACAAAACTGATCTATGAAGTCTTGGCAAAATTAAGTCTAAGTTACCGGTACTTTTCTTGACAGGTTAGACGACGACAAAACACGAAATTGCGAATAATATATATTTTCAGATGATAATACAAAACTGACATAGTATATTTTTCCAGATTGCCAACCGTGAATTTGAGCACGCGCAATCGAGTTAAAAAGACAAACGTATTTGCCAGCACTCGAGAGCGCTAGCAATTAGTTGGTTACCATCCACAATAGACATACATGTATTTCTTACATAAATGAACATTGTGCCTGTGACACTACATATTGATAATACTCGATGCATACAAATGTAGTTCACAGAAACTATGATGAAACTGTTTTTCACATTATCCCTCTCTGGTCTGTATCTTTGTTCTAAATGACATTAGCCACGCCTTTAGACATTATGACAAACAAAATAAATAAGGACAGAAAGAAATAGCTAAAGGGTTACACTAGATGCGATGCGGCTATGAATTCAACCCGGATTTCACTGCTATTGTTTTTTTTTGATCAATTATGAGCAAATGTAAATATTTTATTTTTGATATTATCTCAACTTTTCAAAGTACATTGTTATGAAATCAAAATAGTCAAGGAAATTAATGTTTCTTATTAAATCAGAGGAAATGTTCTAATCTTTTCATCTACAAAAATAGTAAAATATTTGAACAAAATGTTGTTTTGAAAGCATTCTAATGAGTTTGAATCAGAGATAGTATCTCATGCAATATAAAGCGAAGTATTGATAGTTGATAATCTATCTGTTTGGGGACGTATAAAACATCCGCTTTAGACCTGAAATGTCTGTAAATTCAGCTTGATCCTTATATATTCACTTTAATAGGATAAAGATGTTTCTTTTACAAGTGTATCTCCAAACATATCTGAACATATAAATATCATAAATAAGTATATTTTTCAATGAATTTATTTAAAATTTGAGCAAATAACACACACAGAGGTCGTGACAGCTGATAGGTTGCGGCGGAGAGTTGCAAAACTTATCCTTTGTGAAGATCGTACCTGCTGCGTAGGTCTTCGATCTTGACCGACATGCTAGCCTAGCTGCTACGTAGGGATAACAAGCGTTCATTTGACTTCTGTACCTGTATCTAGCCTAGTAGCCAGGCTAACTGCTACGATCTTGAACGCAACTCTGCCCAAAATAGTCTCTTAACGATTGCAAAGGTAAGTCTCTCAAAGAACGCCAAAAAAGAGAAAAATCCCAACCATCTTTTGGATCTCTCTGTCATCTCTCAGAGGCCTTTCAAAAGAATGGAGAATGTTTTGAACGCCAAAGAATATTTTTAAACCTCTTTCGGTATTTCAGTGATCTCTCTTGTTCACACTAAATTTTTCAGCAATTTCCTATGGTCACTCTCAGGTCGATAGAGAAAGCAATGTAACAATAAATTCTCTTAAAGGAGGAGGAAATAAGCACCGCATTCAAATTTACCTGGCCTGTGAACCGCTGTCAATCACCTGAAATTAAGCTTGAGAGTGGCTACTTATAATTGATTGACATTAAGTTTTCTTTCGTTGTGTATATCTTGTATACCTTGTCTGGCAATTGTACCGATCATCAAATTAACATTCAGGCTTTTGATGCCCACCGCATACATACCAACGTGATAAAGAAAAACCAGAGCTGACATAAGAATATGGTATATATATATAATTAATATGTCCGAAAATTAAATAATCAATATAAAAAACGCTTCTATATTTTGATCGTAATTTTAAAAATGACGACTGGCAAACACACGAACATTATATTGATTCTACTTTAAACAGAAAATAACAACCCGCGCTTGATTGATTGATTGATTGTATGTTGTTTTATGTCCCGTTCGAGAATTTTTCACTCATATAGAGACGTCACCATATACCAGTGAATAGTCCGAAATATCTGACGTTTTCCAGGCTTTTTCACGAGTTTTATATTTTACATGCCAGGACAACGTCAGAACCGGCGCCATTACGAAAACTGGGAATTCGCCGCAACCAACCAGAGGCGGCATTCTCAGGTTGATTTTCGATACTTGCAAAGCGAATGAAATGTCAAACTCACAATTTATCAATAGATCTCACTCACCAACATCGTTTTTATGGTTTGTTTATAAAATATACAATCTAATCAAAACATTTTATCTGAATGTCGAGATTTGTTTTCATTTCGTGCATTTTCAAATCTTTCAAGTCCTGTATCGAAATGATGAGTGATGTTTTCTTTTCATCGATATTGGTGAGTACTGGAAGCCTTGTGCTACTGATAAATTGTGAAAACGGCATTTTATTCGGTTCCGAGGTACCGAAAATCAACTCCGATTAGAGACGACGAAAGAACTGCGAACGATAGCATTGTTCTCCCGCCTACCTCTAAGTCAATTTTCAAAAGTTAACACATTTGAATGATTTTTCATATCTTTATAGATATTCTTATGAATTTTCATAAAACATTGTTTCTTTGAGAAAACAAAGAGAGATAACTCTATAATTTTGGTAAAACTTGTGTTTTTCACTATAGAAATCAACGGAAAAAGGAAAATATTTTTAAAACATCTTTCCCCCCCGTGAAACAAAAATTCCTTTTTACAGGTAATATGGACTATTATTACACGAATTCATGCCAAAGCTTTTTGTGTTTCACGGGGGGGAACATATGTCTACAGACAAAAAACTACAAAAATGCTTATTTCCCCCCCCCCCCCCCCAATTTCAAAGCGGTTTACAACTAAAGCATCGCATTTTATTGATAATATATGTTTAATTTAATATGAGTAAAACATAAGAAAAGATTTAAGGAACATTTATTCATATCCAAGAATATTTTGAAATGTGGTGATACTTTAAAGCCAAATTTCAATGAAAAATATCGTCTACCCCCCTTATTTTATTAGTTGGAATTAGGGGTAATTAACTATTTAACACTGGAATTAAAATTATCAGTCAATTACCATTGAACTGTTCTTTGCATTCAACAAAGATTTTACGGCCAAATTGCCATTAGTATTGATTTAAATGGGTGTAAAATGTAGGAGGGAATCGAGAGTTAGCGTGCGTAGTTCTTTCCAGTTTTCGTAATGGCGCCTTTTCTGACGTTTTCCTGGCACGTAAAATAGAAAAATCATGAAAAAAGCCTGGAAAACGGCAGATATTTGGGACTAACCGGTGAAGGGCTTCAAATTTAGACCTTACTCGGCACTCAGGTCCATTGAGCAGTGAGGGTTCTTTTTGGTGCCAACGCCTACTGTGACACGGGACCTCGGTTTTTAAGGTCTCATCTGAAAGATCTGCAACTTTGACTTCAAAGTGTCGACATTTGGCTAAGGAACAGCTGCCACCTATTTTTTTTTTATCGACTTAGGTCAGTCGCGACCGTGATTCGAACACACGGCCTTCCGATCACGAGCGAGAGCTCTACCGACTGAGCTACTGTGACGGTACCGACCCGCGTTTGAATCATCATGTAACTGAATAGAATTCTAATTTTTTTTCTAATCAGGACATTGAAATATTTACATTGAAACTCTCTAAATTTTGTATTTACTCCTTCCTAGTAAACTCAGAAATTAGAACATGAAGGTACTCTCCTGTAGTGCTTAGGTCGTTAAGCGATCTCTACAGACTGCCATCAAAGGTGGCAAAATCCTAAAGTTTCATTGCACGTGTAAAAAAAAAAGACCAAAACAACGCTTTATGATTTCCTTGTGGCATTTACACAAATACAGGCATTCGGAGATCGGATAAATTTGACATCGTCCAAATTCTGCAATATGCATGTTAAGATACCCCTAAGAGCAAAGCCTGCTTGGGTGAATTTTTAGTATTATCTTGTCTGATATTCTGGGTATTAAAAAATTACATAGTACATACTTTCCTCGCCACTTTTATTGAGAACTGTCCAGGTATAGTACACATATCTGAGACCAGTACTTATCCTGGTATCGGACGAATACATTCAGGACACATACCTGTCCAGGTATTGGACGTAAACCTTTCCAGATGCCCGTACTTTGACAATCCATATAGGCCTAAATAAAGTTGTATGCTTTTTTATGTTAAGGAAAAATAATCCTTAAGCTAGTTATAAAAATATCTGTTGTCGTGCACTACATTTGGAATGTACTGGATGGGGGTATACTCCCCTCCAGTAAATTCAAAATTTAGAACATGGCATTGAACATATAAAATTATATCGACTCTTTCATTTTCATAAACCATAATTCTCTTTTCAGTAGGTAGAAATTGTTGATTTACCTCCATTTTATACAATCAGTTCTGTGTATCATTGTTCATTGAGAATCTACCAAACTTTAAAACCCAAGCACGTTACAAGAGATGTGATACAGCAGGTCAACAAGTCTTCGAATAATCTGTTCTGTGAAAACCAAACACTTTTTCTTTCATGAAATATGCATGATCATTAACATAGAAAACATTTTCATTCATCCCAAAAGCACCATTTATTACTACATGAAAATAAAATGGGTTACAGGGTAAAATTTCAAAGTAGGATAACTAAAATTATAATTCGACGGACATCAACTTATATTTATAATGTTCTATAAGAGCGCTTCCAGTATCAAATAAATTTTGACTTATTCTTCAAAGAAAATATAATTTAAGCATTAAAGTTTCCTCATTTCAAACGCATTTTTTGGCTAGATAGGATGCATACAATTATAACATGATGTTTCAAAGTCCACGAAAATTTACAATATTGTTGTAAATTTCGGCCATTGCTGTCAAACGCAGAGTTGTTATTTCCTGAGATTATCCAAGTGTGACGTATAACTTGACGTATAACTTTACTCCTAACGTGTACAATTGTACCTCGTTAATTCGGACTTCTGTTTTTCGAATTAATGGAGCATCTGCATTACTGAAACATACTTGGTATATATAAATATAAATTGTTCTCCACAAATTTCGTCCGAATGTAAAGCGTCCGGAATATTGGTATCCAAATTATTGATGCTGATCAATTTGGTAATACATGTATTTTGAAAAATCTTCTTTGGAGTTTTTAAGCAAATACATTTGATTAAAAATCACTTAATATATTGTTTCACTGCTGAAATTTCTCCTTCACTGCTGTTTATCTATAAGACCATTACTTGGAATAAATTAAAATTGAATGTCTTGTTGATACACACTTATAGATGTGCGAAAAGCAATGCTTTATCTAAACGTTCAAGGGCAGTCAACGATGAGATGTTGAAATTAGAAAACAAATCTGTTATTAATGATGAAATGTCGGTGTTAATAGAATTTATACATTTCCTTATATATTATAATATGATTTAACATGCTGTTTCAAGGACAAGTTATATCAATTGATAATACACTTAACTATAGATGCATTCGAGCCCTTTACAACTAATTGTATGATTACATATTTTTCTTTATATTTTTTTATCTATGTGAACCCTTACCTGTTTCCGTATTTATACACTGTATTTGTATAATGTACGTCTATTACAAGTGATCTGGTGTGTGAGAGAATAAAGAAAGGAATGGATAGGAGGAACATCCGGTTCTGTCCCAAAGAAGTATTTTAAGTCTCACTACTTAAGAGTGTAAACATTTTCTTTATCTTATCAAAATGGTACATTGTATTTTGGTTTGAATCAGAATTTTGGAAATTTGGGGAAACAGTGTCTACATGAAAATGTACTTAAACTCAACACGAAATTAAAGTGCATTGTCCTACCAAGAGAAAAGATTGTTCTGACAATTCTGGTCATAGCATCTTAAAAATGACTTCTACCTACAGGTGGATTGAAAAGAGTACCTTATGTTTGCGCTAAAATTCTCATGAATGTTTTCTTTCTCAGTTTGTTTCGTAATATCGAGAGGTTTATATAAAGGAAATGTTACCAAAGTTTGAGACAAAATCTTATGTAAAACCGACTGCTCAATTCTTATACAGTTCCTCATAAATTTCCATTCGAGAGGACAACCCCGGTGTCAATAATTTTACCTTTTCTGTGAATATAACTTATTATTTCAATGAAGATAAGAGTTTTAATCGAGGATTCAGTAAATAATGGTTCGTGTTTGCTTTAAATCATAAGATGCAATAAATTCAGAAATAAGAGGTGGCTTAAGGAGGGGCTGCATATATATTATAGTCAAATTAAAGTCTCATAAATTAGCTTCAAGAGTCTAGGCGATTGAACAAAACTGGAGTACATATATACGTTTTTAACTTTCATTTTTTTTTCTTTTGTGCTGAATAAGGCAAAAAACCTTGAGAACGCAAAAACAAATTCACGGACATATAAATATATAAATATTATACATACATACATACATACATACATACACACACACATATATATATATATATATATATATATATATATATATATATATATATATATATATATATATATATATATATATATATATATATATATATATATATATATATTCATTCATTCCTTCGTTCAACCTTACCTTAGATAAAGAGACGCCTTTTCTTTATCGAAAACAAATCTACAAGAGTGTAAAAATCTCGAATGGGACTTTTAACAGCAATCAATGAACCTGTCAACCTATAATTGAAATGAAAAAAAAAATTGTACTTTTTTTAATGTTGTCGCGCACAGTTTTGGTATGGAGATTAAATGCAACATTTGCGAAATATTAATAAACAGCTAGAAAAAAAGTGTCTTAAAGTCACTCATTATACTAAGATTACTTGTGTACTTGTTACTATTTCAGATATATGTAAGATGAATCATAACAAAAAAGGATTTTGATGTTTTAAAATTCACTAATAAAATTAAATGCTACTGCCCTCCTCTTCATACATACAAATACACAGTCTTTAGTGTGTGTGTCTTTTCATTGTCTGTTTATACAAATTTTATTTACACATTGGAGAAGAAACGGTTACTATCTCAAAGCTCATTACAACTTTCATTACATGAAGCAATATATATATTCTTTTGCATTTAATTTAATGATTAACTGTGTTCCTTTTCAAAAGGCAGAGCGAACAAGTGTATACATGAACTGACGTTAGAAGAATCTAAACAAGTATAAATGAATTTTTCAAAACTACATTTTGGAAAATGGACAATGAACACAGTAGTCGAGTTTTAAGACACTGGTGTGATATTTCACTCATTAATATAATTAAAATGTAATCCTTGAAAATATTGGTTTGATAACTACAAGATTCACAGAAAAAAATCAATTCTAACTGTATCATCGTGTTCGAATAGACAGGTGATTTCACTGACAAGACAAAGGACATTGAATTCCATTGAAATTAATGACAAAGTTCCTTTGAATTTTTCTGTTAGCCAGACTCGTCTGAATACAGTTTTTCAATACAGAAGTATTAGGTAGATTGTGTTGTCCGTTTGGGGGTATTTTCTTTTTCTATTATCATCTACAAGGCATCGGGCAAGCCGATTAGTTTCTCTGGAAATTACATAGTAATAGGATTGTTTCCATCCTGTGTATTGCAACAATGTGGTATGGAATCTAATTAGATTAAAACTTTGTTTAAGTCAGCACCGAAGCTTAATTAATGTCTAGTAATGGAATGAAAGCTAATTTTGCTGTTTGAGCCTGATATTACAGAAGAATTAGAATGAATTGAAAGGGATAATTATATCCAAATCAAAGTTTTGATCTTTTATGACATTAATAATACCTTATTCATATATACTGTACTGATACAGACGCACAAAAATTATGTACACTGTCATATGTTGCAAGATATAAGCAAGATGGAAGACGGGTTTATTTTTTCATAGGGTATATACATAAGATAAAAAATAAATATTCATTAACCTTTACTTGTAGTTAAAGGTTGCAACATAATACAGTTTAATGCAGTAGTTAAAGTGTTTGTTTTGTTTTTTAAAAATATTTTTACTTAATATCACGATGTTGCTTATGTTTCACAGCAAAAACACTAGTAAAAATCATACATCTATGAATCCTGAAAATATAACGAAGAAACTTTGTGTTCCTTTTTATTAGGTCTAACGTTACTATCAATATAGTAAATCATTATGAGTTCGTCAGCAAAATGTTATATAGCAAAATATAATCTACAAAACTAGATGGCAAGATAGATCTCTTGACCACGACCTTGTCACGTATACAAAAGGCTCTATAACCTAAACAAACCAGTCCTGCCAATGATCATATTGATGAGGAAAACAAAGCTTTCAAAACCTGATTCTTCGTCAAACAAAACTGCCTACAAGCTCTGGCCAATTCTCTCCTCCGAGGAAACAATTATCGCCAAAATGCAAATCAAGAGTAACAATTACCCATCTTCTCCAACACTTCAAACACGGTCCATCGTTATACAAGCCATAAAAAGCATCAGCATGTCGACTAGAATATCTTTTGGAGGATAATGACAAAAATTAATAAGTCCATCGGGTTGTTCATATTTTTTGCCAGAGACCTTTCTTCAGGTTGAGTTAAGCAAGGTGTCAGGTTTGTTTGAAGTAATAAAAGATTGTTTCCTATTTAGTAAGCCCCAGGAATTGCCAGGATAATTAATTGAATCGGATGTTGCACTAAAATTAAAACTGGTTATGTGAAGCAGCGATCTTTGAATTAATATTCCACGAACCTTTTCATTTATTGCATTTTAATTAAAAAATCAGAGATGATTTTCGCAAAATATATAAAACAGATTGACTTTAAAAGGCATTACTCTCTGGGAAGATGATAATTAAGTTCTTAGTTTGTTTGTCTGTAGGATCATCATAAAGCAAATGTTATTTTATGGTTTTCGGATACAGTTTTTGTTCAAAGAAGGATAACATTGAATTGCAAAATTAAAAAAAAAAACAAATTATTTTAAAATATCTAGCAATTTAAGAACTGTTCTAAAACATCTATAGGAGTAGTCTTCAAGAGCAAGATAGACAGAGGTTACTTTTAGAGTGATGATATAATGTATGTCTTTATAATTAGTTTAAAATGATTTTCAAACATTCTTTATGTTTGGCTTTTCACACACCCACGCACACCCATATATATAACTCACGGCGGTCCGGATTCATTTCATATTTATTAGTTTTCAACATCAAAATTTAAAATGTAAAAGTGTAAATAGATAGGGCTTAGTGGCGTAGTTGTGATGCTATATATTTTCTGTTTTTATTTGTTTTGTTCTTTCGTGACTTTTTTAACATTTTCTATGTCCTGAGGAAGGGACAGGGCGTCCCGAAAATTTGACAATTTCTATTGTTCGTGTCGTTGATCATTTTAGTGCTTTATGCTTTATATATATATATATATATATATATATATATATATATATATATATATATATATATATATATATATATATATATATATATATATATATATATATATATATATATATATATATTCATATTTAGAGATAATCCAATATAAGGTCTCAGCGGTCGGAATAAAATACATAAAATAAAGAAATTAAAACACGAAAAACCTCGGCAAAGCTCTAGGTTTTTCATTCCAACTTCAAAAGCTTTACAAAATCAAAATTTAATATATAAGTAGTACATAATAAATATTATATATTTGTATAATAAATGATTCAATTAATATATAAATAATAATATATAATAAAAATAATTATAAAAAAATCAAAATGGTAAAATTTTTAAAGCCTCTGAAGATCGAATGAAAGGCCTTAAGCTTTACTGAGGTTTTTCGTGTTTTTTTTTTTAATTTTAAGTATTCATATTAATATATATACGTGCATGTACATCTTTTTGCGTATTATTATACCTCATTATTATAATTCTATACAACGCGTTATCTGATTGGATCTAGATTATCACGTGACGGGGCCATAAAACTTCATATTTCCCTGTCGTTGTCATGCTTTTCATCATATTCAACCTCTTCGGAAACCTAGTGCATTTTCCTGCAATAGTTATTGTTCGTTGAACGAAAACTCCCGAGAGTAGTAGATGTCACAATAACCTGGTTCACGTCACAGAAGTGCTGAAGTGTTTTCAGTAACTGTACGTTAAAATTGAAAGTGAATTTGAGAGCGGTGGTGAATTTGAAAATTTATGTTTATTTTTAAAGTTTTTGCTTGTTTCGGTATAACAAACAATTAATTGCATGAATATTCGGGAAACGTGAAGATTTATTCAGCCAAGAAATACCATATTCACCTCGGGCGAAGCCCTCGGGGAATATGATTTTTCTTGGCTGAATAAATCTTTATATTTCCCTCACGATCATGCAATAAATGTATATTATATTTGTTTTATCTGATGATATTGTTTTATCTTTTGGAACACACTAGTCATATATAGAAATGATCTGATGTACAGTTTATTCATGAGGTTGCTCCCACGTGATTTACTTCTTATTAATATTCATATTAAGATCCTGCATAAACTCGAAATATTCCATTTCTTTAATTTTTTATAATAAAACCTGCAAGCACAGTTTGTTTTGTTTTTAAGCCTCCGTCATAGTTATTGTGACACATATCTCCAGAACTGTAAGAAATATTGATTTGATATTTTGCACATATATAGCTTAGTACTATGGTTTTCATAAAATAACATGCTTACGATCTCGTGACCTTTGAATTGTCTTGACCTATGACATACTTTTCAAAATAGTTCATAGTACCGTTTCAAGAGGTAAGTCTAAGTTATTAAGCATGTGCACTGTTTGTCACAAAACATTATGAAAAATACCAGCGTTACAATCAACTTGACCTTGACCTTTGCCTTGCAAACAAATACTCCTTACAGTTTGATTTAACTAAAGTCCTTTGAATTTTGAGAGGCAAGGTTTTAATAAATAGCATTTATGCCTGTTTATGAGCTCATAATATTGTTGTTTGAAACTGTATGATATTCAGTTACTACACAAATACTATGAAAATACATCGGGATCGGTATTCCACAATGGATTCGTGTAGACTGACAATTGCAGCAAAGACCTCCATGGATTTTTTTTCTTTGCAGCATATGCCTTAACTGTAATTCTAGTACCAAATAAATAGCTGACCACTCTTTAATTTATATACATATGCGTTCCTCGGAACGCTCTAGTACTAGTCAGTATGCTAAACACCCGGGATTCTTACATCATTTTTGGACTTTCTACGTCATTTAAATTACAAAGTGTCATCACAATATGTTTATATTTTCGTGATCTTTTCAACGTTATCAAACTTATTAACTTCCGTTAAACAGATAAAATTTTATCAAACAGTTTTAGAATTTTTCAAATGCTCCTCATACATCATGCACGTGATTCTTTCAACATCTCCTCCTTGATGCCAATATACCTGCCAAAAATTCTTTTAATCACATACAATGTTTATCTGCCATTTTTTGTATATTTTTTAATTGGTTTTAATTTGATTAAATTTGGTGTCTATATTTTTCTAATACATATGTATTATAAATGATATTTTCTTTCATATCAAATAGCATACAGACTTTGTTCAGGCAATTTTCAGCTGCATATATCTTGAAAGGTCCGGGTATTTTTCTGATATCCTCTGTATTCATATTTATTTAACAGTAGTCGATTATACACAAAACAGCCAAATCAATTGATTTTTAATTACATCATAGATCAATAAATAACAATAAATTTTACCGTTTATCCCACAAATACAGGTGTAAATTAGCTATTGTACTTAGTTTGAAGTTGTGTGAAAGTCTTAGATATAAGAAAGTGTAAACTAAATACTGAAAATACCACAAGCAATGTATAAAAAATACAATCCATAGAGGGAAAAAAGTAGAGGATAATTGACTTCAATTGAAATGACTCTTGAAATCATCAACATAAAGTTTTAGTGTAAGAGTTTAAATTATGCATGGCGTTGTTATTTTTTCTATGAATGCAAAACTTTATCGCTTTTCAGGAAAAAATGAAATTTACATAATATCTGATCATGTTCAAGTAACTTAATTATAAAGTAAACAAAGGGTTAAATGCATTTTTCATTTGACTTTGATGGAAAATTATCAATCATTCGGAAATGCAAGAAATTAAGAGTGAAAGCATTTGTTATACATCAAATTACACCCAAGAGGTGTGAAATATATGAAAATTGATGAACAATACATTTTCTCCGAATTCAAGGAAATATTTTACATGAAAATATACAAGTTAATCGTCTCTTTGGAATTGGTAAAAGGGTAGAGCTCTGATGCAAACAAGTAAATTCCAATACCTTTTGATTAAGTATTTATATTTTTAGCTTGTTTATTACAGGGAAACGTTATGAAAATCATATCAATCAAATAAACTTTTTTTACTCCTGAGAATGGACGTATCAGCTTCAGTTAATTTTAAGAATCACGACATAAAAATACAGATCATGTATATAGAAAAAAAGATCTATACGGAATGCATTAGTGAGACATTTTTCCAAACTGTCAATGATTATTATAATAACTTATTTATTCAGTCGATAAAAATTTAATTATTAAAATGAAAAGTTTCTCTTATTTGAAAACTGTTGTAAGATTTCATTTAGAAATTACAAAACTTGCAAAACTTAATATCACAAATATTAAAAAAAATAATAAAAAATAATAATATATTATAATAATTTTAAACAAGAGGTTCAAGGGCCTTAACGGTCACCTGAGTATAATACAACGCTGTAAAGGATCCACAGCAATATTAAATAAAATTAATTGATAGACAAAGCAATGCTGTCCAAGAATTTCAAAAATCTGGTAAAAATACCCTTGCTTATTGTAACGTGCTTTGATCTTCGTGGGATCATACTTGGTTTTCCCAAGTCTTAGAGGGATGATAATGAATGCAAAATATACAAATACAATGGACACTTGCCTATTGTGTAAGGTAAAGTTTTTGTCACTTGCCTAGTGCTACAATTCAGTACAAACAGACTTGGGTATACAACTTGGCTATTTGCCACTCGTCACTAATTACAATAAGTCACCCTGGCTCTCTGTGATTCTTTGTTCACTTTGTTAAAGTATAAAACAACTTTATCCAGTCTCTTGTCAACCATGACTCTACCAATGACAATAACTCATCTACTGTCAAACAGATCAACACAGTGTAAACATACAGAGTACAATTACAACTTTTGCTAAGTCCATAAATAATCTTTATGTCAATATTTTATATTTGCTTTCCATGCAAGAATCTGACTTTGAGCATGTTTTGCTCATTTAAACCAGGCATTCATTATTATTTTGTTTCTATATACAATATATAACATTCTTTCTTGTATTCTTATTCAATCAAATAACCTGTTAATTAAATTATATACAAGGATTTCTTGATAAACAACATGTGGCAAAGAGGAGTAACTCTCATTTGCTTCACTTATTACAATTGTGTACCCTGTTTGCCTCCTAGATACCCAGCAGCAAAGAAAAAGCACACTTACTTATAATCATATTTAATACATTTACATTGATATTATTGATTTAGTTTGTTTGCTTAGTACTCAGGGGCAGAGGAGAAGATTTTCAAAGAATTAATGCATTTTTGCTAGGGATGGCAATCGATTACAGAATTGCTAATCGGTTAACCGCAAGACGTTCCGACCGATTAACCCGTTAATCGTATCAAAATGCATGTTTTCTTGACAATTGTTTTTCAAGTAGCTCGGTCTGTCCATATACACAAATAGACCCAAGTAAGACGATAGAAGTTAAAACATTCCATTAGTCTTGATTTTTATTTAAATTTCAGCAGACAAGAAAAAATTGAGAAAACCATGAAAAAAAGCCCAAGAAATCTCTCATGATTTACCAGAGCTGATGTCACAAAAGTTCTTTCGGCATTTTCACTATGATAATCAAAACTATATGTGCACTTTATAGCCCTTAATTTACAATGTTTGTTTAAAAATTACATGTACATTGCACTGGAAACGACAAACACACCAATTCACAGTGCTCAATGATTCAATTATTATCATTAAAAAATTACAGGACAGTCGGAGTAACGCCATGGTGTTTTCACAGTAATTAAAACAACATAAACTGACCAATTACGCAACAGTCTCAAATTGGAGATTCATAATTACATGTACGTCCAAATTAGATGCTTTAAATCCTACCATCCTTTGTGCAGAGATTTCTTTTTTTAAAATAAATTTTTTAAAAAAATGTGTTGAATTTAACAAATATTTTATTTTTTCCGATTAACCGATTACAGATTTTCTAATTGATTGCCATCGTTCCGACCGAGTAATCAGTTAACCGGTTACAAATTGCCATCCCTAATTTTTGCTAATTAATCAATAGAACCCACCCAAGCAGAAGAACCCCTGACCCAGGGCCATGAAATTCACAATTTTGAAAGAGGCACTCTTCCTCATCATAACCTTGTACTTAGTTCATCAGCTTAATACCCAGGAGCAGAGAAGATTTTCAAAAAATTAATGCATTTTCACTATATAATCAATAGAGCTCCGCCCTAACACAAGAACCCCTGATCCAGGGGCCATGAAATTCACAAATTTAAAAGAGGCAATCTTCCTCATCATAACTGTATACTTAATTCATCAAATTTATACCCAGAAGCCAAGGAGAAGATTTTCAAAGAATTAACACATTTTCACTATATAATCATTAGAGCCCCGCCCTAACACCAGAACCCCTGACCCAGGGACCATAAAATTCAAAATTTTGGAGGAAGCACTCTTCCTTATCATAACTATGTATTTAGTTCATCGGCTAAATACCCAGGAGCAGAGGAAAAGATTTTTAAAGAATTAATGCATTTTCACTATATAACCATTAGAGCCCCGCCCTAGTGCCAGAACTCCTGACCCAGGGGCCATGAATTTCACAATTTTGGTAGAGGGCTCAATGCTTATTACAATCATGCCCACAGTTTGACTGCTTGATGTCCAGGAGTAAAGAAGAAGATTTTTAAAGATTGCATTAATTTTTATGGTTTTAGCCCCATCCCCCCCAGGGGGGCAAGGGCCATGAATTTCACAAATTGTATTCCTCTTTAGCCATAGATGCTATATACCAAAATTGGTTGAAATTGGTTCAGTGGTATCAGACAAGAAGCTAAATATGTTCAAAAATTTACGACCGACGGACGACGCACGACGGACGACGACGGAGGAAAACAGATAGCAATAGGTCACCTGAGTGACTCAGGTGACCTAAAAACTGTAGAATTTTGAAGTCCTTATTGCAAAATTCTGAATTCCTTACTGTTTATTAGTTTATTTGTCTAATGAATGTAAAATTATTGTACACAAGTCACTATACATGTAATAAAATATTTACTTACTTACTTACTTATAGGATCATCAAAAAATTAACTTGGGTCATATCAAATTAATCTAGATTGTAGAACTTTTTCTTAATTTCTTTCATGCACATTTCAGTAATGTAAAGAATTGGTACATTAGAGGTTTTTGCAGTATATACAATGACATGTACTATGTTAACGGTAACCAAAAAGTTTACTCAGAGAATGCGGATATAGTAAGTATTATACAATGAGAGATACTGGAGTTCGCAAAAAGAAAGCTCAATGAAAAATGTGGCATCCTTTAAGTCTTCATTCTGCTTTTATTAGGGTTTGTTTTTGGTAAACAAAAGATCTGTAAAATTTTATATTGATGCATACTAAATATACAGAGGTGCTTTGGAATTGCTTAATATAATGAAGTACATATGTTTGAAAAAATCTTTGAATGTTGTATATTAAATATTAGGCATAAAAAATTTGGACAATTAATTTCCTTCAGAAAAAAATAATTTGGTCATTTCAAAATACAAAAGCATCCAGAATTTGTATAATGCATTACACTGTAATTTACACAATGATACATCTTTATCAAGCAGCAGTGCGAACATGTGTTTTTTAAAGTACATAATAATATTCATTGTAATAGAAATAATAAAATATGTATAGAAACGAAAAACTATCTTTTGACAAGTAATGAGGTAATAATGAAATTATGCATGGAATATATGCTCTCATATTAATAAGCATTAGTATTATAGCAGTCATTAAATGGGTCTGAAAAAGAGATAAGAGGTGAATAGCAAGCAACTGTTGGGAACCAAAAAAATCAGATGTGTACTGAGAAATACAATCATTATCTACAAATATAAAATGCTAAATTATATGGATGACAGTGAAGATAGAAATTGAGTGTGCAATAAAATGTGAAATTTAGATCGTCAGAGAGAAAAGCCAGGATAAACATTTGAAGAACATTTCAAACATAGGATACAATGAAGTTCAATAATTTTTAATTTAATTTTTTGATTTATTTATATAATAGCTTACTACTTTCTTATACTTATTTATAGGTCAGTAACATACAGCAATTGCTCCTTTTTATTATATGTAAAAATTACAAGACATTCCTGCATGGTCCGAATATTTAGCTAGGGTTTGCGATAAGCATTGACAAAGAGTGACAACTGCGTTTCTGGGCATCATTTATCCTGGGCGGATAAGATTGTAAAAACTTCTAGTTTATGAAAATCAAATTCAATTGGAAAGATAGGTATTTAGGGAAATATTTAATTTCTTATAAACAACATTTATGATATTTATATGAAGAAAAATCTTTAATTAATCATATTGTTTTAAATAGTTAATACACAAAATATAGTATACAAAGAAAGGATACTAAAATATAAAATGAAAATACAGTGAGATCTCGTAATGTACTGACAATCTAGACACCATGTGGTAAGTGTTAAATAATTCCTATTTTTAAATACTCGATGTTTTTCCTGCACTTGTGTGACGCTGAAGGGATCTTAAAATCTACAAAAATTCTTTTCAAGCGGGTCTGATTCCATAAAGATTTCCAGTACAACAATTTTTGTACCCGGTGTGTCGATATCTACTGCCCCATAACAACTCCAAAAGAAGGTCTAGTTTTAAAAAACAATGCGGCTTCCCTAAGTTTTCATTCTGCATTTCTTCATGTTTCTATATCTGTTGCACTAAAGATCTGTTGAATTTCATTTCTGATGTATACCAAACATATTGTTAATTTTAAGATTTATCTTTAATCTAATCTTTATCAGGTGTGTTACTAAAAGTAAAATAAATATTCATTGTAAAAGAATTAATAGAAATTAAATATGATTTTTAACAACCAATGAAGTGATAACAAAATTATGAACAGAAAATATGCTCATACATTATGCTTAACCTACTAGTATTACAGCAGTCATAAAAGGGCGAGAAAGAGAAGAGTTGGATATTAAGCAAAACAGAAAGTTTGTACGCGCACGTACGTACAAACAGAATTATTATGAATGATATCATGGATCGAAATGGAGTGTATAAGAAACTTGAACTTATATTGTTTTCGAGAGATTGTCTGCGTGATTTATTCTCTGAAGAACATTCCACAGATGTATCTTTACTCCATTTCTTTTTGCCAGTATTTTTCTGATTTCTTATATACCTAGGTACAAGTAATAGCTAGCCACCTTTCTTATGCTCAGTTATAGATATCATCGCTGAACTTCTAAATTATCCTTTGTCTAATTTTGACACTTTTCAGGAGATAAAAAAACGTTTTACCAAAGTATTTATTTTTATGACTGATCATTTCTGCTTACCCAAAAAGATACTAATATATAAGCACAGTTTCTGACATGCTAGTAAGCAATAAATGCTACCGCATCTAATGATACCAAATCAAATAGTTTGTTCTTAAACTGTCTAAAAACAATTTTCGGTGATATAATAATCTTTTGAAATGACTTTCACATGATCACAAGTTTTAATTCTTTTTTCAGTTTTGACCCTCACCTCCTTGATCACCATAACAGTCATACAACGACACTTATGATATCATGTAAAATGAAGTGTTCACAAACATATATTTAATGAAAAATTGAATTCTAAAGATTTGAAACAAGAGGCCCATGTCATGGACCACAACGCTCACCTAAGTAACTTTGGCTCTGCTGTTCTACACCAGATTTTCACCCTTGTAATACGTATTGTGGCCCCACCCTATCCCTGGGGGGTCATGATTTGAACTATTTAGAATATACACTACCAAAGGATACTTCCATATAAGTTTTGGCTTCTCTGGCCCAGTGGTTCTTAAGATTTGATTCCTCATTGAGGCCCCACCCTATCCCCAGGGGTTATGAATTGAATAATTTAGTATCTACACACCCAAAGGATGCTTCCATATAAGTTTCAGCTTTTCTGGCCCAGTGGTTCTTAAGAAGAAGTTTTTAAAGATTTTTCCTTGATATTTCAATGAAAAACTTTGACTCCCCATTCAGCCCCAACCTATCCCCGGAGGTCATGATTTGAACAATATGGAATCTAAACCACCCCACAATGCTTTCATATAAATTTCAGCTTCTCTGGTGCAGTGGTTCTTGAGAAGAAGATTTTGAAAGATTTTTCCTACATATTTCAATGAAAAACTTTGATTCCCAATTGTTGCTCCACCCTATCCTCGGAGGTCATGATTTGATCAATTAAGAATCTACACTACCAAAGGATGCTTTAGAATAAGTTTCAGCTTTTCTGGCCCAGTGGTTCTTGAAAAGAAGATTTGTAAAGATTTTTCCTAGATATTCCCATGTAAAACTTTGATTCCCCATTGTTGCCCCACCCTATCCTCGGAGGTCATGAATTGAACAATTTAGAATCTACACCACCAAAGGATACTTCCATTTAAGAGGGCTGGGTGGTTGTGGCCATTTTCAGACTAGCCTATATTGATCTTCTATAGAAGAAGAGCTCCATATAAAGATATACAAAAATGATCAAATTTTAAAACTAAAATGTATGAAATTTTTGTTTGCCAAATGATAGTTGACAGCTTAAGATATCATATCTAAAAAAATTAAGTTATATCTGATGGTTAATTTGTTGACCCCCCAGCCTCCTTAAGTTTCAGCTTTTCTGGCCCAGTGGTTCTTGAGAAGAAGTTTTGAAAGATTTTTCCTACATATTTCAATGAAAAACTTTGATTCCCAATTGTTGCTCCACCCTATCCTCGGAGGTCATGATTTGATCAATTAAGAATCTACACTACCAAAGGATGCTTTAGAATAAGTTTCAGCTTTTCTGGCCCAGTGGTTCTTGAAAAGAAGATTTGTAAAGATTTTTCCTAGATATTCCCATGTAAAACTTTGATTCCCCATTGTTGCCCCACCCTATCCTCGGAGGTCATGAATTGAACAATTTAGAATCTACACCACCAAAGGATACTTCCATTTAAGAGGGCTGGGTGGTTGTGGCCATTTTCAGACTAGCCTATATTGATCTTCTATAGAAGAAGAGCTCCATATAAAGATATACAAAAATGATCAAATTTTAAAACTAAAATGTATGAAATTTTTGTTTGCCAAATGATAGTTGACAGCTTAAGATATCATATCTAAAAAAATTAAGTTATATCTGATGGTTAATTTGTTGACCCCCCAGCCTCCTTAAGTTTCAGCTTTTCTGGCCCAGTGGTTCTTGAGAAGAAGTTTTGAAAGATTTTTCCTACAGATTTCAATGAAAAACTTTGATTCCTCATTGTTGCCCCACCCTATCCCCAGGGGTCATGATTTGATCAATTTAGTATCTACACTCCCAAAGGATGCTTCCATAGTTTCAGTTTTCTGGCCAAATGGTTCTTGAGAAGAGGTTTTTAAAGATTTTTCCTACATATTTCAAAACTTTCATTCCCCATTTAGCCCCACCCTTTCGCCGGAGATCATGATTTGAACAATATGGAATCTAAACCACCCCACATGCTTTCATATAAATTTCAGCTTCTCTGGTGCAGTGGTTCTTGAGAAGAAGATTTTTAAAGATTTTTCCTACATATTTCAATGAAAAACTTTGAACCCCATTGTTGCCCCACCCTATCCTCGGAGGTCATGAATTGAACAATTTAGAATCTACACAACCAAAGGATACTTCCATATAAGTATCAGCTTTTCTGGCCCAGTGGTTCTTGAGAAGATTTTTAAAGATTTTTCCTAGATACTTCCATGTAAAACTTTGATTCCCCATTGTTGCCCCCACCCTATCATCCGAGGTCATGAATTGAACAATTTAGAATCTACACAACCAAAGGATACTTCCATATAAGTATCAGCTTTTCTGGCCCAGTGGTTCTTGAGAAGATTTTTAAAGATTTTTCCTATATATTTCAATGTAAAACTTTGATTCCTCATTGTTGCCTCGCCCTATCCCCAGGGGTCATGATTTGATCAATTTAGTATCTACACTCCCAAAGGATGCTTCCATATAAGTTTCAGCTTTTCTGGTCCAGTGGTTCTTGAGAAGAAGATTTTTTAATTACCCAACCTATTTTTGTCTTTTCTTGATTAACTCCCCTTAGAAGGGGGCATGGCCCTTTATTTAAACAATTTAAACTCCCCTTTTGTCAAGGATTTTTTGTACCAACTTTGTTTAAAATTGGCCCAGTGGTTCTTGAGAAGAAGTTGAAAATGTAGAAAGTTTACAGACGGTCACTCCTTAACTACATAAAAATTCTTACATAGATACATTTACATAGAGGGTTCCAGTAAATGGTCCCCCAAGCCTCTTTCCTTACTCCTCACTCAAAATATTAACAGGAAGGAGAACCGTCAGGGCTACTGTACAGCAATATATTGGAGAAGTGGTGTAAATCAAGTATGGATACTTAAAACCTTGGAAAAATTGAATTCACAAAACTTAAACAAAATCATAACATCAAAACATGACATTTCAACTCTTTATGCAACCATTCCTCACGATGAATGAAAGTTCAGGCTTTTTGCCATAGACAGCTGCTTTTGCAATAAAAATGGAACTTGTAAATTTTCTATAACCTTGTCATCGGTCAATTGCAAAATTATTTTGTTAAAAAAGCATTCTGATTGTACACACAAGTATTCTGAAGTTGATATAAAAAAATGATTCTGATTGACAATATCTATATTTGTAGTTTTTAGAGACCAAGTCTTTCAAGAATCTGTCGGAAATCCCATGAACACTAATTGCGCCCCCTTATTAGCAGACCTATTTTTGTATTCATATGAAGCAGAATTTATTCAAAAGCTTATATACGAGAAGAAAAAAAGCACTTGATGCGGTCTTCGACATTTAAATACTGCAGATCACTTAATTTTCACGTCACCTTATTTTCGCGAGATTGTCATTGACTCTTTATAAGGGGGACAAAATTTTCACGAATAGTGGTTATTGCTCTATATAATTTTATCGAATACTATTATACGCGAGAATGAAATTTTCGCGAGCAAACTGTCTCGCGTCATTACGCGAAAATAAAGTTTTTGCGAATAAAAAGTGATTTACAGTATATCGACGACGTATAATCAATTCATATGTCTACACAATATATCCTAGTGAGCTTGAAATGAAAGATACCACAGAGACCAACATATGAAGCAGATTTTATTCAGAAACTTCTATATGAAAAGAAGATGTCTTTTGCTTTGGCTTTTGATTCATCATTTAGATATATCGACGACGTTTTATCAATTAATAATATTCATTTTCATTCTTACGTTGATTCTATGTATCCCTCTGAACTCGAAATAAAAGATACCACAGAGTATGACACATCTGTTTCATATTTGGATTTTTTTCTAGGAAAAGAATGTAATGGTAACCTAATAACAAAACATTGTGCTAAACGTGATGACTTCAACTTTTCTATCGTCAACTTCGCTTATTTATGTAGCAATATAACCATATCACCTGCATATGGAGTGTATGCCTTCCAGTTGATTCGATACGCAAGAGCATGCTCTAACCACAAACAATTTCCATAACGAGGCAAACTAGTGACAAATTAGTTGATAAAATAAAAATATCAACAGTCTCGTTCAAAGTCATCATTTCGCAAATTCTGTGGACGATATATTAGCAATGGGCTTGTTAGCAAATACAATCTTTCACTAAGTCGAATGTTGACTAACGTTTTTCATACATATTGTTAGGCCATTTCAGGTTTCCCGATCATGTTAAGGAGCACTCGACAGGGGAAGCATACTCCTCCATGGATCTGATCCTACCTCTGATCTTTAAGTCCGTGTTTTCTCTGCTCCAAATATGTATTGTTTCAATGGACTTTTGAGCTTGATAACTGTTCGTAATCTTCAAATTTCATGTATCAAGTAAGTATAATAAGTTTATGTGTGTGACAAAGTGTCATAAAATGATGTTTATCAAATGGAATAACTCTCTTCAGCATTTGAAGATGTTCACATTTTACCACTTTAATTTGAATTCCTTGCTGAAAAGATTTCCTAAAACAAGGAAAGTACTTTCAAATTGTCGTGACACTAGTACATGTCATTTTGAATATGATTACAATTCTCAAAAATAATCTCTAAAATAGATCTCTTATCAATCTTATGATAAAAGCAATGAAATTTTAAAATTAATATTTGAATTCCCTAGTTATCGAGACTAGCCGTATACAAATGTATTATGAATGAATGATTTCCAGAAAACTAAAAATAAAATCCAGTCAGTCATTATAATCCAATGGCAATCCAGACTTACTTTATATATTCACTACTTTTCTAAAGTTACATCTAAAAATTTCATTTCTCTTTCTGAATATTGCGGTTTGTCTAATTGAATGAAGAAAAAAAATCGCTTTGTTCTAGCCAGACGATTTATCATTCTGTCTATTTCAACAACTGACAAGAAAAATTCAAACATTACACAACAAAGGGACAAACATATATATATATATATATATATATATATATATATATATATATATATATATATATATATATATATATATATATATATATATATATATATATATATATATATATAGATAGATAGATAGATAGATAGATAGATAGATAGATAGATAGATAGATAGATATTATTCTGACAAATAAAACGAACGTTTAAATAGAAGGATTTTTTTGTTTTGGTGTAATTATATTAAATTAAATTTCTTAGACAATTTTCTATATATTTCTTTTTTTTTTATTCTCGCAAACAATGACCTTCGGTCCTCATAAAGAGTGCATATTTTTAAGAATTTCATTTCTACATGAATAAATTAATTATGTACATGTAAATATTCAATCCTATAATATTACTTCATAAATAGGGGAAGCTGACTATGGAGAAATCGTCCCGTCTGTCGTATAGTTTTTGCTTCTTTGCGTTAGTTTGCCATTAACGTCTATAGTCTTCAAAATATATGCAAATATGAAACAAATGTGATTGACTCTGGGGCTTAAGTACCCATTGGAATAACAAAAATGGTCTCCAAAGACTACATACTATAGATATTGTTAATTAGAAACCCCAGCATCTTTTAAAACTTCATAGTAATTGTGTGTAGAATCAAAATGATCTCTACTTATAAGTCGTTTGTCGTTTATTTCATGATTCATCAATCTAAAATAAATCTGATTGTTTTGCACTGAAGGCAAAACATTTTTTTCACACACTTTAAATTCAATACTTCTGCATTTTAACAATACCACTTTCTATTATAGCAATTAAAATGACAAGATATTTTATTTAGTGTATTTTTTTCTTTGTGATTGACTTTTGTAGATTGTCCAGCTGAGGTCAGCCGATCAAAACGTCTGCTTGAGTGCGCATCGATTCGTACACACGATCCCTGCAGATTAGACGCAAAATACGACCCTCTTCTTTGTGATTCCAAATTTTCTAAAAGTTCGTAGTTTAAGCGTTCACATTCGTTATCAGGCTTCTTTAATATGCTGTAGCACAGTACCGTCGGAAGTTTCTCCTTTAGAGCCGTTAATATTTTAGATATGAGCTTGGTAAACATTTTTTTACACATGCTATATATTTCACAACATATCATTATAAGGATTTTTTTCAATACATAACAATACAAAGAAATGATCTGTATCATCTTTCACAATGTTACTCTAAGACGCTAACAATTTTAAAATAAATCAAAAAAGTATATATATATATATATATATATATATATATATATATATATATATATATATATATATATATATATATATATATATGCGGATCCAGGATTTGGCGTTGGAAGCAAAATATAATAATGAGAGAACCTGAAACAGTTGATCAGGTCCGCAGGCTTGCAATTGCAAATGAATTTTTGTTTTTGTTTGTTTGTTTGTTTTTTGTTTTGTTCTGTTTTTGCTTTTGTTTTGTTTTGTTTTTTTTAACCATTACATTAAGGTCAAGATCTAATAAATGGAAGGTGCCTATACAGATTTCTCAACTTTGAGAAATAAATTCGTTAAATGATGCTTTATAGCTTTAGTTTGATCAATTAAGATGTTTCGGGGCATAATTTGTAGGTAAACAAGATGAAAAAAATCATATATTTAACTAATTTTCCATGAAAAATTAAGAACTCCAGTCATGAATATGGGAGGGTTTTTTTCCATATCGGACAAAGAAAATGTATCCAGATTGCCTACAGTCTATCAAAAAACGGGAATTTGTATGTTATTAGCCTCTTCTTTAAAATAGAATTATTATATAGGTATTGGGATTACTTTTCACATGATTTCAAATTCAATTCCATGAAAATACTTTTATTTTCTACATAATTCTATTAGAGCCGCAAAGTATGGGAAATAGAAAGTTTAGATTTATTACGGTGCCATAATGGATATACCACCTAAAAGACAGTGTAAAGTCATTTACTAGATTTTGACCTTAAAGGCCGAGGTTTTCAACCGGTCGGTTTTCCTCAGGTAAGTTTAGCGTGGGGTGGAGCTTAATCGAAACGGCTGTGAAGCCCCGAGGGAACCACGCTGCCTTGTGTATACCTACCTATATACACAGGACGTTACCTGTATTACCTGTACACGTTTTCCTACGATATGGTAAAACAATTTGTTGTGTGGGTCAATCGAAATGTTGACCGTCAAATTTACTAAATAAAGCATGCTAAATTTTTGTTGGGGACATACTCCTAGTTCAATTCCTTCTTTTAGAATTAATATGTTTTAATAATTATATAATTTCAATATAACTATGTGTTTGTTATTTAATTTCAAATGTTAAAATGAATATTGTAAGCTGGCGACACAAAGGGAAGTAATTCGAATTGCAAGCCGTGTATGGCAAAACGAAAGAAGAAAGGGGGTCAAGAATAAGTCTCTAAGTAAATAAGACTTATTTAATATGTCTCTAGCTAAAAAAGACTTATAATAAACTAAATACTTCTTTTTTAAAGATAATTCCTACGTGATTTTTCCATGATGACACATGGACTTCAAAAATGGTCAGGTCTTCGGGTCGGGTGTGGTCCCTCGACAGTTAGGCGAAACGGGAATTGAATCATTTGTATCCTACTTTTTTTCCCACATGGATTCCTATTTTCAAATGTTTTAAACAAAGCAAGATAATGTAATACGACTAACTTCTCTTCTAAAACTGGTTATTATACCGTAACTTTCTTCACAGTGTCTCGAAGAAAAGCGACACATACAATCATGTATGTACTTGTCTTTATAAAATTTCGCTTAAACAATATTACAGTGTTGTCATAATCATTTAAAAAAAATAGTTATATTATTATATTTAATAACATGATACTTCAAAAGAGGATCGGTATATTCTGTTTAAATTAAAAAAAATTTACGTAAACTTATGTTTTGACTAACTGTATAATTAATTTAATTGTCGATTGTAATCGTGAAATGAAATTCACCCTTCTTAAATTACAATATAAATATATAAGCATGATTTTTCCTAGCATTTATCTAATTATTTGGCAGAATTATATCTATAGCAGATTCCTAAGAATTAAAAAAAAACCCAGAGCTTTATCACGTTGATGTACGCGGTAGGCATCAAAAGCCTGAATGTTAATTCGATGGTCGGTACGATATTCAGACAAGGTACACCTGATATACACAAAAGCGGAAAACTAAATGTCAATCAAATCCAAGCATCCAATCTCAGGCTTAATTTCAAGTGATTGACAGGGGTTCTAAGACCAGATAAATTTGAAGGAGGTGCTTATTTCCTTATGTTTTAAAAATAAAGATAAAGGATGTACATCAGTATTTTAATTTCCCCATATCCATATCTTCCGAACTCATAGACAGCATTTGGCCGGGTTTACTCGCGTCATCTATTGAGATTACAAATGTTGAACTCTATTGACATCTGCTATTGACCAATAGAATTAGTGAATTAAACAGAGAATGCAAAATACTTTTGAAAGTTGACAATAAATTAAACATACCTTTAACTTCAATTCTTAAGTGGGTTTTAATGGTGCTGGTCCTGAGTGCCGAGTATAGGTCAAAATTTGCACCTCTCCACCGGCAAGTGGTGGCGTCTCCATATGAGTGAAAATTCTCGAGAGGGACGTTAAACAACAAACAAATAATAGTTTTTTTTCTGTTTACGATTTAGTTTCAGGTTGAATAAAACAATGTTTTTGATTGACTCATACAAACTTTTATGAGGCCAATCAGAGAATGCATTTCTAATCCCGTCAAATTCTGACTATATGTGGAGTGGAGTGGATCAGAAACACTTGACTTGGGAAGATACCCCAAAATATATCAAATTCACAGCTCTAACATATGAGAAATGAAGCCCACCTAGCCCTTTCGGTCATGGGTGAAATTCATGAGATAACCGAGTATTATTTTTATTGTCGATATTTTTTTAAAGCCACTTTGCGTATACAACTTGCATTCGCAAAAAAATAAAAAATCAACATACCGGGTAAGTCAAAGGTAAAATTGATCATTATTTGGTTGTGACTTTTTATCAGGACGGAAAATGCTTTTATTATATATATATATATATATATATATATATATATATATATATATATATATATATATATATATATATATATATATATATATATATATATATATATATATATCCAAAATTGAAATAAAGTCTCAGTAATCGGATTACAATATTAAACAAATATAAAAAGAAAACACAAGAATCCTCCGTAAAGCTTTAGCGCTTTCATTAAAAATCTTCAGAAACTTTACATTACAAAAATGTATACAACGGTTGTATACATTTTTGTAATGTAAAGCTTCTGAAGATTTTTAATGAAAGCGCTAAAGCTTTACGGAGGATTCTTGTGTTTTCTTTTTATATTTGTTTAATATATATATATATATATATATATATATATATATATATATATATATATATATATATATATATATATATATATATATATATAGCATATTTTTGATTTATTGTAATAAGTTCTATGGTCGATACAATGACCTTGCCAGAAAATACAATTTATCTTTGAGTCAAATGCTGACTGACGTTTTTCATACTAATTGTTAGGCCATTATTTACACACTGAATTGTCGACGGATTTTTTCCGTTATTTCCCGATCATGACTAGGAGCACACGGCGGGGCAGGGGATGCTCACTCGATCCTCCATGACACCTGATCCCACCTCTGATGTTTTGGAGGTCCGTGTTTTCTCTGCTCCTATTTTGTATTGTTTAATGGAGTTTTGAGCTTGAATAATGTTCGTTATCTCCATATATTCAATTTCTTTAATGTAACCATTAACGTGAGTTCTCGACCAAATCATGTTGTATATACATGCAGTTTGTACATAAAATTCAAGTTTTCTAGGTGGGAAAAACTGCATTATAATCCGTTTTGTCGTATAGGCGGGTACGTGCAACACTCAAATATCTTGTAATAGATAGAATAAATCATTACAAATCTCGCTTTGAGTTTTTAGATAAGATTTGTACGTAATATTAAAAAAGTTGTATTTCTACATGTATATTTATTTTTAAAAAGTTCTATCGGCTGTTTTCAGTTTAAATTTTAATCATGGTGTAGTACTATTTAAGGACTTCACGGTTTTTTTTTAAGGTTGTGTAAGGCGGATGCATCATAGAACCTTGCATCCTGCCCCTCAAAATTTTAAATGGAATGAAGATTCCCCTATTAAATTTCAGATGGCTCTAAGTTCAGATAGGATACAAGAAAAAATCAAGTCTTTTTTAGATTCTTTTATTACAGAATCTACTCCTACTGATATCGAGAAAAAGGCAGAAGAATTCAATGACATTATTATAACTGCTGCTAACATGTCATTAAATAAGCCAGGTCATAAAAGTAAGAATATTGAAAAGCATAAAAATAAAAAGTGGTTTGATTCAGACTTGCAAACAATGTACCGTAGATTGATTGCGCATGGAAAAATTTATAGCATATTTCCAAAGGATCCAGTTGTTAAGAATCATTACTATAGACTTCTTAGAGAGTACAATAAATTAAGAAAAATTTAAGCGTAAAAATTTCCAAAACTCCAATCTAAATCAACTTGATGCACTTCAAAATAAACAACCAAAACAATACTGGAAATTAGTTAATGACCTAAAAGATGATAATAAAGACAATTCTGCCGCAAACATAGATTCTGAAACGTGGGTAAATCATTTTCGCAACCTTCATTCTGTTTGTGATAACTCTTTTAAATCAAGGATACAAGAGCTAGATTTAATTTTGGCTATCATGGAGAAAAATCCATCCTTTGAACTGGATTTCAAGATTTCACATAAGGAAATTGTAGATGCAATAGCAAATTTAAAATATGGAAAAGCCAAGGGGCTTGATTTGATATTTAATGAAATGTTAAAACATAGTCAGTCCTATTTACTCTCCTGTATACATAAGCTCTTTAATAGTTGTTTCACATATGGTATTTATCCTCAAACTTGGAGTAACGGGTACATTAGTACAATTTTTAAGTCTGAGGATCCAAACAACCCTGCAAATTATAGGGGTATTACAATTACCAGCACACTCGGCAAGTTATTCAACAGCATTCTGAACTCTAGATTAGATAAATTTCTTAAAGAACATAATCTAATTCACCAATCTCAAATGGGTTTTACCAAAGATGCAAGAACATCTGATCATCTATTTGTGCTAAGGTGTTTAATTGATAAATACTGTAGCTTAAAAGAAGGAAGACTATATGCTTGTTTTATTGACTTTCATAAAGCTTTTGACAGCGTTATCCACACAGGATTAAAGCTCAAATTACTTCACATGAATGTTGGATCTAAATTTTATAATATTATAAGTAATATATATAAGAATAGTCAGGCATGTGTGAAAATTGGAAGGTTCTTCTCGGATCCATTTCCAATAGCTTTAGGTGTCCGTCAAGGGGATAACTTGAGCCCTTCTTTATTTAAAATATTTATAAATGATTTTCCGTCATATTTAGATTCATGTATTGATGAAGTATCACTTCAGACAAAAACTGTTAACTGTTTAATGTATGCAGATGACATTGTTATTTATCATCATCAGGTAAAGGTATACAAGCAAGACTTTTTAAACTTGAAAAGTATTGCTCTGATTGGTGTTTAAAGGTAAACATTCAAAAAACTAAAGTCATGATCTTTAATAAAGCTGGTCGTAATTTCACGCAAAAACTAATGTTTCAAAATAATAGGATAGACTGTGTATCTAGGTACAAATATCTTGGAGTTCACCTAACTGCATCTGGAAGTTTTCATGTAGCAAGATCAGAGCTTTATAAAAAGGCGTTAAAAGCATATCATAAATTGAGAAATGATTTTATTAATTTGAATCCTGGGATTAAAACGAGTATACATGTATTTGACTCTACTATAATTAAACCAATTCTTTTGTATAATGCAGAGGTGTAGGGTGCAAGTAATATCAATACTAAAAGATTCCTAAAATGCCAAAAGTTAGAAGTTGAAGACTGTTTCAGAAATCTACTTTGTGAAAGAATACACCTTAAATTCTGTAAATATATTCTTGATGTTCATAAGAAAAGTACAAATTTTGCAGTATTGTCTGAATTGGGAAGGTTCCCCCTGCATTATGATATTGTCAAATTGTTAATCAAAAGTTGGTATAGATTTGAAAATTTGTCCACAGAATTTCCTTTACTTAAAGATGCATATGAATGTAGTAAAAATCTTTTTGTACATGGAAAGAACTCATGGTTCGCATTTGTACAGAAATTAAGAAATATACTGAATATCAAAGATGAAGTAATTTGTTATGGCAAGAATAAATTTAAGTCACTCTGTCATAAAACCATATAAGATTATTATGTAAAAAAAACTGGTATACAAGTCAACAAAGTTATACTGATGGTAAATTAAGCACATATGTAAAACTCAAACAAAATTGGGGTTATGAGAATTATTTATCAGTAGTTAAAAATTTTCATCACAGAAAATCTCTATGTAAATTAAGAATTTCTTGTCACGGATTGCAAATTGAAGTGGGAAGATTTACCAACATTCCTCGAGAAGATTGATTATGCAATAGATGTAACTCTAACAGTGTAGATGATGAAACTCATTTTCTCATCACATGTAAAAAATATGATCATCAAAGAAAAGAAATTTTTCAATCAATTAAAAGTAAATTTCCAAATTTCTCGGCATTAGATGATAAACAAAAACTATTTTGGTTACTCAATACTGAAGACAAAGAAACTCTTAATTCTGTGGGCAAATTCAAAAATGATAACATGTTGTAGTAGCCATACAGTTTTATATATAGTATTCCCTTTAACTGAAATAGTATAATATTTTTGTTGAAATGAGCAATGTCATTTACAAATTGTTATACTATCCATTGGCATATCTTTTCTTTATTATTGTAATAATTTCATACTTGTCTGTTATGGGCTCTAAATTAGAAAATAAATGTTCTGTTCTGTTCTATATACTGTATACATAGTACAGTACATGTACGTGATCTATTCCTTAAGGATATCAGTATCACATAACATAAAAGACCCTTTGTGAACAGCATTGCGCTCTGATATTCTAAGTTTGTAATTTGCGCAACAATGGACTTGAGAAGTATGTGTTAATTTGTTGTGCGAATTCATAAACGTAATCATCATGTAAACAGAGAGGTATAATTTTAGAACGTTGGAAATCACCTATTGCTAAAAATAGAAAAAGCAAACTACGCTTTTCTAAAACTAGGAGAAAGTGAAAGTAGGTCGGTCTGTATTTCTCGTAATTCATGTTTTACTAAATCGACAAGGTTTTATCCAATAGCATTGTCATTTTTACTGATAACGAACAGCAGTTTAGATCACTGGGATTTTCCATTATGGAAAAAGTATAAAAACACAACACAGGAAACGGTTTGCTTTACTACTAACTCAAATTACCTATGACGGAAACATATCTCTTACAATGGAGCTGATGAAGAGAAGCAGCATTTTAATAACGGAAGAATCCCATTTCAACAGAAGTACCATTCCTTCCTTGAATACGCTGTATTCGGAAATGTCTATATTGAATATTGTTTTTACATCATTCCTGTACGCCATGGTCGCTACTTTATACTACAAACGTTCATTTAAGCGAGAGATGCTAACATTTGTTGTGCCATTATGTATGATGGGAATACTTTTGGACCTAACTGGAAACGCTTTATTAACTATTCTAATTATTATGGAAACTTTTCAGATCATTCGTTCTATGTCTGATGTATTGAAATCACTAAATGTCAGTTTGTTTTTTACTTTATTAATCGCTATAATCGACATCAGAGTGTCTATTTTTGGACATGCAAATTGGACAGCATGTAAGATGGTTTTAGTTGCCATTCCCCAATTCATACGAAAACCAGCGGAAATGAAAATTCGTCTGCAAGGTCTCCGGAGTCATCTTGGTCCAGTTTATGTCTTGTACAGCGTAAAATTCGCCATTATAGAACACGTGTATGCCGGAGAACTCGCGTGTGCTTGTATGGTTACAGCTGTTATGGCTGGGATTCTATTCCGACCAGATAATGGCGTCATTCTGGATTTGCTCGGTTTCCAAACTCAGCATCAGAACAGGAAGACATTTCACGGAAGATCAATGTGTGTTTCCCTTCTTTGTTTACTGATTTCTCGAATTGTAAACTATATTGAATTCTCATTAAATTGTAAGTAATTATATCTAAAAATATGTATTTATGATCATATATTGTTAATATATATATATATATATATATATATATATATATATATATATATATATATATATATATATATATATATATATATATATATAATGAAATTGAACTGTAATAATTTGATTGCTCAAAATACATTAATTGTTTTGTTGTTGTAATTTTTACATGTTGTTGTAATTTTCACATGTATGCATACATAAAAACAGTATTCAATGATTGTGATAATAAGTGCCATAATTATACATTAATACTTATGTGATTATATTTGTTTAAGAGATGTATTACATATATATACTTTATTTGTAAATCAATGTGATAAATACATGTATAATATATTAAGAAAATTCATTTTAAACACTAGGGCATTATTTTTGTACGATTTTTATTTTTCATTATAGTTTATTATACTGTAGAATATTGTTTAACGTAGTATATATTCAAGTAAATGTAAACAATATTTTTTTCCCAGTAGGAAATGGATTTGACAACAACCAAGAATGTCTATGAACTTAATAAGTAATCTCTCTCAGTACTAATATGTCATTCTAATTAAAAAATATCTGAGATTAAAATAAATGATGAATGATATATGCCAACATTTTCTATTAAATCTTTAAAATTGTGAAGTTTTCAATTTAGTTTTTTTTTCTTGCCTTTCCAAACTCAAATTGATAAATTGTGGGCACCTGTAACCTATGAAAAGAAATCAAACGAAAAGAAAATACCCGAAAAGATAAAAAATACAAAAAGAAAAGAAAAAGGAAAGAAAACAAAACTTAAAAAAAAATAAGCGACTCCCCTAAAAAAGCCAAACACAACAAAACAAACAATAACAAACACACATACACAAAAACAACAACAACAACAACAAACAAACGGGAAAAAAAATATATATACATATATAAAAGAAAGAGATATATACTAATTATCAAATAATAACACTTTTTTGTCAGTACTGAATTTATTATTTCGATTTCAAAGTGTACGGCCGTTCAAGAACAGAGCAAACTTCATTAGTCATCAAATCCTAACGGCAACTTATATACATACATATATATATATATATATATATATATATATATATATATATATATATATATATATATATATATATATATATATATATATATATATATAACACAATGTAAATCAAGAGTTTCCTCTCTTTTAAAAAGATGATCCTAACTATAAACCTGTCTCACTGATAAGTTGAGTCGTAAAGTTATGGAGCAACCCTCTTATATCGTATAAATTGGGTAGCTATTAATTTCATTCCTTATAATTTAATTTTCATTCATTTAGTGTAAGAAAAAAGATGATTGTCCTTAAAAGTTGACTTCAAATTGTGGAAATTTCAAATGTTACGTCAGGCGGATCGATATGTTTTTGACGCGGGTCATTGTGACGCAGGCAACCCAATTTATAAGACATAAAGTTATTTTTTATCCAATCAAATATACCGCGTTATATCCAGAATTAGATTATTAGCGTTTGAACCAAATGAATAACAATATCAAGCATTCTTTGTATACAGTTTTGCAAACATGTTTTTCCATTATTTTCCTGCGAGGTTTTCGTCCTTCAAATATGCATGTTGTAAAAACAAGTTTGAGAACTTCTGATCTGAAACAATTTTCTGAATCTGTAGTAATACCTATATAATAATTCATATATTCTAAAAATAATGGAAAGAGCACCAAACTCTACTCTAACTGCTAAATTAGTAGATAGAACGTTCTATCGTGAAAATGATATTGTCCTACCGACCCGGTTTAACTGTGCGGTGAGGGCTTGTCCCGAGGAACGGTCTAACTACTAAATTAGAAGCTTTATAAATGAACCTTAAGGGGAAGAAGGACCTTGAGCTGAAAAAATACTTGTCATTCAATTTTTTTTTTAATATTTTGTATATTTTTAATTAAGTATGTCTCACATATAATTATATTTTGAAGCAGTTATATCACTATAGGTTTCTTAAAAGTATCAAAATGTAAATAGTAAAAATTAAAAAGTAAATCTCATGTCTTGTTCACTAGGTCTTCAGGAGGTAATTCCAGGGTGGTTTTCTAGTGTTTAATCTGCCCTTTTAAAGTGTATCAATAAATACAGGGTTTTTTTTGTACCTACATGTATAAATGATCGGGATCGGCATGTGGTGTGTACTATTAAAGCGAAAGTAGATGGACGTGGTTACGGTGGTATTTTTATAAATCAACGATTAAGGGCATGATAGCGGTTTTCCACCCTTCTCGTTATGATCCATCACATTATTTTGTTATAAGAAGACAGTATTTGAAAGCAGAAAGAGAGAGAAAAAAATTAACACCAAATTCAGAAGGTTGCATCATCCGGAACGTATGAAGCCTTATTAAAGAATTTTCTAAGATAACAAGTATATGTTTATCATATTCTAAGCAGATAAAGTGGGTACATAGTTTGTTATTTCCATGTACCAATTATCACCACTTCACATTTGTGTGCTGGATTGTGATGATATATACAGTAATTAATGCATTGGTTTTGGAGAGTGTTTATGATTATTCTATTCAAGCACTTCAGGGTAAATTACTTGAAAGTGGAGAATATACTAATTAATGCAAACACGCCTGGCACTCTTTCAAGTCACATCATAAATGTTGACGTTCTTTGAAAAAAATACATTACACATTCAGACAGGAGGCTTTAGCAAATGAAAAAGTAATTTTAAAAAAGCAAATATGAAAGGATAATAACTAACAGAATTATGACAAAGTTCCACAACTGTTGTTTTTCTTAATGCTTAATGTGCAAAATTGAGCAAATAAGTTTTTACTAATATTATCAAGGATGTCGATCTGCACTTCCTTATGAATCCAGTCTCCAGGTAGTTTAGTTTAAGAAGTATTTTATTCATGATATACATAAATGTATATACAATGAATATGGATTGAACAGCAGGCAAAAATGGCCTATATAAGTTCTCTCCATTAAAGATCAAGGTACAAATCATGAAATGTTACAATAATATATATCATAACTTTTACAAAGACATGTATTTTAAACTAATTTTTAAGGAGGATACAATGTACAAAATTGAAAAAAGAGGGGAATTGAACAATAAAGTGGAATAATGAAAGGAAAGAGAGAGAGAGAGAAAAAAAAAAGAGGGTGGGGATAACGGAAAAGGGGAAGAGGCTCAGAGCCATATATGTATATGTACTTTCAGTGTACATGCTGCACATTAATGCTTATTACATTTTCACATTCTAAAATCTTTTAGTATTTTTTATAAAATTATGAACTTGATCAAATAATAACAAATTTTCTTTAAGAGATAGACGATCATAACCAGACAATACAATATTGATATCTCTTGGTATGTCATGATCAATCATATATGTAATCAAAGAGTTCCTGGCAAGATCATAACATGGGCATTGAGGCTCCAGGTAGGAAGGGAACTTGAGCTCCGAGATGACTCAGATATGAAAAACATAGCTTTTAAGAGTTGAAAATATATTAGAAACAAAATCAAGTATGGTGAGTACAACAACTCAGTTTTTTTAAATGTCACAATCTTCAAAAAATAATGTCACAGTCAAACATGTGAAAGATTGAAATAAAACATTTTATTAAAAAAAAGATAAAAAGTTAAAATACAAAATCCAGTTGTAAGAGTTCATAGGATTGGTTGCCTGTGGCATTTTTTTTTGAGTTTACTCATGTTGTTTGATAATGTAGAGAGAAATTCTTATGGAATTGTTGAGAATATCAAATTTATTTAATCATCAAATCTGCATCATTATGTGTACATGTATTTCAGATTCAAGATTAAAGCAAGATTAGCACCTATTATCATTACATATCATCAGTTTCTTTTCCTGCATATTTCAACACCAAGAGCAGTTTTCTGTTTTTCTATTCAAAGGTATTTATATGACATACATTTTATTAATATAGTTTTTACCAGTGTGCTTATGCTGGTAACAATGTGTTTTTATGCTGCTAACAAAACATGTTTTCATTACATGCACAGGCTACATAGATTACTGTGTATTTTTGATCATGTGTAATTTAAAATGAAATTGATTTTAAAGGTAAAATAAGGGCTATCCCCCCTCCCCCCACAGAAATAATCATAGGAATCTTAATTATCTCTAGGTGGTGGAAGCTACTTTACCTATAAACATGATAAATTAATAATGATTTTATTGCAAAACATATCTTAAAATTTTGCTTAATTGTTAATTATTCTTACAGTTAAACTTGTTGTGTATCCCCAAAACTTGACCAGTATGATATAAGCTTTTAAGTTCCATTCATAAATTGTTTCAATTGTCTAATCTGGAATGTTGTCTAATCTGGCCAGTTTCTTTGGAACCAGTGGTGTCCGGATTAGACAAATTTAACTGTATTTCCATGTACATAGATTTTGTGATATATCATATAGATGCAGAAGATATTTGTTTTAATTTGTAAAAGTTCTATGTTTAAGTGTTATAATTTCAATTATTTTATCTCTAACTGCATTAACTGCATTTAGCTGCCAGAAGTTGAATAAAATAAGGTCTAAAGAAATGCGGAATAGTTTTATAAATCTATATTATCATGAATATTAAAAAAATGGAGACATCTTGTAATAACACCTGAACCATTTAAATATGTCTAAAATATTATTTTTTAATGTATATTTGGTTAAAGCTAAAAATCAAAGAAGAGTTTTACAGCAATTAGGGATGTCAAAATATTTATTTTCCTTAGTCGAATATTCGATTGCATTTTTCAAACGATAGTCGAATATATTCGGAACATTTTCCGAAAATAAAATTGTATTTCAAACTTCACTGGTACATGATGTATTTAGAATTCAGAAAGCCCTTTTACTTAAATTTATTTAAAAAGTAACATCAAAATTTATGCAACGTAACATGTAGATAGCATGATTTTTTTCTAATTCTCCAAAATGTATGATTTCCCTGTCAATAGAATTCATAAATCGATCTGTGCATGCAGTCAGTTTTTATTTTAGCAAGCAAAGAAAAAAAATGCCAGGAGATTTTTTTAAAAAGCTTATTATGAAATAAATTGGGGGAGGAGGGTTAATATCACACTATCCACATGTCAAGTGCCTGTGAAATTGTTAAACAGTTAGATATTGCTTATTCGATTATTGTTTCCTCTGGCTATCAAAATGTCCTTATACAGTTTAAAATGTAAGCGAATTGTTTTAATAATTATCTGAGTATCAAAACATGTCAAAGTTATGGTTTCTTCCTTGCGTTTGAGCAATCTTAAAATAACAAAAATATTTTGTACATGGTATAAGATCAAGTCCAATTAATAATTTTACAAACAAAGCCTAGTAAATTGGTGGGTGATTTTAAATTACAAAAACAACACAGGCAGTTACTGGGAAATAATTCCCGCAGTACGTGGTGGTAGTGAAGCACTTATAATCACTGTACTTTTTATGTGTACATGGAAAATCAACCGTTCTTTGTTGAGGAAAATTATTGACTGGCTCTTGAGAAAGACGGTTTCTCAATTTTGTGATGAGAATTCCATCACGTTATCACTCTTTTATTGTATTTATTTAATTATGATAATATTCGAATGTTGTTTCGTTATTTGATCATCGGTCCAATCGACTGATAGTCGACTATTCGTTGACATCCCTAACAGCAATACATTTTTGCTTTTTAAGGAAAATTTAGTTCAGTTGTCTATTGTTGTTACCTATGTAGCAATATACCCTTATCACCTGCATATTGGGTTTATATCTCCCAGTTGATTCGAAATGCAAGAGCATGCTCTACATATGAACAATTTCTTAACCGAGGCAAGCTATTGACAAGCAAGTTGATGAAATAAGGATGTCAACAGAATCGTTTATAGTCATCATTTGGCAAGTTTTATGTTCGAGACAATGACCTTGTCAGCAAATACAACCTACCATTAAGTCAAATGCTGACTGACATTTTTCATACCAGTTGTTAGGCCATTATTTTATTACTATTATGGGGGATGCTCACCCCTCCATGCCACCTGACCCCACCATTGATGTTTTTGGAGGTCTGTGTTTCCTCTTCTCCCGATTTGTATTGTTTAACATGTTTAACTGGACTTTGAGCTTGAATACTGTTCGTTATCTACATATTTCATGAATTAGCTTGTATCATAAGTGTTTTGAGGTTTTACACAAGTATATATCTATGAAAAGTGAAATTTTCTAAGTACTGATAAGTGCTAACAGGACGTACATGTATTTGTATAAACTAGTCCATGTATATATTTCCTTGGTTTTCATGTTCCCAGTCTTGTGAGAGTTTATTAAGTTTTATGAGGACAAAGAATTTAGAATGGCTAAAAAGAATTTTTTATTAACAATTGTTATAAGATTAATTTTAAACCATTTCTCTTATTGGTTATAGCTCATCTCTTTTAAAGGGGCCTGGACACAGATTTGAAGTTAACATTTTCTCAAACTTTCTGTATAATATCATGACTTATATGTTGCTATAGCATTTCACACAGAAATATAATAAAAGCGTGTTCAGAAACTTCTTTTTTCTGGAAATTATTGTAACTACGAATTTCGGGACGCGTTTGATTGACACATCCTTGCACTTTCACAAAGTAAACTTTATCCTTAATACTTAAGAAAAATAGAAATTTTGTTGTGTATTAATGAAAAGTATTAAAACTATAATCCAGAAAATTCAGAGTAGAAATGTGAGAAAGCAAAATTAACTCACCAGTATTGTCAGTCCCTGCTCAGTGATGTGTGCAGAGTTTAACAGATTGAACACACCCGGTGAAACGTAAACATTAACAATAACAGAGCTCGGGCCCTGTTTACAAAAACAGATGTTCGACATGCTATAAAAAGAATGTCGTTTTCATTGAATTCTAAGAATATTCATAATAGTTCAATTCATTTAACTGGTTTTATTTTTTTTTAAGAAGCATAGAAATTTAAAATGTAAACAATGCAACTGTGTCCAGGCCCCTTTACTGGTGAATAAAAAAAATGACCAAACACATATTTATCCACCTGTACTATAAATACAGGCAATAGAAATAAATTTCTTTGTCTCATCATATGACTTTAGATAGTGTCTAAATACCTGCCAAATATCTCATTGATATCTCAGTTCACAAAAAAAATATGCCCAAAAATGATGCTAAAAATGCCAGGAATGCAACACCTTTTTGTGACATTTTGAAAATTCATTATTTTTTGAAGATCAATGAAATAAATGATAATAGTTTATGTTGGAAATAAAGACTTTCTGATAATATTCAAAGTACTGAGCTTTAAATAAAGATTTTTGCAACTTTTGTTTGACAAAGTTGGCTGATGTTGAAATACAAATGTTAAACCACATGTCACAAGTGCAACAGAAAAAATGTAGTTTTGCCAAAAAAAACATCAATTTTAAAAATCTGAAAGACAATTAAGTCTAAAAAGACTTTTCAAAGTGTAAAACAATAACTGATATACAATTTAAAACATAAAAGTGTTATATAAATCACAAGTAGCATTAATGAGAGTCAAGTATCTGTGCTTACCCAATAATGTCAGGAGTGCAATACAAGATGTTTTGCTTCCCAGCATGAAAAAAACTTATCAGTATATGATTCTTTGACTTTTATTTTTGAAAATAAAGACACAAAGAACATTTTTACCAAATAGATTTATCAATTACAAGGTCTCTCTATGTTTCAGATCTATATTTCTGTGGTCAGGAGTGCAAACATATTTTAAAGATTCAAGTTACATGATGAAAAGACCTCTATTCATGCTAAGAAATATTCTTAAATTAATAATGATCTATTTGAATAATTTATTGACAGTTTTATAATTAAAATCCTTCTCTTTTTTAATCTTTTTCAATTTTATCAATTCAGATGTGTTTTTATCTTTGATTTTTTTATGAATGAAAAAATAAACACACTGAAAAATTGCTATAAAATTCAAGTATTTCCACCTCAACTTCACTGAAACAACAGAACAAGTTTTGATGTAATTTTCACTTCACAATAAAGACTACTTTAAAGACTCCCATGTTCTTAGTCAGGAGTGCAACAAATATGTTAAGATTATTGCTGATCAAATATGAATAAATATAAAGAAAAAATTGATGAGTGGAATGTTTCTGGTTGCCTACAGTGTTTGTCCTGTAAAGGAAAATGTACTATAAAATATATTTTATCTTCTAAATATATATTTTAGCTAATTTTTGACATAAATAGGGAATAATTCAAGATATAGAGCCAAATTTAAATACTTTCATGTGTTTTAATTCTGGAAGTATTGGACTATAAATAATATTGCACAATTTCTTTACCACTTGATGTTGCCAACACTTTAGGAATTTTTGTGTTCAATGGTTTTAATTTTACTGCTGTCAGGAGTGCAACAGAACTGTTTTTTAATTATCAATGATCTTCATCTATCTTTACGAAAAGTGAATAAAAAAAATGTTTGATACTGTTTGATGTTCAAAACATAATGTCTATCAACTAATTACAGACATTTTACAGTCAATTCAGAGAATAGTTTTCATCATTTAACACTTTTTTTTAATACAATGTATATATATATATATATATATATATATATATATATATATATATATATATATATATATATATATATATATATATATATATATATATATATATATATATGTATGTATGTATGTATATATATATATATATTACACATTGCAAATAATCGTGTTTTGAAGTCTTGAAAATATGAAAAACTTGTCGTAAATGATAAAAAATATCAAAATGACAAGCTAGTTTACAAACTAAGAATGGGTTATTGTGTGTTATAATTTTAAAACAATGTTAAATAAAATACATATCAGATGTCAGGAGTGCAACACAATAATGTAAGATAGGGTGACTTCAAAATCTAGTATTTTTTGTAAGAAAACTTGTATATCAAAATTCTTATTTGGCTTAGATTTAAAGAATTGGCTTAAATGGGAAAAAGTTATTTTTGGGAAATTTTATTGTTTCATATTTCTTTTATATTAAAACTTTTCAAACCAGAATTGAAAAAATAATGTAAAAAAACAATCACAAAGCCAATTTTTTTCCACATATACATGTACAAGAGAAGAAACTATCAAGGTTTTAGATCTAATCATATATATCCCTGATGACATTTTGAAGCATAAAAATCAATTATTTCTTTTGATTATGTATTTTAGAAAGTCTTTTAGGATATAGTGGTATTTGCTTTTTTTCAAATAATGTTTTTCTTTTAAAAATTCTAATTTTTTAAAATCTAATTTTCTATTCTATTGCAACTTGAGGAATTTTAACTAGAATGCATGTACAATATGATGATATAAGTGAAAAATATGTTAGGAATACTTAAATCTTTCCAAAAAAAAAAAAATCAATTTAGTTTTCATTATTTTTGAATTCACCCGTAACATACATGTATATGGAATTGTCATTCATTGTTTATAATATATGTGCATATTTATACTTAATCTGGACTCAATTCCATGCTCAGAATGATACTGTCTACTTTTAAGCTCACCTCAAGGCTCAAGTGAGCTTTTCTGATCACATTTTATCTGTAGTCCGTCCGTCTGTCTGTCTGTCCGTCCGTCTGTAAACTTTTCACGTTTTCAACTTCTTCTCCAGAACCACCGGGCCAATTTCAACCAAACTTGCCACAAAGTATCCTTGGGTAAAGGGGATTCAATTTTGTTCAAATGAAGGGCCACGCCTTCTTCCTAGGGGAGATAATTAAGAATTCGTGAAAAATTAATGGCATCATTAAAAAATCTTCTTCTCAAGAACCACTGTGCTTGGAAATATGAAACTTATGTGTAAGCATCCTCAGGTAGTGTAGATTTAAGTTTGTTCAAATCATGACCCCCAGGGGTCGGGTGGGGCCACAATGGGCGATCAAAATTTTACATAGGAAATATGTAGGAAAAATCTTTAAAAATCTTCTTCTCAAGAACAGCAAAGCCATGATTGGTCATATTTATGTGGTAGCATCCTCAGATAGTGTAGATTCAAGTTTGTTCAAATCATGACCCCCGGGGGCCGGCTGGGGCCACAATGGGCGATCAAAGTTTTACATAGGAATATATAGGAAAAATCTTTAAAAATCTTCTTCTCAAGAACAGCAAAGCCATGATTGGTCGTATTTACATGGAAGCATCCTCAGATAGTGTACATTTAAATTTGTTCAACTCATGACCCCTTGGGGTCGGGTGGGGCCACAATGGGCGGTCAAAGTTTTACATAGGAAATATATAGGAAAAATCTTTAAAAATCTTCTTCTCAAGAACAGCAAAGCCATGATTGGTCATATTTATATGGAAGCATCCTCAGGTAGTGTAGATTCAAGTTTGTTCAAATCATGACCCCCGGGGGTCGGGTGGGGCCACAATGGGCGATCAAAGTTTTACATAGGAATATATAGGAATAATCTTTAAAAAAACTATTTCTTAAGAACAGCAATTGGTCATATTATATGGAAGCATTCTTAGATAGTGTACATTCAAGTTTGTTCAAACATGACCCCTGGGGGTCGGGTGGGGCCACAATGGGTGATCAAAGTTTTACATAGGAGTACATAGGTTAAATCTTTAAAAAATTTCTACTCAAGGACAGCAAAGCCATGATTGGTCATATTTAAATGAAAGCAGCCTCAGATAATGTAGATCCAAATTTGTTCAACTCATGACCCCCCCCCCCCCCCCCCCCCGAACCACTTTTATATTTAAACTTTTCAACCTTTCAAGACTGAAGTGATTTCTGCTTTTTCCTAGCCATAGTGCTCAGGTGAGCGATGTGGCCCTGGGCCTCTTGTTTGTGTATATATTGTATAATACTCTGAAATAAACAATGTAGTTTGAAGAAATTGACATCATTATTTTTTAATATAGATCACCACAAAATACTTTTCTAATGTTGAAATATATCTGATTAAAAAAAATCAGACTCCAAAATGCTTGATTATTATCGGCCGCAGAAGCGGCCGATCTATTTGTGATTGTGTTTGAAAGTGCGCATGGGGAAATGAGGTGTTATTTCTTTTTTTTTTGTTCGGTCAATTAATTTCATTGATGATAACATGTAAAAAATTAGAGTAAAATATTTTAAAAACTTGCTTAAATGTCTTAAATGTTGTTATTATGTTTTATTTCAATTTTTAGTTCACCTGAGCCTTCGCCTCAGGTGAGCTTTTCTGATAGAAATTTAATTTGTCCGTCGTCTGTCGTCGTTGTCGTCGTCGTCATTGTCGTAAACTTTTCACATTTTTATCTTCTACTCCAGAACTATTGGGCCAATATCAACCAAACTTGGCACAGAGTATCCTTGGGTAAAGGGTTTCAAGTTTGTTCAAATGAAGGGCCACGTCTTCTTCCAAGGGGAGATAATTACAAATTAGTAAAAATTAATGGCATCTTTTAAAAACCTTCTTCTCAAGAACCACTGGGCCAGGGAAGATGAAACTCATGTGGAATCATTCTCAGGTAGTGTAATTTCAAGTTTGTTCAAATCATGACTCCCGGGGGTAGGGTTAGGCCGGGGGTAGGCCACAATGGACGATCAGAGTTTTACTTAGGAATATATAGCAAAAATCTTTAAAAATCTTCTTCTCGAGAACAGCAAAGCCATGATTGGTCATATTTATATGGAAGCATCCTCAGGTGGTGTAGATTCAGATTTGTTCAAATCATGATCCCCGGGGTAGGGTTGGGCCACAGTGGACGATCAAAGTTTTACATAGGAATACATGCATATAAGAAAAATCTTTAAAAATCTTCTCGAGAACAGCAATGCCATGTTAGGTCATATTTATATGGAAGCATCCTCAAGTGATGTAGAATGATTCAATTTTGTTCAAATCATGACCCCCGAGGGTAGGGTGGGTCCACATTGGACGATCAAAGTTTAACATAGGAGTATATAGGAAAAATCTTTAAAAAATCTTCTTCTCAAGAACAGCAATGCCATGATAGATCATATTTATATGGAAGCATCCTCAAGTGGTTTAGATTCAATTTTGTTCAAATCATGACCCCCGAGGGTAGGGTGAAGCCATATTGGACGATCAAAATTTTACAAAGGAATATATATACTAGAAAAAAATCTTCTCAAGAACAACAAAGCCATGATTGGTTATTAACTATTCGGATGTATCCTGAGGTAGTGTAGATTCATGTTTGAAAAAAAAAATCATGACCCCCTGGCCAGTGGGGATAGGGTGGGGCCACAATTGATGATTAAAGTTATGCATAGGAATACATCTATTAAGGAATTTTTTTTCCCAAAAATCTTCTTCTCAAAAACAGGAAAGCTATGATTGGTCATAATTATATGGAAGCATCCTCAGATAGTGTAGATTAAGATTTGTTCAAACCATGACCCCCGGGGGTAGGGTGCGACCATAATGAAAGTTCAAACTTGTAGGAAAAAAGTCACAAAGAAATATGTAAGCATCTTTAGTTAGTGTAGATTCAATTTTGTTCAAATCATTACACCCCCTTCCTTTTTACGGGTAGGTCGGGGCCACTTATGCATTAAAGATTTTCAATACTGAACTGATTTTTGCTGTTTTCCTAGCCACAGTGCTCATGTGAGCGATGTGGCCGTTGGGCTTCATTCTTCATCAGATAATTATTAAATTTTGATTTTATAAAAAAGGTTTACAATGGGTACCTCCCGACTTGGGAGAGTGTAAGATTGATTGATTGTATATTGTTTTACGTCCCATTCTAGAATTTTTCACTCATATATAGAGAGACGTCACCATATACCGGTGAAGGGCTTCAAATTTTGACCTTTGCTCGGCACTTAGGGCCATTGAGCAGTGAGGGATCTTTATCGTACCAACGCCTGCCGTGACACGGGGCCTCGGTTTTTAAGGTCTCAGCCGAAGGACCTGCAATTTCACTTCAAAGTGCCGAGCGCATGGCGAAGGAACAGTTGCTACCCATTTTTTATCGACTTAGGTCAGTCGCGGCCGAGATTCGAACTCACGACCTTCCGAGCGCTCTACCGACTGAGCTACCGTGAATGGTTGGGAGAGTGTAAGATATGAACACCGATCGTTTACTTATGATTTTCCGGATAAAAATCACAGTCAAAAGTGATAAAGTTTGTAAAACAAGTAAAACTAATTTTATATATGCTACAGCTGCGAATGAAACAAAGATTATTTGTTCTACACTTTGCATTTTATTGTAATGCCTGATGTCCATCATCGTGCCGTGCTGCATAGTCTGCAGAAATCATCAGTATCATCACTAGCTGCAGAACTGTAGAGTTATGGTTTTATATTTTAGTCTTTGACCATAACGTTACAGATCCCGTAATGCAAATATTGTGCGATTTACGGCGCAAGATTTTCTGCACACTTTGAGGATTATTTCGCCACTTTTCAGCATTGGTCAATCAACTACCTTTCATTCCCTAATTCTAGACATATAGAATCACAGGCACCTGACGTTTCTTATTTTTCTTTTAATAAAATAAATCTACCTAATAATTCAAATATTTTTTTATTAAAAGAAAAATAAGTAACGTCAGGTGCCTGTGATTTAATTATATTTTTATCATCATTTCCATGTCACCGATTTTCTTATCGATAAAGCAATTTGATAAACAAAAGCACTGAAATCCCCTTTTCTTGCATTTGTTGCTCTTTTTCTTTCTTTTCTTGTCTTTCTTTCATTTTTTTTGGGGGGGGGGGGTATCTTGAAATGATAATGTGCACTCTTTCAGATTTGAATTTCATTCGTTTTCCCTAAAGGCTTGCTTGTGAAAAAAACTTTTTTAAAATGCTACATTTTGTTTGCGGCCGATTTGATGCTTTGCATCAATTTAACTTGTTTATTTAGAAACCTAGTATCTTGAGGATACAGGTGAACATTTCAAGTTGCAGAATGGTATAACCTATTACAGAATCGTATGATTTAGCACTCTCTACCATCGGCTCATACATTCACCTCTGTCGTTGACTCGCGTATTTCACAGTGATAACACAAGAAATAGTGCGTTTATTTTAATTTATTATAATTAAATACCTGCGCTAAAGTTTGTCCTTTAAGGTTGATATATACTAAATACATCTAAAACTATTAGTTGAGTTTGAAATAATCCTTGAAATACCATGTCTTTTACTTGCATGGGCGATTGATGATTTAGTTGCCGAGAAAATAAACCTTTCAGTGATATTTATTTGTGTTAATCGTGAATAATATTTTGTTGTTGATTAATCCATTTCGAGTTCCAATTTACACATACAATTGAGATATCAATTTATACCATCAAAATTAAAGTACATGTGATTTTCATAGACGGAGATGCCCGAGTAGACCCGATTGTCGTAAAGGTTGACTGCCTCTGCCCGTCTGCTAGATCATCGAAGCCCTGATCGCTGTGGGACAAGGACATTCTCGGTGGAAAAATCTGCGATCCCTAAGGAAAAGCTCAATTTAAAATTTACCATTCTTCTTTCATGTAAGTGGAAGGTTTGTTGTTACACTAAGAAGGCTTAAGTCTGTTACTTTTATTTAAAAAAGGTTTAAAACGCTGTAAATGGTCATGTGTGTACTTAACGATTGTCTGTTAAAATACATTGTGTTGGTTTCGGTTTCGTTAGGCGCAGCATGGGACTATTCTGAATGATAATAGAAATTTAGGGCAATATTTTCTTAATCTATGAGTGAATTAAAAATAAAGTACATTCAGTTTCTCTTAACATATTATTAAATAGTTTAAATACCTTCATGTAGCGCAAGATTGTAATTAAAAATTACAATTAATTTACTTTCGTTTTTGTTGTGAAGTAAGTTAGATTTAAAGCAATGAATAAATCACTTCTCTAAATATAATACAATTAACTGTACCCAAATGTGTTGTCATTTAAAAGACGCTAGAAATGTTTAGTTTTATTTTGAAATGGATTACTGTTATCTTCATGCATTGTCTACTTCTGAATTTGATAAGATAGAAGGTAACAGCGATGCTTAATTTCTTTTTAGCTTTGCATATTCAATCTTACTATAATAGAGATATCTGCTTCCACTATTTTAAAAGGTTAACAAACATTCATCCTCACAACGTAAGGGGGTCCTGAGTCAACACGTTGCCGTTGCAGGACCCCTGACGTTGTGAGGATGACAAACATATCAAGTTCAAATAGAATATGTTTGAAATGGTGTTCGAATTGTTTTTTACATGTACGTATACAGTTTTTCTACAAACATGCACATAAACAAAATTTATATGTTTTTAAAGGCTGGTATATATTTATAATCGAATATAAATTTTCTGTATGTATTTTTGTAAATAAAAACTGCTGCCTTATATGCCACTTATGAACTGGGTAAATGTTTGAGAATGCCTCATGAAGTGGATTGATTGAGAGGGAAGATCGTTTTGTTTTAAAGGAAATCCTCTCATTGTTCTCAGCTGACGACGGATTTGGGATAATGATCATATGATATATCGATTGTGCTATAATAGGATAAAACTGGCAATTGTTTGAAATGTGATTTTTCATTCTAGTTTTCGAAGCTCCAACCAAATTAGGGAATTTGAATTTCAATAGTTTTAATAAATGTGTTGTTTTATATGTAGTTCGATATTAAAGCTTCCTCGAATAAGTTTCGGACACAAAGTTCAACATTATTTATTGTAAGCTTTTTTCAGAATATTTGGTTTGTTTTTATAAAGATACAAAAGCAAAATAAAAAATCAAATAATTGAAATGATATTAGGAGGCCTAAGTATGATTTGGTGTGCAATAAATTTGTTAGGACCTTAATTCTGTTGTTTGATTTTTCATTAAAACAGGGTCAAACGTAAAAATGTTGTTCATTTTTAGGTCACCTGAGTGACTCAGGTGAGCTATTGCTATCTGTTTTCGTCCGTCGTCGTGCGTCGTCCGTCGTGTGTTAACATTTGAACATTTTCAGCTTCTTCTCTGAAACCGCTGAACCAATTTCAGCCAATTTTAGCATATGGCATCTATGTGTGAAGGGGAACAAAATTTGTGAATTTCATGGTCCCTGCCCCCCTGAGGCCTTAGGGGTGGGGCTAAAACCAACAAAATTAATGCAATCTTTAAAAATCTTCTTCTTTACTCCTGGACATAAAGCAGTCAAACTGTTGGCAGGATTGTAATAAGCATTGAGCCCTCTACCAAAATTTTGAAATTCATTGCCCAGGGTCAGGGGTTCTGGTGCTAGGGCGGGGTTATATAGATAATACAGTGAAAGTGCTTTATTTCTTTGAAAATTTTTTTCTCTACTCCTAGGTATTATTTAAACAAATTAAATATATGATTATGATAAGCATAAGAAAATTGTGAAGCAAGAGTGTCTCTACCAAAATTGTGAATTTCATGGCCCCAGGATCATGGGTTCTGGTGTTAGGGCGGGGCTCAATTTATTATATAGTGAAAATGCATTAATGCTTTAAAAATCTTCATCTCTGCTCCTGGGTATTATTTAAACAAACTAAATACATAAACAAGGATGCCTCTTCCAAAATTGTGAAATTCATGGCCCCAGGGACAGGGGTTCTGGTGCTATGGCGGGGCTATATAGATCCTATAGTGAAGGTCAATTATTTCTTTGAAAATCTTCTCTGCCCCTGGGTATTATTTAAACAAACTAAGTACATTGTTATGATACGCAAGAATGCTTCTTCCAAAATTGTGAATTTCATGGCCCCAGGGTCAAGGGTTCTGGTGAAAAGGGGGGGGGGGGCTCTATTGATTATATAGTGAAAAAGCAAAATTTCTTTGAAAATATTCTTTTATGCTTCTGGTTAAAAAGCAAAGAGCATAAGTGTATAGTTATGATGAGCAAGAGTGCTTCTTCCAGATTAGTGAATTGCATGACCCCTGGGTTAGATGTGCTTTGTAAGGGTGGGGCTCCTGATAATACAGTGAAAATGCATTAATTCTATTAAATAATCCTGCAGTGCTCCAAGTCACTCTTACTTTCAGGTCGCTAAATGGCGACCTAAATTTTTTTTGGTCGCCATTTCAGAATTTCTGGTCGCCATCAACAAATATTTCACTCGCCATGACGAAAACATTTTGTGAATAACATTAGTAAAACAAGCGTTCTGAGAATATTGCATTAGCAATACTAGTCCGCTACCGGCAAGTGTAATCTGGTTAACGTTAAGAATTGAAAATGCCATAATTCCGTCAAAAATCAATGAAGCAGGACGAAATGCAAACTTGATCTATAACTAATCAAGGTAAAGTCACATACCAAAAATCAGCTCAATATCTGAAAGCGTTAAGAAGAAAATTGCGGAAAACCCCTAAAAATTGAAAAGGCCGTAATTCCGTCAAAAATCAATGAAGCGGAACGAAATGCAAACTTGATCTGTAACTCATCAAGATACACTCACATACCAAAAATCAGCTCAATATCTGAAAGCGTTTAGGAAAAAAGTGCGGAAAACCAAGTGGGACAGACAGACAGAGGGACAGACAGACAGACAGACAGCTAGACGGACGGACAGACTCAGAGGAAACCTATAGTCCCCTCCGGTTTCACCGGTAGGGGACTAACAATCAACAAACACCGATATATGTATAATGTCTTTATTATATCAAAGATTACTTATTACTAGAAACAATTTGCTAGGTTGAAGGAAATATTTTATTAAATACAACCATCCGTATGTTTGTATAGTACACAGAAGAACACAAGTATTCTGATCCTAGAATTAAAATCTAATCAAAAGAAAATGCAAGTTTGACACCTGTTGAGACAGGACTTTGCCAGCTGTTTATCATGATTCCTTTTTTACTATGTACCTAGCCCATTAAACAGTCGTTATTAATGCCACCAAAACACTCTTAGTTAGTTGTGATATGCAAGCAATTGACTAAATGTTTCAATAACAAGGTCGGGCTCTAGAAAGTTAACGACGTTTAGATGCCGTTCTATCAGGGACGTATATATATACATGTATATCAAACTTTGTATAAGAAGTCACTATTACAACATGCTGTCATAACATTACAAGTCCTTGCGATGCTTTATAAAGTTCATAAAAGTATATGTCTTCAAACATTTTCTTGATAGAGAATCTTGTTAAACATAAATCTCGATCGCAATCTTAAAAATGGACGTCGCCAGCCCAAATTTTCTCAGTCGCAAAAATGCGAGTTAGTTAGAATTTTTAGTCGCAAAATCATTTTTTTTGGTCGCAAATGCGACCATTTTAGTCACAACTTGGAGCACTGGTCCTGTCTGCTCCTTATAGTGTTAAGCAGATATACAAAGTGATTACTTATGATGAGCAAACGTCTGGTCCCAGGGTGAGAGGCTCTGGTGTTTCTCGTCGGGGAGGGGGGAGGGGGGGGGCTCTATTTGATAATATAGTGAATCTGTAGTAAAAATGCATTATTTCTTTAAAAATCTTCTCTGCACCTGGGCATATCAGAGGCAAAAAGAGTAAACGTTTTAATAAGGAAGGGTGTTTTTACCAGATTTTTGAACATCTGGAGCATTTGGTCAAGTGTTCTGGTCCTGGCCAGGGCTCTATTAAATTGTATTCTACTGAGATGAGTTATTCCCCTTTGCTATTTACTTTTGATAATTAATCACTATAAATAATGTACTTGAAAGGATTATAGAATAAGAGAATTATGCAAGAATTTTGTATAATACAAAAAGTACTTTCATAGTTGAAATGATCAGGTAGACTTGTAAGTAATAGATAAATAAAAAATGAGACAAAAATTACTTGTCTTATTAAATGTTCATCAAGAGAGGCCAATGTGATAGATTTCAACAAGGAATTAAAATAGTACAGAAGTACTTTTAGTTTGTTTATGTATGGTGATAGTAATAAATGGGGAACAGATTAGAACCTAGTTTGTGAACTGTTAATGAATACTAGAGTTATTATTTTGTTGATCCTGATCACCCTATTTTTCTTGCTTTTGGCGACAAAGCGTCACCTGTCAGTTCATTTTATACTCAATTGATCCTGTAAATTGTTGTATTATACTTAGGTGATCGTTAAGGCCCCTGGGCCTCTTGTTTTAATAACTTGACTGAATTAGGGATGTGTGATTTGGATGATATCATTTTCAACATTTATTCAGAATGACTTTAAAGTGTGTTAACGTTGAATAAGGAACTACATGTACATGTATGTAATTATGCATATTATTTATTTTCCATCACACAGAAAATATGGCAGAAGAAGAGGGTACAGATGTTGACATTTCCCATGATGTATTTCTTATCCACGCCAATGAACCGATGGAAGAGAGGAATTTTGCACTAAAAACTGTAAAACCTTTATTAAAATTTAAAGGTCTCAAGGTAATGACTGATGAAGATGACTTTTTAGGAGGACAAAAGGTGTTTGACAACATCGCTTTAGCAATAAGAAGCTGCAGGAAGTCTCTTATCATACTCACAGAACATTCCCACAAAAGTCCGTGGTGCTCTCTAGAACTTCTTATGGCTTTGGAGAAATCTCACAGACGTAACATCATGTCTGTTGTTGTCTTATGGAAAGGAAATTCAGTTGAGTGGGGAGATCAACTGGTGAGTACTTTTTTAAAATAAATTAAATCTTTTCCTTCCCACCTTTCCGTTCATTTTCTTTTTTTATTTTGGAATTTTTTTTTTGCTTTTGATTGATGGATAATTATTAATTTTTGAGTTTTACGCCTATTAGTTTATTTATTTATAGAGAGTTTTTGGTGGACATTATTAGCAAGAGTTATTTCTCTTTGACCGCCATATGGAAGTGAACATTGAGGTGTAGATATCACTGTGTTTATGACGATTATGTGTTTGTTAACATCAAGTAATGCTTTTATAATTACTTTTCAAAGTCAGACATTTGTATAATGTAGAGTTTTGAGGCCTATATGGAGAAAAAATGATTTTTCCTTTTTAAAATGTAGTTTTTATTTCCAAAAGGCATTGGAGATACTTAGTATGGTTCCACGTGTAGACATTGGGGACTTCAACGATATTAACCACAAATTAGACGAACTTGTTGATAAAATCAGAGGTAAAATAATAAATTGTGCTTAGTGTTTTTGTAAAGAAATATTTATTTCTTGTAATTTAACATTCACTTATGCAATTGGATTGTATTTTCATTTTGTAGAGAGAAAGTGTGTTGAAGAACTTTTGCCTGCAGGAAACATTGCACATGCTCAAGTCTGGTCCCACTATACAGGATTATTGCAGTACTTGCTTCCAGGTTTAAAGAAACTTGTTTCTTAAATGAAGATTTAAGAAGAAGTATTGAACATCCTTTAGGGAAAAGATGCAAAATAATCTGAATACTAACAAGTAAAAGAAAAAAAAAGTTTTGCGAAATCTGTCCATGTCCGATGCCATTTAACCCCCCTCTTGTTTTTGATACAATTTCTGTAAACATGTTAAGATGGTAGAAAAAAAAAATAGAAAGTCATAATGTACACACAAATCAAGTTTTTAAATTCTTATACATCAGAATCATTGCATTATCATTGCATTATGATGATCTTCATCTTTAAAAGCAGAAATTCATCAAAATTTTATAAACAAATACCTCTATCTATCTGGATTGTTGAAAAAAATTCAATAAAATATATTTAATACTTATTTACATATAAAAATAAACATAAACTAAGGTAACATCTATCACTGCATGACAACGCAACCAACGTCTACATGGACAGTGTTAGGTTTAGCCACAAATGTATTTATTCTTCATTTCCATGCATGCTTTTTAATAATTTATGCTGCCATCTTGCACGAAGGAATGTGGTTTTGAGTTGTATTATCAAAATTATTTAGAAAGCACAATGTTCATTTCATTATCACCTGCATATAGTGTTTATGTCTCCCAACTTTTTCGATACGCAACGGCATGCTCTGAGAAAGATCAGTTTTAAAAACCGAGGCAGGTTACTGATAAAGAAATTGATACTACAGGGATTTCAACACTTCGATCAAAGTAAAAAATTCCGTGGTCGTTATTATGACCTTCGTTGCAAATAAAACTTAATCTTTAGGTCGTATTTTTGACTGACGTGTTTCATACCAATTGAAGCCATTGTTTTTATATTGAAGTTGGCTACATATTATTCCTTCTTCCTGATCAATAGAGGGTGAGACTGGTCAACAGGGGATCTTTATTCCTTAGGCACCTGATTGCAACTCTGATTTTTTTTAGGGGTTTGTGTTTTATGCCCTGTTCACAAATTTGTATTGTTTAAACGATTTTTAAGATTGATCACTGTTTGTTATCTTCACATTTTTCATTCCAGATTTATTCTGTTCTTGTAGTCTTATAAGGTAGCGCTAGCATCAGATCTCTAGACATTTTCTACCTCTGTTGAAAGGTTGAAACCGGATTAAAGGCCAAATTGTTACAACAGACACTTTTTACTTAAAAAAAACTTTGCAAATATAAAAAAAGTTACCTTTAATACTTTTGTAAATGAAACTCAGAATATAGATCAAGAAAGATGAAAGTGCCTCAGGATCAACCTTTAACATCACTTATTTTTTAATCTGACGCAGCAAGAGAAGATCTAAGCACAGCAGAGTGGATTTGGAAAAATTTAAATTATTTTGATAATACAGCTCAACCCCAGACACTAACTCAAAGTGGCAGCTAGTGAACATTATTATAAAGCATGGGAATAAAACGCATACATAATGTATTAGAGGTTTAATAGATGTATGGATGAAGTGAAAATAAGTTTTAAAAAGTACCGTCATTTAGACGTTGGTAACGTTAAGCTGTCGAGTGACGATAAGCGGGACTTAACTTTGTGCTTATTTTCATATATTTAATAAATTAAAGTCTTGTATATATCTTAATGAAATTTTTAGTCAAGAGTCAAAATACATTATGGTGTTAATGTATAGAATTTGCTGATGATATTATATGAAAGATTTTGTAACACTAGTATTGACATCACTTTTGGATCAACCTTCGTATATTTCATATTCATTCTTTTTATGGAAGAAGATAAACTATGTTTTGACACACAACTAAAGATGTAACCACATTTAGATTTTATTTTGTTTTCTTAAAAGTCTTTGGTTGATTTTTCCCCTTTTCTGATCTTAGAAATCGCAGATCTTATAAAAGGTACAGACCTGTACAAGAAAAACCCCTCCAGGTTTTCTTTGAAGTTGTATGAACTGGTCCCTGAAAACTGTCGTTGTCCATGGGTTATTGAGGATATTCCGGAAGAGAAGTCTGGAAAAAGAATCGATGCCATGACTGAAAAACTGCCAACATTAACGTACCAAAGGGCTGGAAATACCAGATCCGTTAATATGACCATTTACTGCGTAAAAGACAAAGATGGCACGGTTTGTAAGATAAATTTTATTTCATCATCAGAAGTTGACCTCAGCAATGAACTATTTTTGGATTCAACAGAATTAACATCATTAAATTCTGTAATTTCAGACTGGGGCAATGAAATTACTATATAAAATACATGCATAAGAGACCCATGGGCCACATGTTCACCTGAGCATTTTATGCTCGATTTGACAAATACCTGTATATTGTGTAACTTATAGAATTATTGTGGCTTCTTCCCTGATTACCCAATTATGAAAGAGAATGCATTTAGGGGCAGACACCTAAGTGCGGTCTTCTGACAGCATTTAGTTTATATTTGATTTCATCTATGAAATGAAAAAATAAGCAATTTTCTGCTAGTTTAGAAAAAGGTTTTTCTTAAGGTTATTACTGATATATGGTAGACACAATTTATATGCATGTATGTCAATTCAAGCACCCCACTGTCATTTTCCAGAGGGCATTACATTTTTTTTTATACAGGTAACATTTAATATATTCAAAAGCATATAAGAAATGAACAATATCACTCTTTAATCAATTGTTCATTTAATATTGCTAAAATTTTATGATATTCTTTGTCTTTCTTTAGGAATACTACTGTGTAGCAGAGTATCCGGCCGTTTTAGCAGGAATTCAGAAGATGGTTGAAGAAACGTCAACAAAGTTACAAGAGTGTGACAGGCGCATGCAAGTTGGGCGATTCTACTACACACTGGTGGCTCTTTTACATCACGAAAGCTTGGAAAATACTTTGAATAAAGCAAATGTCATAATGTACAATGGTAATTGTAGACTTTTTGCAAAAATATTTCCCTCTTTTAAAAATAAAAATAATAAGAAATTTAGAATCATAATACTCAGGTGATTGCCAAGGAATTTTTATTGTTTAGAAAAAATACTTTTCTTTCAAAAATAATTGAAATTCTATATAATTTTTCAATTTTTGCAGAAAACAGACCAGGGTTTGTTTTAGCAGACGAAATGTTGAAAGCAATCAAACAGGACTTACATCTGGAATTTTTTAAAGATGGAAGGGTTTGTGATATATATATATATATATATATATATATATATATATTTATTATGCTTCCTGTCAGTTTGTCTCTACATAGTCAATACCCAACTATTTTCGCATAGTGGTCTAAGGATTTATATAGCGTAAGCATACTATGCCGAAATAGAGCACGGCTTCTTTTTCCGAAGAAAATCCGACAGCGCCCACGCCGGGGATCGAACTCACGACCCCAAGATTATCAGTCCGACGCGCTACCGATTACGCTACAGACGCCGTTATCTATAACACTGTATTATAAACTATATATAAACTTAGTTTCAAAGATTTTACACTAAAAAAAAAATAAACAAAATGATTTTTATAAAATAGTATCTTGCAATTTTTACCCTTCACACAACTAAATTTCTCAACTATCTGTACATGGAACATTCAAAATATTAAAGACAAAAGATTATAACGTACATGTAGCACAATGTGACGTCATAATAGGGGTGTACTAACATGAATGTAAGAGATGATGAAACATTGGAAAGGGAGAAAATATTGTCGTTTTTATACAACAGTCAGCATAATAATAACAATAGTGTTGTACTTTGCATGCACTATGCCTAAATAGTAGTCAGAGTTTGACACATAGTGCACTCGCCTCCGGCTCGTGCACCATGTGTCAAACCCTGACTACTATTTAGGCATAGTGCATGCAAAGTACAACACTATTATATAATTATATATATATATATATATATATATATATATATATATATATATATATATATATATATATATATATATATATAGTGTATATATTCTATCTATCTATCTATATATATATATATATATATCTATATATACTAGATAGACATCTTTAAAAGCTTTCTAACCTAACATGCTTTTATGACCAAAAAAAATGAAATGCACATTTTATATGTAAATATACTGCCACTTAACAAAGAAACAAACGAAAGATATAATGGATTTGCAGTTTTTCTCATTATTTTTTACATTCATGATTGAATTTATTTTTGGTATAAAGTTGCCCACAACCCTTTTGCTTTTTTGTCATTAAGGTATTCCATCCATAATAGCAATAGATTCAAAGAAATTGAATGCATAACAGATGCGTAGAGGTAGAATACTCAGTTTATTTAGACATAATTCCCATTTATTACTATAAGCATGTAAGGGTGGGATGTGTCCTAATTTGTGACCTTGAATTTTGGTAAGAGTTACCTCTCTCTGTTTTATTTAATAACAAAAATCAATTTTAAAAAACATATGGTAAAAAAAAATCGTTTTAATTGTCATTTTATTTGTAATGTTTAAATGCTTCTTTCCACAGATATTTTTTGAACTCTTATTTTAAAAAACAATCGCTTGTCCCCATTGACTTCAGTGTAATCTTTGTTAATTAATCACTGCTTAGTTAATAACATTTTAGAAACTTTTTCTTGATAAGTCCTTTTCTACTGTAAACTGCTTTAAATCAATATCAGAGTATTATGTATGTGATGGAAATTTAAGGATAGAGAATTTGGTCCTATTAGGGATGGAAAACCAAAGTTTGCCATGAAGGAGGTTTCACAGAGCTATTTTTGAATTGTGACAATTTGTTGAATTACCTTACATGAGTCTTTTTAAGCCATTGGCATGTTTTATATAAATTTCCTTATTCCCCCTTAAATTTTACCCAAAATGTTTTTAGACTGAGTTTCAATTGGGACTGCTTTTCGGCTATGTAGTCTAGAAAATGCACCGCGTTTGAGAAGCTCTCCTTAAACTTGTGCTAATCAGGAGATACGAAAAGATGTTAGTACGTTGTGTACTTTTAAGTATTTCCCAGAAAATGATTGTGTGTATTATTTGGTAGGATACCATAGAGTATAAGAGAGTTTCTCAGATGAGTGTTTTTTCAACATTTCAGTTTTTTTTTTTTTTTTGAAGAGTGCACATTCGAACACAAATTATAACATATGGGGTCAAATAAAAGAGAGTGGATCTACTGACAAAATGCCAATAAAACGTAGCATGAGTAATTGAATAATGCTGTTATTATACTTCTGTTAAAATGTGCATATATATAGTTCACAATAGCATGGATAGATAGATAGATAGATAGATAGATAGATAGATATGAAAATAGCTATGAAAAATCCAATTTATTGACATATAATGCGAAACGCTATTATGTTTAAGTTTTTTTTTTTTTTTAAACTAATTTAGAAAACATTAGTTCTGTTTAAAAAAAAAGATTTATATAAACATGTATTGTTAAATGAAAATTTTAGATTGAAATACCATTGGATAGATTGAGCTCAAAAGACCCAGAGGAATTTGAGAAAGAAGCTTTTCTGTTTTGCCATAGTAGTGAAGCAAGTGAATTTATAGCTCTCGAAATTGAAGAATACCTGAAAAGTAAAGGTGTAAAAGTCTATGAAGGAGGACATCAGCCTGGGCAAAGGTCTTTTTATCTTGATGAGGCTATCACAAAGTCCTACTGGACTATAGTGGTCATAACACGAGAGGCCCTCCATGACAAACAATTTACAATGCAAATTTTAAGCCTACTTGAAACATTTCTTCAAGAAAAGAAAATTAGGCTAATACCAGTTTTAGTAGACACAAGATATGTAGACATCCCAGATGCTGTGCGGTTTGTTACGTATGTTGCTGTTGATAAAAACAAGAGATACCTGGAAAGACTTCTCTGTACTTTAAAAGGTATGTATAGGTCAATATTTATTTTGATTAAGGATGTAGCCTACTTCAAATACTGAAAGACTGGAGGAACATTTTCTAAGAAAAAATCGCAAAATTATTTTTGAGGCACTACATGTAATTGAAAATCGCATATTTCACATTTAAATATTGAAGAGGATCGAGTTGCATGATTTATTTTGTAACTGAATTTGAAAATGTATCAAATAAATGTTATTATATCTTCCATCTACAAATTTTCCCATTCTGCGAATTAAAAAGTATATCGAGTGATTTTCGTCCGTGGATGAACACCGAGATATCGCAGTTGTAAATATTTTTCATTGCTGATATCATTCTTATAATGTATCCTTTTAAGGAAAGGATATCCAATTTGAGAAGGGAACTCTGATACCAGCAGGAGACGTGGCATATGGATTAGCCTGGACTTATGTTCTCAACTACTTACAGTTTGTTCTAATGGGTAGTTTTTTTAAAAAAAAAATGATATTTACATTTTAAAACATTTTTATTTTGAAATCAGGAATGCCTTAGATAAAGTTGTTGTTGTTTTTTTTTTTAAATTAAATTAAAACTAAGTAACAGCGCTTAATTTACTGAAGAAGAAACACAGAAAAAAGTATGGATGGCAATAAATTAATTTTGTTTTTCACTTTCCTTTCTGTGTATCTTTAAAATTAAAATTATTTTCTTATTTTATTTTCTTATTTTTTTTTTACGTAAATTTATTTTTGTTAATATATGGAGTGTATATATTTGATGTAAAATTTTGGTTTCAGATCCAGAACAGGAGGGGGCAGATGGTAAGAATTTTTAAATGAAACATTAATAAGAGTTGTTTTCAATAATGTTAATGTTTTATTTAATACGACTAGCTTAATTAAGTCATTGTTTGTTTTGTTAAAAATGTCACCCTTTAAAGTAAAGTAACATTTCTTAACTACAACCTCAGGGTTAAGATTTATTCATAAGCGTATTAATAAAGATATTAAAGTGTGGAATATGTATATCCTATCTAATATATCTTGAAGACAAAGTGCTAAAAACATTAGATATATTAAGGATTTTTACTAAGTGTGGATTTACATAAGCTTAACTCGTTTAAAATATATTTGAGAACAATTATAAACTGTACAGTTCAACGAGTTAGATAAAGCTATTATAGAACAACTGACGTATAACAGCCCTAGTTATTTCATACATTTTTTGTGTTTTAAATCGTTATTATTTTAGACATGAAATATTTTATCATGCGATACATTTATTTTATCAAATAGTAGTAAAATCAGTCAAATTTCCCCGGATATAATAAATAAGATACGATGTTATTTTCTGAAGCATTGCTTCGTTCAAAGCATAATCCACATACAAAAGATATAAATATTTTTTTTAAGGAAAGAGTTTTGCTTGGTTGTTTGACGCAATGTAGCTACATACTGAGTTGTCCAAATTAAAGGACTGGATCATTACTTCTGCAAATGGTGTCCTTGGGGCACGGTGAATTTTGTGCTCTTCAGAAACATAGATAATTATATATCATTTTACTTTTTAACAATCGATTTACCATTCATGACCCGTTGATAAGATAACTGTGGTCTTATTTGGAAAACCTTAAAATGTTATTTGTCCATGAAAACTAGAGGCATATCATCAAAATTTCTGTATTTGAAAAAGAAAATATAATATCTGTACATTTATGTATTTCTGTAAAGGTCTAAAACATAAACATTTCTCTGTACCTATACTGGGAGAAAGAGTGTGTCAAATGAAACTTTGCATATATTATTCATGTAGAAGGTGATATTTTATCGCTGTATATTTTACAGTCTGTTTTTTAAGGAAAACAAATTTTCTTTGAAATACAGTCACTGCGACATATCTTCTTTGAGCGATTTAAGTAAAAAAAGAAATTTAAAAAAGATGGATTTTTCTACTTGTATTATTTTTCTTGTAGGGTTAACTGAGACTATCGAGAAAACCTTAGCAAAATTCAACAAAAGCCCCTCCTTATGCAAGAAGAAAGTGTACATTATTGTCCCGACTTCCTGTGAGTGCCACGCCTCGTTAGAAGAGGCTGACCCACGTATTGAGTTAGTGGAAACCATACACCCAGTTTACGTCAACCTTGCTGGAAATATACGGCGAAAATATAGCTTCGACATGTACACATTTAAAGATAATGGCAAAGTAAATATCATTATTATACAACTATTATTATCTCATTGTTTTCTAACAGATATGTACTTCATAAAACAAATTATCAATAAATGTTAAATACCCTCAGTGGAATACTGTTAAGAATTGTATCTGTAGAAACTTGACTATTTTTCTTAATCAAATTGGATCTGTTGTTTGTCTGCCTGTTGTAAATAAGTTGAAAACTTTGAGATTTTAAACTTCTAAGAAAAAATATACTATAGATTCTGGAATCATATGTTATTTTTAAGAAAATATTGTTGACAAGTAAAGAAATGGGGAATTTCTTTCACCTATCTCTTTCTTTAATGCAAAAAATCCAAAGTCATGACTCTCCAAAATACAATACACCACATTATTTTATACACATTCCATGTACATACAATAGAGATTCATACAATTTCTTTGAATCTCACAACTGGTAATCGAATACATATTCATCCTTTTTCCTTTCCATTTAGACATGAGAACAAATATTACTAGTTCACAGTGAGAAAATGAAAAATTGAAAGTTGATGAAAAGATTGCATGTCAGTAGAGTGTCATTTTTTCTGCAAATGTATGAAGCAGTAGATGCTAGTTAAACTTGTCTGATTGCCAAATATGGAATTCCATTTTGTTATGCCTTTAGTTGACTAATATTATATAAAAGACAATTTTAACCTCTGAATTTAAGATTTTTTATTAGGTACAAAAGTTTAACTTTTATAATTTTTTTCCTTATACATAGAGAATACATTAAATATGTTGGCATCATCATCTTGCAGGAGTATTTCTTTGTTGGCCAGTATGCAGCTCCTGCAACCTGCCTGAATGACATGTGGAAACTGAAGATCGCAGGGTTAAATGAAGTGAACATGGTTATACAGGCCAAGAAATTCTGCCATGAAATCCAAAATATTTTGAATCAAAAATTGGTTGAAGAATTTGCACACAAATGTGAGGTTGTATTCTATGATGGTAAGTTGTTTTTCAAGGTTTTTTCATATATTTTCATATTCCTTGTTTTGCAAAATTGTTTTGAATTTATGTTTGAAATCTCATATTTTAAACGATGCTGGAAATGAAAATTTTATTCGAATTATTCTCTTGTTTTCAGATTTTAAGTTTTCTCTCTCAGAAGAAATGAAAAAGAGGATGCATTGAATCAAAATAGTCATTTTATAACGGCTCTAAATACATGCATCAAACGATTTTACGCAGGTACTGTGTATCCTGTTAGAAAATATTGGACGCCTTTAATACAGACACTGCATGATCTCATTAAAATGTTTAGAAACTTATGATTATGTTGCAAGTACAATGCTTAATATTTAGGAACCAAACAAACAAAATATAACCCAATTACAGTCAGACATAAGTTTATTTTTGATTGTATGCAGCAGTAGCACCTACAGATGGAGTATCCTTTATCTTGAAATTTTGGCATTATTGTTTTGATTGGCTTCAGTGTTATGAAATTCAAATGTATGGCTAATTCCTTTAAAAAAAATACAGGTTGTATGTCATAGAATTAACATTAGTTTAGCAATTCAAAATGCAAAGAAGGTTCTTTGTTTAATATGGAGACTCCAATTTTTTAGTAATATTAAACCATATTTAGTATAGTATACAACATTATATTGATAAAGAGAAGGGTCATGTGTTGCACAATTTGACGTCATCAATTTAATGCTAAAGAGCATGATGTATATGTAAACATAGACAACTTCAGTCTGTGTAAAAAGAATCGAGATGAGCAATTAGCTTTAGCGGTAGGTTTAAGATCCTCATTGTCATACTTCGAAATTGTTAACCTTCAGATGAGTGTTAGATTTTTTCAATTCACATTCCATGAATATGCGACTAGGACCATGCGAAAAGGTATTTCTTAAAACTTTTTTCGTTAACTCATTAGATGTCCTTGAAATTGTATTTATTTATAATAGGAAATTTATTTTAAAAGTGCTTTTGTTTGTCTTTATAGGAATATTGTATTTACTTAGTACATGTAATTTACATATATGTTTTCTTCTATTTTATATATGATTTTGGCTGTTGGTTATAGGTATCTTACCTGTGCTTTAAAGTTGACATGAACTCTGTGTTATTTCTTCCTTAATTTACGATAAAATTATGAGTTTTGTGATAATTTATATCGTTTTGTACACGATGTCTTTTTTCTCATTTGATGACAATTGAGACATGACACTTTTAAACAATACTCTTGTTTTTTACTTGTATGGGGGGGGGGGGGGGGAGGTAGTTTTGTATTTTGTTAAGTATGTCTTAAAATGTAGCTTTATTGAAACTCTTCATGCCATGTCTGAAATATTTTAGCCTCAAGGAATGCATTAATATTTCCGAATTGAATATACATATTGCAAAGGAATGCATTAATATTTCCGAATGGAATATGCATATAGCATGGTATTTGCTTAGCAAGCTTTTTTGTACAGTGTGTACCATATTTATACATTTAAATGAACTTTTGAAACATAAAGCGCTTTATTAAAGTGTAAATGTGGACTATGATGTGTTTTTTATTAAGGAGAAAACAAGGTCAAATAAATACTCTACCTAAAACTGTGATGGTGTCGGAAATAGTTCAACGTAATAAAATAATTAATATTTCTATTTGTTTTTGTCCTCTTAAAAGTTCATATGAGTCAAAGTAAGATGCATATCATATACTCTAAAATCAATTAATTTAATGATTAGAGAAGAGTAATAACGGCACGTATTTATACTTTCTTAATTTGTTGCAACCTAAGTCCTTATCCTGCAAACAAAAGGTTAGAATTGTGGGATTGGATATTAATTTGGTAATTCTCTAAAAAAAAAAATTTCTTAACAGGTTTTTATTACATATCTGTCTGAAATATTCTTTTGATATGTGTCATGAAATTTAACCGAAATGTATAAGTCAATAAACTTAAATTCGTGTCTCTATCCCCCTTTAAGGTAGTACAAAAAAGAATATCACTGTAATGTCAATAATCAATGATCTTTGTAAGGAAATTAAAAACCTGTGACACTTTTTTCGCCATATTATATATATATATATATATATATATATATATATATATATATATATATATATATATATATATATATATATATATATATATATTGGAGAATCGTATATATTGGTCATTCGAGAGCCTACATTTTAGAATGTGTTTATGCAATCTACATGCGATATGACACTGTTATTAAATCCAAAGTAATTTTTGATCCATTTACAGTAGAAACCTGATATTTAAAAATATTTATAAGCAGTCTCCATTCTTTATACACGATAAAGGTCAAGGTCATATTTAGAGGTCAGAGGTCAAATATTGTGACGTCATCTACTGATTCTTTTCAATTTTTTTGCATTAGATAATTTTTTTAAATTTCCAAAATATTTGAATCTGCCGGTTCAATTTTCCTCAAATTAATCTGGGTTCCATTTCGATCATTCTGTTAATTTTTTTTTTTAAATTGAATTATACATTTTCTCTTTAGAGAACTTTTAAAAAGTGTAGCATAGTTACATGTGAATTTTCAATTCCTGGGCTACATGTATTTATGTTCTATTTTTTCATCACATTTTACTCTAATATACCAGTATCAATATAATTTACCTAAATTTAGTAAGAGTAAGGTGGCATTCATAAAGTATCACACAAATAGATCGATCGGTAGTTTTAAAAAATGCATATTCTATAAGGGGTTATCAAAAAGTTCGTGGACTAGCGTCATATAAAATTAAAACCACATAAGATACATCAATGAATTTTAAAACATTAAATAAACATCCTCTTTTCTATCTGTAAAATAAACTTTAAATCATAAGTTTTATTTTTTAGTGAATAGTAAATGTTTTTGTAAGCAATGGTACATGTATGTCAAGGCGGCGCAACCTCGAACATGATATATTTTCTACCTGAGTGTAACTGAGTAAAACTCTTCTTATATGAGCATTTGTCATCCAAAAATCCCATTAATTCACTCATGTGATATGACACAATTTTCCGTAAAAGTTGCAATTTTTACCTCATTCTGTATATTCTATGAAATTTTATCGTAAATTTTATAGGGAATGTCCAAACAATAAAGAGGTTAAAAATGACGTCGAAAGGGGGTAGGGTGTCATTTACAACATTCTATAAAGTTTCAGCCCCTGGAAAACCTGACATAGACCTAGAAAATGTTTTAACAGGCTACAGAGAAACAAAATGCATCCAGAGTACTTGTGTTTAAATTCCAAAACAGATTCAGCAAGAAAAGAGGCACACGGTTAATGTCGATTTGTAGTCAGGGTGTCCAAAGTCAGACACGTCGAAAGTGACGTTGATCATTTGTTGACATTGAACTCCGGCAAGAAAATTATGCTGGCAAAATCAAGCGAGGATTTTTTCCTATTTATAGATTTAATATTTACAATATTAATGCATTGAAATAAGGTTTTCATGATACTGTTAAGTCATATAAAACAAGACGGGTTTAGGTCTTTATTTTACTCCAGAGAGTCTCATCAAGATAAGTGTATTGAGGCACAGAGAGCGGGCATTGAGAAATAATGACGTTGTCGGACGTCATGAAACTAAACGGCGACAGCGCCGGGTGATCATATAAAGCCCTTTTTATTTAATGATAATTTGGCAAATTATCAACATATCAAGCTGAAATTTTCAACACTTCTTAAACTTCTGTTGTTTTATGTTCCCTACAAATATTGTAATCAATAACTACATAATATTAATTTTATCGCATCAGTCCGCGAACTTTTTGATAACCCCTCGTAAAGTGTAATGTCCGATTTCACAATCTTCTTACAGGGGTCTGATTGGTCACATTTCAAGCTATGTGGACAAAAAATGTGCGGTTGAACTTCTTTCAAATTACATATAAAGAGAGATTTTGTATCCTAGAACAAAATTTCAAAGTTTCAAAAAAATTGAATTTGAGGAAAAATTTAACCTATCTATTGTATACTACCTTAAAATATCCAATTAAAAAATATATATATTTCTTTTATCAAGGATGACTGCACTAAACGTCGGGTTTAGGGTCTTTTCGGTCTTAATCTTATTTTTCTTTTGTTTATTTATCAAAGAGTCTTGTAAATTTGGGATAAAATTTAAATGTTAAAAAGATTTTAGACTGTGATACAATAAACTCATTCTATATTTTTTCTCTTACTGCTTTCCATATAAAGAGAATTTTCGCTTATCTGCCCTTGATTGAACATAAGGTTGATATAAATGTGCATAAGAGGTGGAGCTAACATTGTCAGAATGGGACTAAAATTAGACTAGCATAAATAACAATGCCATGTATTAATCACTTTTACCATCGCCCTCTCTATTCTGTATGGCACAAGTACACTATTTACAAAGAGTTCAACAAGATGACCACATCTATGTAAGTACAGAAGACTTTAAATCAATGCCTGACCATAGGGGCTTGTCCTTGGATGGTAAATATAAAATAAATTCATAAAATTTGAATCTACTTTAAATACACCTAAAAAGATTTTCAATAAGTATTTTGACACTTTCAGACAAGATATACTTTGTTTAAAAAAACGTACCACACCCCATTATACATAAACCCTACAAGGAGTGCAAGCTGCCATCTTGGAAAAAATACCCACACCCACTTCAGCACCTGTTTCTGTACTCTAACCTTTAAATTTATTTCATTTTCGAATTAGGATTCAATACAGGGATAGTTTTCCTAAATGCTGGTTTGGTTGTCGGTCATCACACGCGTTCAGTGAATTTTTTTCCCCATTTTCTTCGATTTGGAGGCTCATTTCTTCAAATCGACCTGGAAAGAACGGAAGTTTACGTAATAACCTGAGGTGAGAAATCACGTGGTGAATTACAATATTCAACCTGTCACTACCCTTGGTTACAAAAGAGAAAGCGAAAGTAAGAAGAAGCACTTTTTTTATATACTCTTATCTCTAAGAAAGTCTAAAACTTTTTATCCGGATAAATTGGAGTAAATGTTTCAGTGTTAAATAGTTATCCGGAGAAATAGTTTTAGACTTTTTTAGTGGTCAACCGGGTTCAAACGCAGTTTTGAATGAATAAACGAATCCGGTGACACAGATATAGCAAGCAAGTGTTCTACCGTGATGAATGTTTTTAGGTCAGCAGAATCGGTATTTCTAATCGCATTTCCATTGCCAGACAACATCTGTGCATCCAAAATATGTCTATGATAATGCATCAATCCTAAAACACCGATCGAAGTGGGACCCGGTTTTGGTTCTTCATTTAGTCAATTTCTGAACTGCTTTTATTAGGCCTTTCGTAGAGAAGTTGAGGGGGAGTATTAAAACGAGCCATCAACTTTTCAACTGAGAATAATATATACAGCTGATCAGCCATTGTCGCCTATAACGTATCATGGTCACTTGACCGCTATCTAAATAACTTGGAATTTTAACTGTAACTGAGGTTTTTTTTTATTTTAACCAATAATGTTTAATTACCACATTATCTCCGCGATAAAAAAACACGAAATTTATAAACCGTGGTCACGAGGAACATAAAACGCTTTTAATTTCAGGTAGCTGAGAAACATGGGACAAGTCCTTTAATTTTGCCCTATTAAAAAGTCTATTAAAAATCTTTAAATGCAACAAAACACTGAAAAATAGAAATTATTGTTGCTCACTTTAATAAAGGAAAATATATGTAAATAAATTGATCATTTGATTGTCTTGGCTTAATAAAATGTCAAGGATGATTAGAATTACAATTTGAGCAATGCATTTTAGATTACAGTTTACTATTATTATTTCTTTTGGATATTAGGCGGTTGTAAAGAGGAATAATGACCCCTGTCGAAAAATGACCCCCAAGCTATAGAAACATGTCCTTTTTTGCAAAGAACCCTAGGGTTAGTTTTCTGCACGTGCTACCTTTAAGAAATTGATCCCCATTGAAAAATGTCCCCCCCCCCCCATCCCAACAGAGTAATACAAAGATTTAAAAAGTTTTAAAAAGATGATCGATGCTAAAGTTGGGGCTCAACGTTAAATTCTGACGAACACTAGGCGAACATGCAATCAGAATGAAGTATAACAGCATTACACATGTTTCTTTATATAAGACCTATTGTGTTCTCAGCAGCCAATACAAACGAACAATAGTTGCGTCACAGTGGCTGTTTAATGAACCTTTTATTTTGTCGTCCATAATGGAAGTCGGGACGACACATTGTTATCGCCAGACCTATTATTTTGTCCTAGCATTTTCTTGGAGATGACTAGGACAACCTTAGTGATACTCTTTTTTCCCCAGAAATGACGATCAGCAACTCTACATGTAGGTGTGCATTAGATATTTTTTTCATTTTTCAAAATGACCTCCGTTTCCTTGGGAAACAAATAAAAAATTTTGTCCATAAATGACTTCGCAGAGGGCTTGAACAGACTATGAGCAAAACTAGGTTTTCTACCTGTGTATCTATATCTTAAAGTTTCATTGCCATGGGAACGGTTCGAGAAATTTTTTATACAATTAATGAATAGTTTCACACTAGGGTATTTTATTGATTTAAAACGTTTAAGGCCAAATAACAACTAAAACATCTGAAACGGGATGATTTCCAAATCGGTTTTTCCATTGTCAACTTCTTGCATGTATTTACGTAGTAATATCCAAATATCTCCGAAATATGGCTGAAATATTGCCGACTCGGCGTAAAACAATAATAATCAATCAATCCAAATATCTCCTGCATATGGTGTTTATGTCTCCCAACTTATTCGGTACACTAGAACATACTCTGGGTACTATAAACTTTTAGAATTAGGCAGGATACTGACAAATAGGTTCATACTACAGAACTTTCAATAGTCTAAATCAAACACATCATTTTTAAAATTCTTGGGGCATTTTAATGACATTGTTAGCAAATAGTTTTTGTAATTTCAAAATCTTGTTGTCTATGAGAATTATACAAAAAATCACGAAAGCCATTACTTTTTCAAAGAAGAAATTGAAGGCAATGGTATGGTGTTGAAGCCAAGAAAAAATGTATAATTGTTCTGGCAATAAGATATTTGTTTCGACAAAAAAAAAAATCATAGTTCTGACAAATTTGTTCGTCCTTCAGACGAATTAGATATATATATGTTCGAAGTTAGAAATTAAAAAGTAGATGATTATTTTTGTTCAGATTTGTATCGTACGAACTGTATATGCTTGGACAACTTACTGAATTACATATTTGTTCGAACAAAATTGATAATTTTTCTTTGGACAAGATTTTTATTCCTCTAATAAAGGACAATATCTAGAAAATCAAAGACGTATACAGCTCATGGATCTAGTGCACGTACGTTGGGGAAGAGATACAGATATCTGATAGAGTCTTTTTAAAACTTAAAATTTTATGGTTTTTGAGGTTTCATGGTATATTTACTTGCAGTTTACTTTAAAATTTTTTGTATTTCAACTATTATTTGTCATATGCACTAAAAGGTTATTGTCATATGCACTTGGATAGATAATTATTGCTTGTTCATTCGGTTTTCATACAACATCCTTAATTCTTCTTATTCAAATTGTTAGACACATTTGTTATGTGTTCGAAAGTTCCATGTACAGTGTATGTTCATTGTTAAAATCATTGTAATAAAAACATGGACACGTCTTTCTCTCTAGAATATATAAGGGATAAATTTAAAAAAATGTTCTTTAAAACAATGATAATTTATTAAATCAATATGGATGCATTTCCAAATAGTGTAGATGGAAATCGACTGGTGTTGTCAATTTATCTTAAAAGACAGACCAAAGTGTTCGAAAAATCATATCATTGCTGTATTCCTAATTTATCGAAGGTGAGCAATTTGACCCTCACCTCTTGATTTATAATCCCCCCCCCCCATATATTAAATATATTCTAACAAAATCTACGAAGGGTAATTATTCTACAATGGTCATTTTTCTTCACGCAGGGTATGCAGATTTTAAGGGTAATGCAACTTTATCTACAGGCAAAGGGTCATCTTTTGACATCGAATAATGACCGGGAGGCATTTTTCGACGTGACTATTCTACGGGGGTCATTATTCGTCTTTACAACGGCCCTTAAACCCGTTAGAAAGATAAAACTAGACTTGATGTATCAATGTATAGTCCAAAAATAAAAGGTTAATGATTACATTATGAATGACAATTTCTGATTTACTGACAATACAAAAACATATATGACATTATATAACCTTTGTGAAAACAACACTATACATGTGATATTGTATTTGAGAACTATTTCTCATTTAACAATATAATAAAGCAGTAAGTGGAGGTAACTGCATCCCATTTCGTCAGTACCATTTTAAATGAGATGTGTTGTGGTCCATTGCGAGATAAATGGCAAACTTATGGTGATTCTATTCTCTTCAACATTTCTTCTACAAGAGTGGACGCTTTATCTAGAAAAAAATAAATGGATTGTTTTCTACACACAGTTTTGGAAAATCGCGTGCTTTTACCAAGAAGGGATAGATTCATGCGATTTGTAAAGAAATGCATGCAGATGGAATGATGATATATAATTATTTCTTTCTTGAATATAAACAGTAAAACTCACCATTGTAAAAAATAAATTCGCATCTGCTTGCGATTTTTTCCACAAACTTCTGTTTTAAAATTTCGGTCATTTCTTTGCAAAAGCTCCCCGCTTGTTGAACCATTTTTTCCTCATTAATACCTGCTATCTTTGACAAGTACATATCCCGAAGGCAGGCGGCAGGCGCAGCATATTGGCCAACGAAAAAGTATTCCTTAAACAGAAGAAAAGTACGAATAAGCCTTAGAATTATAGTGATTGCAAAAAAAGTAACATCAACTGTCAGAAAACTGACCGGTCCAGACTAATTTAAGATAATCCTTATCAACATAATCCAGACTTATCTAACACACACTATTAATGCTTGAATGGCCACTATGAAAAGGTTATGGTTCATCTTAACTTCACTCTCTAAGTTCTGAATTAGGTTTTACTGACAATATAGATATGAAATGAGAAGATAACAGTGATCATGCTCCAAAGTACATTTAAAGAATACAAGATGTGAGTAGACCTAACACGGATCTCTGAGAAAGAGGTGGGATCAGGTGCCAGAGAGGAGTAAGCATATCTTGTCGACCGGTCACTGTGTGCTCCTTGTTATGATCAGGTAAACTGAAAAATCCGTGGACATTTCAGTGTGAAAATAGTGGCCTAACAATTTGAATGAAAAATATCAGTTAACATTCAACTTTATTTTAGATTACATTTGCTAAAAATGGCATTATATTGACGACAGAGTTTGAGAAATGTTTGCATGAAATAATATTGTTTATGTCATTTTATCATCAGCTTATTTGTCATTAACTTGCCTCGTTTTAGAAATTCTTCATACATAGAAAAAGCTCTTGCATATCAAATCAACTGGGAGACATAAACTCCATATGGAGGTTATAAAGCTATATTGTTACATGAATAAGAGAAATTGACGATAGAAAAGTTGAAGTATAAAACTTAGTTGTTTTAGTTTGCCATCAATGCATTTCTCTTGTAAAATAACTAAATATGAAAAGACGCTTCTAACTCTGTGGTGTATTTAATTTCGAGTTCAATTGAATTAATCGAATCACCTTCAGGTCATAAGAAATCCAAAATTGGGAAAGTGGGTTTTTTTTTTTATTATAGCTTCTTGTATCTTGTTTTTTTTTAAAATTCAATTTAATTTTCTCATGGAAAATTAGGCTAAATTTTCAGTTATTCTTGTTTTAGCATAGGATTTTAGTATAGAAATAGAGGTCAACATTTGGGAAGAAAGTAAAACATTTAGACTGGTTTGAAAAACATGTTTTACCATTAATAAAACCATACAAGCTGTTTAAAAATTTGTTGAACATATATTTTTTGAGTACCCTATGTCAATATATAAGAATGAAAATGAATATTGGTAACTGATAAATACTGTTAATATAACAACTAGACAATATAATCAAATGTCCAGTTGAAGACCACAGATAGAGACATTCTTTTCGTTTAAGAGTTTTTGAATGAATTCTGCTTCATATGAATAAAAAAACACTTCTGCTAACAACAGGTCACAACTAGTATCAATGGGAATCCCAACAGATTGTTGGAAGACCTGGTTCCCAAAATCTACTTGTCAATGAGAAAATCAATCTTTTTAATATCAACCTCGGAGTGCTTTTGTGTAGAATCAAATTGTTTTTTTAACAAATTAAATGACGAGTTTGGCATGGTCTTAAGAGTCAAAATATTCTATAGCAAATGTTATGTAAGTTAATATAAATTTATCCGACTTCATACAAATTGACTGTGTAGCATGGACTGGCCAAAAGAAAGACTAATAGTAATAAAAATCAGTGTTACTAGAAATATACCTTCTGAAGCTATAATATTACAATATAAAGTGGTGTTATTCTGTACAAATTACCCTTTGATAAAACTTTGAACAGTTAGTCTGGTAGAAACAAGAAACCCTAAAAAAATTTCCCTAATAGTCCCATGGAAGTAATGGAATCAAAGTAACCCCTTTGAAATCTTTTTCTAACCCTACTTTATAGCTGTTGCAAATGAAATAAAGTCTAAGAGCCTTTTTCCAAAATGAATTTACCCCCAAAAGTTATGTGTTTGTGGGTGTGTGTATGTTTTGGAAAGTGTAATAGAAAATGTAAAAATGTGTTTAAATCCAGTCACAATTTTCCGAACATTTTCAAAGAGTTATTTAAATGTGTCTAAGATTGTAGGAACATATCTCAAAAGCAGCTATTGTCTAAATTTACGCTTAAAAAATGAAGGCCTTAAAATGTTAGAAGCATAAAATTACTTCAAACATTGATTTTTAAAGAATTAGCAAATAAGGGGAAAACATGCTTTATAGCAGTTATAAGAATGTTTTAGAAAAATAAACTTCAAATCAAAAATGATTAGAATTAGGCAGCATGAACAAAAGTAAAGTTTGTTTAATCTGTAGGGGATATCATATGACACGAAAAAAAAAAACCACCATAAATTTTACTTTTCCAATCTTGGATATTTAAAAATGGCAAATATTTCAGATGAGTACCGGTACCTATATATTGACAACTTAAAGGATTCTGTAACAGTAATACTTTTGGACTCAAATTTTTGCATGTACTTTTCCTCGGTTAAAAGTACCACTGATTTTCAATAACATAGTGATCTTTCAATGCTACGATTCTCTTCAAAGCGAAACTTAAGACTAAATTTTTCCAATAAATAATTATCTAATAATTATGATAGTTATAGCATATTATCAAACATCATATAAACTCACTCTTCCACCATTTTCAAATTTATACATGTCAAATGTATATTCACGCCTAAAATTTCCAGCAAGATTGACGTAGACTGGGTGTATCGTCTCGAGAAGAGATAAACTGGAATCCTTTTCTGTCAGGCAGTCTGGAATGTCACATGACTGAGGAACAATGATGTAGACTTTCTTTCGACATGAGGAGGGGTTTTTGTTGTGTTTAATGAGAGCTTTCTCAATGGACGTCTCCAAACCTTTTTTCAATGGAAAAAAAAAATCGGTAAATATATTACAACTAGTTTTATGATGATGAAACTGGACACAGACAATATGAGTTTGACCATAAGCCAAAATAATATTTTTTTTAAAACACGACATAAATAGATAGAAAACCTGCAATAAAATATTTAGCTTATAACTATTTATTAACTCACCATCATTTCCTTCTTGTTCAGGATCTAAAGATTGAAAAAAAAATGAAAATGTAGCTTCATAATGAGAAAATAAATTTATTTTGGTAGTTTGTGAAAATGAAAAAGGTGAATAAAACGAATAGTGAAAAATTACTCAGTATCACGCTTACTTTGAAATAATGTTTTGAAAAAACTACAGGAAGCCCATACCTCTTTATATATATGTAAGAATATTCAATCCTGATAAAATTTACAATTGTTTCATTGTTTTTGATAAAAAAATGATTTTCGCCTAACCCCCACCATAACATATTTTGTGACAAACCTAGCAAAATAAAGGTTTTCCTTATTTTGCTTTACCATAATTAATACTCTAACTGAAGAAAAACTAAGGATATTGTTGCTCAGATACTGATTTTGTGTTTATATTAGTTTTATCAATTTTATCATAAAAGATGCGTTGTAAAGCTTGAAAATACATGTACATTGTCGTTTTTACATTTAAATTATCAACAATTTTCAGAGAGCATGGTGGAAATTCAAAGCATAATATTTTAAGCTCATATGAACTCTTAAATACACTTTTTCTGCCAGTGACCTTGAAGTTGCCCAAATGATCTTGAGCCATGACACACTCATCTTTGTCAAGTATGTTCACTACAGGATTTTTGTACGACATGATCTATCCTCGTTCGCCTTCCTCCTATATAAGCCCCAACGCATTTGTTACATTTATTTTTTGAGTTGGTTTTCCACCTGTACAAATCTCCCAAGATAAAGTATTTGAGTACATAATTAACTGACCAAAAATCCTTTTAAAACTGGAAATTATTCTATGTTTAATACTTTATTTTATGGCGCATATTTCAATAAATGGAACATAAGAACCTATGATGTACATGTAATTCATCCGACTAGTGAAAATCTCCGAACCAATACAGTGGTCTTATTTCAAGGTATGGATAACTTTAGAACGTTTGACTTTGGGGTTTTATTTTTGACGTATATGATACAAGAGTTCATAAAAATTGATTCATTGAATTCTTACAGTGGATTGCTAAATGTTTTCACGGGATTATCTGTGCATTTTTAGCTTTTAAGGCTATTGTGCTTCCATATTGATTAACCTCAAAAATGCACTTGCAACTATATTTTAAAACAGAGTCGCATCCGTAATTTACAAAACACAATTATTTTAATTTTTTATCAATTCGTGTGTCCCTAGGTACCTAACTCTCAGAGATGTGTGCGAGTCAAAAGCCAATCTTCATGGTAATAAAAATAATAATGATAAAAAAAAAAGTAAAACAACTTAACTTTTGTATAACTATCGTTAGAATAGTACAAAGTATTTGAAGGAAATAATTGTGAAAGACGGCGAGTGGGTATGAAAGAGGTTGTAAGCTGAATTTTGCGTATTTAAGAATTCATGCCAGCTTTAATTCTAAAGCAAAATTCTATTCCGGAAATTTCAATGAAATGCATTTCTGTAGCAAAAAAAAAAAAGTGTAAGGGTGGAAAATGGTCCTTTAAGCTTTCTTACAGGTATCATCTTGTTTTCTGTTAGTAACCTCATACAGTCTTTCTGTCATTTACTATAACAAGTTGCAAAGAAATAACAAATGGATTGATTAGAACCTACTGGGTATCATCATTGTTCCGGGGGGGGGGGGGGGGGGGTTCGTGCATTTCGTGGGTCACACTTTGACCCCATGAATGAAATTGACTCCAGAGTAATTGGAATAGATGGCTGGTCCTTTTACATTGTTTTCAGTTTAAACTGTACAAAAATATTTCTAATTTTATAACAATATTGTTTTTCAGACTAAAAACGTTTTCAATATGCTGCCTAATAGCTAAATATATTTACTTTGAATGACAAGAAAAAGTCAAAACCTTACCTTTCAAAACATACTGAAGATAATTGAGTACATAATTCCATGCTAGAACATAGGTTACATCCCCAGCCGGTATCAAAGACTCTTTCTCAAACGGTATGACTTGCCCTTGATAATTATTTTCAAAAGTTATCAAAATAATTGATATTGTTACTTATAAAACATCAGTTATGCTTAAATAACTCGATTGTTTCATTTAATCAAGTTATTTTTTTTCTTCACTTGTAACAAAATAGCGCTTTTGTTGTTGTTGTTGATGTTTATTTCAATTAATTTTGCAGAATACATCTTTTAAATTTTGAAATATATAGGAGTAATGTTTGCATGTAAAATGTGTGTATTTAATGCACCATGTTTAATTAAATGACAATATGATTTGCAAGTTGCTTTGAAAATAACAAAATAATTTGAACAAACAAATTCAAAGAATACAAAAGTTATCTCATGAAAATACTTGCTTATGTTACCTAGTTTTCATTTCTATCGTAATTCCTAAATCTGGACATCCAAAACATAAAAAAATATGATATCATTTCTGATCTATTTGATTCCTGCATAGTAAATATAATTAATAAGCAGCTTTCATTATCTCAAGTTCGAAAAAAAAATCCAAGTTGATTATTTATTAGCAGTGCTTTTGTTTTTTAACATTGAATTTCATCAGTGAAATTCACCACTGTAGTCACAAAAATGCATTACCCACTATATTGAGAAACTCACTTGTTAAGGTGTGGTAAAGTCTTTCTAAGTATCTCTTGCTTTCATCTACAGCAACATATGTCACAAAGCGAAGAGCATCTGGGACTTCTTCGTACTCTACGTCTACCAGCACTGGGATCATTCGGAGTTTCTTCTCCTCAAGGAAGTGTCCCATCATCATCAAGCAACTGTAGGAGAATATGGGATCGCTAAGGGATTTCTTAGTCAAGACAACGATAATCCAGCAGCATGTTTTAATAGCAAAGCTCTAAATCCAGCACCCTTTGGCCAATTCTGTCATCCTCTAAGTCAAATGTTATGCCCTTTTCTCGTAAGTACTTTGTAATGTTCATTGATTCACGAGAGTCGTCCGAGTGGTAGAAAATAAAGGCTCTTTTTTCAAATGCTGTTGTTTCCATTGATTCAAGAACTTCAAGAGGTACTTCCTCCTAAGATAAATCATTATTCTTTCAAGTTGTTGATAAATCCGAGAGATACTTTTTCCTAGAATGGCTTGAAATTTTTTTTGAAATACTGTTCGCTTCAGGACTTTGAAATAAAAATTCTTTAAAATATATATATCGTAAGTGTTTAAATGCTAATTAATTTCAAATCTCTTCGTTTTCTTGGCTGAAACATTTAAAATTGACCTAATAATCTAATGGGTCAACCAAGGGCTACTTTACAATAGCTTAAACATACATGTACTGCAAATTCCTTTTCAAGGAATAAATTGAAATGTAATTACAGAGTCTGACACATCTGTTTCATATTTGGATATTTTACTTAAAAAAGACGTTAATGGTAATCTAACAACCAAGCTTTATGATAAACGTGATGACTTTAACTTCCCTTACTTATGCAGCAATAGACCTTCATCACCTGCATACGGGGTTTATATCTCTCAGTTGATTCGGTACGCAAGAGCGTGCTCTACGTATGTAAAATTTCTAAAACGAGGTTTATTATTGACAAACAAGTTGATGAAACAAGAATATCAGCAGTCTCGTTTAAAGTCATCATTTCGTAAGTTCTATGGTCGATACAATGACTTTGTCAGCAAATACAATTTATCTTTGAGTCAATTAAATGCTGACTGACGTTTTTCATACTAATTGTTAGGCCATTATTTACACACTGAATTGTCGACGGATTTTCCCATTATTTCCCGATCATGACAAGGAGCACACGGCGGGTGTGACCGGTCGGTAGGGGATGCTCACTCCTCCATGGCACCTGATCCCACCTCTGATGTTTTGGAGGTCCGTGTTTGCTCTGCTCCTATTTTGTATTGTTTAATGGACTTTTGAGCTTGAATACTGTTCATTATCTCCATATATTTCATTTGTTAAAGTATGTAACAACGTTGATTCTTAGCAACCTTTTGAGTATGAAAAATATGACTATTTGATCTGTTCAAAAAAAGATGGCCAAAAATACCTTTCATTTTTAACATTTAATGGGAAACCATAACGGCAAAACTCTTGATGACAAGCAACCTTTGTGCTAACTGTGACCTGATGAATCTCCCTTCAGGCAAGGTTTTACTTATCCCAAGACATTCAAAATTTTTGACCTTTATCTTATATAAATGTTTGTTCAAGTATTAGCATATCCCATCCTCATAACCAACTCTCAAGGCAAGTATGATTTCAGAAATTTAATCTTTTACAAAGTATACATACATATGAAAAAGAAACAATACAAATCGGGACCAGAGCTAATACAGACATCTGAAAAACAGAGGTGGAATCAGGTACCATGCTGGAGCAAGCATCTCGTGTTGGCTGGTCACACCCGCTGTGTGCTCGTTGTCATGACGGACAAATGGAAAAATTCACAGACAATTTAGAGCTTAAATAATGTCCTAACAATTAGAACAGAAAACATCAGTCAGCACTCCACTTAATAATAGATTGTATTTGCTGACAAGGTCAGTAAATCAGAGTATCAAAGTAAAATATCGAAGGCTTAAAGTACGTAATATAGTAAACTATAGTTTATAATATTAACCGTTTGTTAGTATAACCTTGATAACGACTAAGGTACAGGATCAAACACACACTTTTGGTTAATAAGTCACCTTTGTACATGTGTTAAGGATAAGCCTCTAAAGTTTGCAAATTTTGTCAACAAGAATATCACTTTTCTTTTATTTACATTTGCAAATATTTTTCTTAGATGAACCTATTGAAGAGAAAATATGTTCAATTCTGTATGAACTTATTTGGGGGTCAGAGGTCATGGCATGACCGAATCACACAGCGCGATGATATCTGTCTACATATTTCTGTCACGGTGACACTGGTTTCGGAACTTCTAACCCGTTAAAGCGATGAAAAAGATAAAATTATTGGAACATATATGTTTTTCTTCGTTCAACAAATGATCATTTGTTCTTTCTTCGATGCGAAGAAAGCCTAAAATCACGCTTACCTTTTTAACCCGAAATCCCTCTGAAGGTATGTAAACGGAAGACGATAGCACCGCTTTTGACTTCATATATAAAGAACTCATACAATAATAGTAAGATTATTGTCAGTAGCGATCATTGTTTTGCATTAGGAACAGATATTTCCTGAACTGGACTGCTGAACATCAATGTAAGTATTCAAATGTTGGAGCGAGGCGAACTCTCAAGACCAAACAGCTTCTAGGTCATTGCGCGTCACAACGTAGCAATACGGCGGGCCGTTCGTGTAATAAATGCAGTTCTTTTCAGAATATTTGTCTCAAATGTAAATAAAAGTAATAAACAACAATGTTAAAAAGTTCACTGGGAAATGAACTTGGTTGGTACGTGATCAAATCTTCTGAGAAGCCCTTCGGGCTTCACAGGATTTGATCACGTGACCAACCAAGTTCATTTCCCAGAGAACTTTTTAACATTGTTGTTTATTTCTTAAATGCCTTTCAGAGCAGTCATATATAATATTTTTTTAAAAAAGCCTTATATTTTATTTTGACTAATTCATCTGAAAATACATAGTGCAAATGTTAGAAGTGTTACACACAAATGTATGAATTTATGACCTTGGTCATTGACCTTTTGATCTCAAGATCAAATGGTATGCTTTTTTCCCGGAAAGTTTAATAAAAAGGAACTTAAAAATAATAGGGGGTAGTTAAGAAAAATATGGAAAACTAGAAAGACATGTTAAGACATTGTGATGCCAGAATACTCCTCCAAATGACGTATTCAGAGGTATAATCGTAATCATAATGCAGTGAAATCATTACTTTTTGTTGTTATCGAGGTATGAATAGACCCACCAATTTATGTCCATCACGAATTGTCAAATCCCATAAATATATACCCATTCAACGATTCGTTATCCACGTAATCAAATCCCTTCAAACCCATATTTTTTCCTCAAATCACGAACATTTAACCCCACGAAAATAGGTGATTTTACAGTATATTAATAGCAACAAACTTTTTCGTTCTTTTCCATTTCAATATGAAGATCATGTTTAATTGCTTTCACCATCTCGTCTGCAAGGTTGAATCCGGGTCTGCTCTCTAAAATTCAAAAGGATGGAAGTTATTCAAGAAATAGAAAAAAAGGTAAATTATTCTTAATCTTGGCGACCAAAGTTAATTTATATAAATTAAAATTAAAAGAGTCCACGCATAGGTTCAAGTTCTCTTTAAATTTACAATTATGGCTGTTTTTGAGGTCTAGGTGATGATTTAGCCACCTGAGGATCATTATATTCACCGAGCCCAAAGGGTGATGTGAATATGTACTTCATGCATTTTACTTGAAGTCCAAGCCAAAAATGAAAGAAATGGGGTTAAAATAAACATAACCAGTTGTATTAATTTAAAATTTTGTAATCTATTCTAGGTGCAATGTAAAAAGGTAAATGTCAGGCACAGAGGATCAATGTTGAACGTAAGGGGGGAGGGGGGAGGGGTACTAATAAAAATTATGACGACTTACTTAATTAAAAAAATCTTTGACTAGCCCCCCCCCCCCCCCAAATGAAGATGGGTGTAAGGGTCCATCATCGGGGGATGTAAGGGTCCATTAACAGTGGGGGCAACCAGCATTTCAATGAACATTTTCATACGGGCTTCGCCCGATTTGCAAATTATCCTACGTTTCCAACTGTCGTTGATGCCACTGGCATACCAAACAAACTAGACGGCGATTCCTTAATCGTATATCAAAAACAAAACGATAATATAATATTTACATTTACATGTGTGCATGTGAAACTGAATGAATATATATCACTGATATTAACAGTTAACATATTAAGTCAGTTTAAATCACCGAGTGGACCAGGTCTGGATCCCTACTTCACCATGATGATCTCATAGGGGGTTAGCAATGGTTTTATTATACCAGTATTCGATGAAACAATTTTTGAAAGCCTAATTTCTAAAACTGTATATATTTTACAGTTTTCTGATATTGACCTTAATCATAAGGGGAGGGGGGGGGGGAGGAGGGGGGGGGGGGGGGGACTCGCAAGTCAAGACAATAAAGCAAAACTCACATGTTATATAAAGGGCATCTACAATACTTACTAACAACCAAATTGCTGTTAAGAAAACCCTCTGAGGAATACATTGTTATATAAGATATTGAATGTCGGAGAGTCTTTATTGCCAAAGTCCCTTGATCGGGACAGGGATTCGCTAGTGATATTGTTCGCCTTCAATAGTCGGTCTTGCACTGCTGATTCATTAAAAACACTTTGTGATTGTCAATAACATGCTTTTTTTTGTTTTTTTTTCATATATATATATATATATATATATATATATATATATATATATATATATATATATATATATATATATATATATATATATATATATATATATATATATGTATATATATATTTACCATTATTATTCCCGAGTACAATGAAAATCTGGAGCATATTTTTACTGCATTAAAGAGCCAGGTCTGTATTTTAACGAAATTTTCAGTGAATTAGCAATAAATTAATGACCAATCTCGGCTAATCGAACTCTGTATCATAAAGACAATGCACATTTTATTGCGACATGTTTTATTTTAAACGTATTTTAAACGAACAATCATTACTGTACGACTAAAATTAATTTAAAGGGAATTTTGTTTAACAGGTCATTATATCACATGTGCAATGATTCCTAGATCATTATTGCTGTAAACAGTACATTTTGGTGTCATTATTGAGTTTTTAAGCCTTTTAACAAGCCAATCAAATTTGAGTATTCCCTATACAAATACAATTATAATAAATATTAATGTTTTATTAAAGGAACGAGCATGTTATCCTTGAATATAGAATATATTCAGCAAAATTATCTTACTGTAAAAATGTTCAGTTTGATAAAAAGAAAAAACTAAAAATGAAAATGATACGATGTAATATGAATCAGACTTAAAATTGTTTGCTAAGAAGGAAAATGTAATTCATTCTTACCATTTTACATGATCACATGGGCTTTATCGTAGGTTTTATCCAAGTTTTTATGGTGAAGAAGCCCTGATAATGTGTAATAGAAACGTCCAACATGCATTTGTCTATCACAGTCCCTCAATTTTGTCGATGAATTTTCAACCATTTTGTGAATTCCTGCCAAAACAGCTGGAAATTCTGCGACGCAATAATATTCCTGAAAGATTTTTAAAAGGGTTTTTCTTTCAGATTTTGCCATATTTAATTATTTTCTTCCTCCGTTGCATTGTATAATTGAAAACAAAACCCCGACTTCACATTGATAAATTGTCCTGACTAAATAGTTGCTATATTTATTATATTACTTTTTAACGAGTCACAAATTACAATTATTATACATTCAAATTTTATAACAAAGAGGTTACAAAAGAAAGAGGGACATTCCAAAGACAATGGAAGATATGAAACATCAAAGGAATATGGAGGAAAACAGAAGCACACCTTTTTCAAAAGTTTGATTAGACCAGTGCTATTGAATGGATGCGAGAGATGGAAGATCACCAAAATAGAGGAGAATTATCAATACATATATCTCAGATGAAGTGCCTAAGAAGAATAAGATGGCATCTACATATAACAAGTGCGATAATAATAGAAATAGCAGGAATGGATAACATAAGATGTGAACTACTCAGTAGAAGGTGGAAATGGATAGGGTTCATACTAAGAAGAGAAGGAAATTATGAAAGATGCCTTGGGATGGTAGCAAGAGGGCAAACGAGTGAGAGGAAGACCGAAAACTAACTGAAAAAGAAACAAAAGCAAATGGTTGGCCTATCTGGAATGCCACCAAAACAGCAGCTAGGGACTGAAAGAAATGGAGAGAAATAAAATAAATGGAGATAACGAACAGTATTCAAGCTCAAAAGTCCATTAAACATTACAAGATAGGTGCAGAGCAAACACGGACCTCCAAAACATCAGAGGTGGGATCAGGTGCCATGGAGGAGTGAGCATCCCCTGCCGACCGGTCACACCCACCGTGTGCACCTTGTTATGATCGGGAAATAACGGGAAAATCCGACGACAATTCAGTGTGTAAGTAATGGCCTAACAATTAGTATGAAAAACGTCAGTCAGCATTTGAGTCAATGATAAATTGTATTTGCTGACAAGATCATTGTATCGACCATAGAACTAACGAAATGACGACTTTAAACGAGACTGCTGATATTCTTGTTTCATCAACTTGTCTATCAATAATTTACCTCGTTTTAAAAATTGTGCATACGTTGAGCATGCTCTTGCGAATCGAATCAACTGAGAGATATAAACCCCGTAAGCAAGTGATGAAGGTATATTGCTGCATAATTAAGGGAAGTTGACAATTGAAAAGTTAAAGTCATCACGTTTATCATAAAGCTTGGTTGTAAGATTACCATTAACGTCTTTTTCAAGTAAAATATCCAAATATGAAACAGACCTTTACGACCTTATGCGCCTTCTGATGTGGTGAAAATAAGGTAAGCTGTTAATTATTATATAACAACAAAGCAGTGGAATTATTTTTAAAATGTGTTTATATAATTTTTCAATCATAAAAGAGCAGTATCATTGTTAAACTTACAAAGTTCAGCATTGACATGTATATATCAAATGTTTTTGTACAGGTACAAATGAGGAAAAAAAATTTCGTTGACAGTACTCTCTTTAAAGCTATTGGTATTTTACATGTAGGTTGCATATTTTGCAGATACTGGGCTGGAAATTTCTTGTTTATATGCCATGTATCAAAATTAGTATTTGGGGAAAAGCTACTGCTACCTTGTGGTATCTTTTTCATATATCTTATTCTTTCGATTCATCATCATTTTGTTAGAAGTCTTATTCTATAAAGTAAATGTCAGTAAAAGATTAAGAAAATCTAAAATTTGTAAATATATGTATTCAAAAATTAAAATCCATTAGTTTTATGTGATCAGCAATTCTGTAAATGAAAATCGATGACCATTTATATATTCTTTCATGTCTGCTGAGAAATTAAACTGAAACTCTTTCCTTAAGTAAACCAACTCATCAAATGGTTGTGATTAATATTAACTCACCGTGCCATCAGTATCTTTCACACAGTAAATTGTCATCTGTACAGTCCTCTTATTTCCTGCTCTTTTATATTGGAGTTCTGGTGTTTTTTCCTTCATTGCCGTTATTCTTTTTTCAATTTCTGATTCAGGTATATCTTTCATGATTTGTTGACAAATGCAGCTTTCAGGAACCAATTCATACAACTTCAATGAAAACCTGGTCGAGTGTTCTTTGTAAATTTCTGTTTCCTTAATGAGCTCTTCAATTTCTAAAATAAAATGAATGTATCAAATTTTTAAAACGAGGACTTAAGAATGCGTTCAAGCTATTGGCTCATAATAAATATTAGAACTCTAGAAAAAGGCAAATTACCAAGACAATCTTTAAATCAGTATTCATTTTTACACACATCAAAAAATTACCAACTTCCAAAATCATATTAATTTTCATTGCTTAGGAAATAGTCTTTTTTATTCCAAAAGAGCAGAGTTTTCCTAATTTAAGTCAAACGTTGAACGATTTTCGTTATTAAAAATAACGATGGAAGTTGCCAATGTAAAAAGGTAACAGTTTCTGATTGATTGTGAATAACTTGATTTATCAGTAGAATGCATTCTGTTGAATTCTATGTTCTTATTGTACCTGGCAGTAGATACTGTAATAGACCAGTGTAGTGGGACCAAACTTGTGCATGCGCAACATTATCAGCAGGTAGGAGTTCTTCAGTTTGTTTTTTCTCTATGAATATAAAATTAGATTAATTAGCAATTTTCTATATTTATCCTTTAAAAACTATCCAAAATGAATGCAGAATTCAAGAGCATCCCCTTATTTAATATCTACAATACATGTATGTAATGGATTTAAGATAACCATGGTTTTAAAAAAACATGTACAACACATCAAAATAGATGGAAAAACATGCCTAATTTTCAAGAAACACTTAGAACCGGGATCTAGGATTAGCTATTTATATCGATAACGTTTTAAATGGAAGATGTTGAAAAGTCAATGGAGGTGTTTCTACGAGTCCTTATAAAAGTAGATGCACCGATTGATAAAAAATTGTATTTCATACTAGTCTCTGAAATTATAAAACCTTTGTTTTTTTTAAATGGCTTTCATATCATTGTAGAAAATATAAAATGACATAATTGTCAATATGAAATTACATGTAAAACATTTTATGCAGAACGGTTGTTTTGCAATGATTTAAAGCATCATAGGAATTGCCATCCATAAAATCTATACTTACCTGTAAGTTTTCGTACAAGTTCGACCATTTTTTCTTCATTCTCTGTGATTTCAGTGTAATCTTTAATATCGACTCGTGGGACATTATTCAACATTTCCAATGCCTATAAATGAAATCATAAAATTTTATTCTGTGCGTCTATAGTATTGTCATCCATAATTGTTTTCATGCACTAAAAGCAACATTACCTTTATTCTTTACTTCACCCCCCCCCCCCTTTACACATACAGACACATACTTAAAATTTCTTGCAAAGGGTAAATTTTCTGGATTTTTTTCTTTTTTTTTAATAATACCGAGTAAATATAAAAGAATTCTCTTCAGGATATTGCTGTTAAAACCATCTTCAAAAAAATGTTTCTTTGTCCTCTTGCGACTCAGGATGAAAAAATCTGGTTGATAGGTAGGGAGAGAAAATTTTCTTCCCCTAGAAAGAACAAGGTACGGTTTCAATACAAATCTTGCCCTGTATTTTTCTTAAAATGAAAGTGATGTAAAAAAAAAATTAAAGCTCATGCTTTTTGAATCATTGAAATTCCATGGAGAAAGATCATACAAATCATTTTTCTCACATGATCTTCTAAATGCTAATTGTGACGTCATAAACTTATACATTTTCCCGTATTTTCTTAAAAAGTTGCAGAAGACTACCAATTTTCAATGGAATTTTCTTTCAGATAATATTGTCCACAGGCATCGCCCACAAAGATTTTGAGATATGTGATTTTTCAAAGAATTTTACACAACATATCCGAAGATTAAAGTGGGCGACAGCTGTGGACACTATTTTCTTAAGGAAAATAACCCTTGTAATGGTTCATTTTGAGGCTTTTTTTGTTTAACTAGAGAAATGCATCAAATTAATGACGTCATATTTCCAGAATGGCACTCCTTCATGCCATATTCTTTCCTCATTTATCAAAGTCATATACTCAGCTAATATTTAAGCCAGTTTCAAAATTTTTTGAAAACATTAAATTTTTAGGGCATGATAAAGCTAAAACGTACCTTCTTCTTTTTAACATCAGTGTTGAATTTTATAAATTTATTGAAATTAAAGGTTTCATAGAATAAAAATAGATGTTGACTGACGGAATGAATAAGAAATACAATCGTTTCCTGAAGGTTTAAAAAAGTTTTGAGTCGGGTCAATTTTAGTTAGTCGGTTCTGATGACGTTCTGGTAACAGTATGAACTGTGAGTACATTCTTGACCTATATTTCTTATTTTCAGAAATAATGAAGTTTTAAATGTTTTTTTTTCTACAAAGTATCCCTTATTTGTAAAAAAAAAAAAAAAAAAAAAAAAAAAAAAAAAAAAAAAAAAATCAGATTGTTTTGATCATCTGGACGCCTTTTCGCAGTTGCAGTCACATGTTACATGAATATACACGTATGTTACAAAAATGTTTACTTTATTAAAGTATTTGATTCTTTTAAATCTTTATTAAAATGCAGTTTTCATTAACTTCAACATTAGTATTCTCGCAAGAACTTATTTGATACAGATATTTACCAACTGGAATTTCACTTCTTTGTTACTGCTTTTTCGTAAGACAACAACAGACTCAATATTGTGTCTATGCGATTTCTCTAGAGCAAGGATCAATTCCAAGGTGCACCAGGGGCTTTCATGGGACTTTTCTGTGAGAATGACAAGAGATTTAGAACAGCATCTGACTGCCTCACTTATGTTATTCAGGACGATTTCACCGTATCGAAAATCATTATCTGTCATCACTTTTAGACCCCTTTTTTCCAACATAATTTTCAATGTATCCAAAGCAAACTTTCTATCTTCTTCGAGTTCATTGGAGTGGATGATAAATACATCATAGGTCCCGTCATCATGTTGGTCATCCATCGTATGATTAAAACTGCAACAATATTACAACTGTGGTTTGACAAAACACGTATTAAATAAGATGTTCAGTATCGATTTTTGCTACTTAATATTTCTCATGACTTATCAACGTGCATCTTTAACAGAACATGAACATTTGTAACATTGTAACATTCACTGGATAATGTATGATAAGAGAACATTCCAAATGCTTGTTTTTCCGTCCAGAAGTAAACGTTTAAATGCATAATAGTGATCTTTTGTACATGTCTAACAGGTCATTTTCATAAAAAATATTAAGCATTTGTCCATTCATGATTGTAATAGATATTCATATTTTTATTATATTTTACTTTGATTTTGTTTAGCCTAGCATTAAGTTTAATATAAATTGGTATTCAGATACTGTAAAGAAGGAAAGACGAGTAACCTGGAGGTGGAATTAAAATACACTTGATAAAAGTTCCAAGTGGTTAGTTTTTGTCTTTGAAGTTCTTAAGATTTAACTTTTCTGATTTGGGAAACATTGTCTCTAATGTTTGCGTCTTTTAAACATTAAAATCCATTCAATCGAAGCAACTCAAATGTGACATAATTTTATTACCAACAAATGCTGCATTGTAAAGTCAGACATTTGACCTTTGTTTCCCTAATAAAGTAAAATTGATACACTATACCCATAACGTCTAGACAAAGATGACGATTTGCCATTAATAGATTTATAAGGAAAGCACAGTAATCTTAGAATACATAATAATTGGCCCTGAAAAATTTCCTTAGTTAAAATGAAAAACAAGACGAAAAAAGAACACACACACACAACACACAATAATAATAATAATACAAATAATAAAAACCACACACAACTAACCTTACTTTCGATTTAAGCCTTGTATGCAATTAATATCGTATTGTGCTGTACTCATCAGGATATTGATCATGGGTGCACTCGTGCATGCCAATTAAAATACTTGTATGGAATGCCAAAACTGTCTTTTTCTTAGATTTAAAGGTTATTTCATGAAGGTGGTTTTGTAGTATATTTTATCGAATAATTTCTTTGTGTGAAGATATGGGTTCATTTGTTGTGGGTCTTTACTTATATGAAGGTGACCTATTTAAACGTGATTTATATGGTGTGATTTCTTAAATATGGTAATCTTTTTTTTAAATGATTTTGGTATTTATGAAAAGGTAGACTGCATTACAAGCAATGGGTGTTTCTTCATGTCAGTTTGGTTTTGAATTGTTTGCAGTGGATAATTTATCACGGGATGGCGATTTTGTATTCAAATCATGCTTGTATTTAGTTGTGTAAGGATGATTCCCTGAAAAGTTCTGTGAATTTCTATCTCCTATAAGGGGAATATGTTTCTGATTTGCTTGCCTGTGACAGTGTCTGCTTGTTTGTAAGCAGAATTTCCAATAAGTTCCTAGCCTTGATGGGCTTGTATTGGGGAAAAACTAACATTGGTTACTATGGGATTACATTGATGAGAAAATTTTGTTGATCTGTCACGGCAACAGAAATTTATGTCCTCACAATTATACTAATTAGTGTTAATTCAGATCAGTGGTTACTTGTTTGTCTCTCTGTATTAAATATGTTAAACTAATTATTTTGGATTTGTTTCTTGAGAAAGTTTGATTCTCTTAATTCCAGTCTTAAAAAAGAAATTAAAATAACACAATAACAAGCCAAAATGTTTTATGCAAGCTAAAACTTATTTGTTAAACGAATTATTTTTGCTTAGTATCAAGTTATTTAATACAAACTGAATAAATCGTGCAACGAACTACATAGAGATACATGTAACGAACAGTATTCAAGCTTCAAAGTCCATTCAAACAATACAAATCAGGAGCAGACCAAATTAGAGGTGGGATCAGGTGCCATGGAGGAGTGAGCATCCCCTGCCGACCGGTCACATCCGCCATGTGCTCCTTGTCATGATCGGGACCGTCGACAATTCAGTGTGTATATAATGGTCTAAGAACTAGTATGAAAAACGTCAGTCAGCATTTGACTTAATTATAAATGATAGTGTGTACTTGCTGACAAGGTCATTGTATCGATAATAGGACTTATGAAAAGATGACTTTATATAATAATAATATCTTAATATAAACCAGCATGGATTTCTAGTATTTACTTACTGCACCAAGAGTTTAAAGTGAAATATGTGTAATCAGTTGAATTAAAATTTGAGAGGTTATAAGTGTATGTTTCAGTTGGTGATTCTTTCTTATTCGTTTCTTGTGCTTTGCTGTGTTGTTTGCTTTGCTAGCTTATTTTTAGGTTGTACCTAATGAAGAATAATAAATGATCATTAAAATACAGATGTATTTAAGCATATGATACAAAAAATTACAAGGTTTTACATAACGTAGTATCAGCAGCATATAATACAAAAATCATCCTCACATAAAGAAACATCCACAGCATGCAAACAAACCACCATCACACAGAAAAACATCAATAATATTATTTAGGAGAAAAAAACAATTTCATAAATATTCACAGCAAACTATCATTGTAATTAAAAAGACCGATAGCATAAATACAAAATACCATTCTAGTAAGAAATGTCTACAGCATATTACACAGAATTAAATATAATCACGCGATGGAATATTCAAAATATGTGATAAAAATCACGTTTTTAGCACAAAACCATCATCACATCAAGAAGTTTCACAGCTTATAATGCAAAACTAGAGATACTGCGTACTTGCCAAAAATATTTGTTCAATGAATATGATATTGGCGCTTTTTGTATCCAGTTTCCTCTCTCATTGAATATGATGTGAAAATAATAACCCTCATTATAAGTTTCTATGAAAAAATCAAAGAGCTAGGTTCACTTTATGCATAAAATGGCCCTGTAGATAAACCAATTTATTCACTAACACCTTATGTCCCTTTCTCAACATCAATATAAAGTAGAGACTTGGCGCTTTCAGTTTGTATATAAAAATTTCCTCTAAAGAGTCCAGGTACTGGAAAACAGGTTGTGTGAAATTGCAATGTTCTTGAATTTTGCAGAAAACAGGTGAAATTGAGAGTCTTCAACAAAGAAATAAAATATGAGCAACCCCTCGATCCAAAAATTAAAGTATGTTTTATAATCTTAATAAGCAGTTCTTTCATAATACATTTGCACATTTTGGATCGGAGGTTGTGCTGTATACGAAATATTGAAAAATAGCATCATATTTTGGCCATTTTTAAAGAAATATTCGGGATGTGTGAATAATGACGCAATTCATGACGTCATAATGCATTGACTAGCAAGAAAATTACGTCATTTTAAGTAGAAATTCAGTCACCAAGTGTTCAAGTGATATTTATTACCTTGTCGACTAAAACTATGCAGTTTTAATTTTTCAGAAATTTACAGGGCCAAAAAAGGCCCTAAGTGGCCCCTGCTCTTTATAATGAAAAAAACAGATTATATAAGATTTTTTGAAATGTTTTTGTTTGTTAGTTTGTTTTGTTTTATTTTTCAGATATACTTTGAACACACATCATGTTGTCTAAAGACAATTTTAAATTGTGAGGATAATTTTGAAAAAATGAATGAAATTTAAGTCTTAAAATAGAAATGCATATAAATGTAAATCAGATTCAGCCCTCGGAATAAAACCATTTCTTCTTCAGAAATTGAACTTCAAAAGACTCTTATGCTAAAAAAAATCTGATGTGGTAAGTCAAATGCTGTATATATTAAAGTGTTGTTGATATAAGTTGTACTTGATACAAAAATGTATAATTATGGATTGGATACCTTAACAGGTACAGTTTAAAACAAATATGAACTATTAAAACAATCAGACTTATTACGGACTATGTGTACGTCTGTAAACTTTTCAAATTTTCGACTTCTTCTCTAGAACCACTGGGCCAATTTCAACCAAACATGCTACAAAGCATCTTTGGATAAAGGGAATTCAAGTTTGTTGAAGGGCTACGCCTTTTTTCAAGGGGAGATAATTCAGAAATAGTAAAATTTGGTGGTGTCTTTTAAAAATCTTTAAAAAAATTAAAATAAATCTTCTCTACATAGTGTTACTTCAAATTAATTTGTTTTAAAGTCATGATCCCCGGAAGTAGGATGGGGTCACAATGGGGAATCAAAGTCCTACATAGGAATACAGTGTACATCCTTAAAAATCTTCTCAAGAACAGCAAAGGCATTATAAGTCATATTAATAGGGAAACATCCTCATGTAGTGAAGAAATAAGTTTGTTCAAATGATGACACCCAGGGATAGGGTGACACCACAATGGTAGATCAAATAGGAAAAAATTGGAAAAAAATCTTTAAAATCTAGAACAGCATAGCCATGTTTAATCATGTTGATATGAAGCATCCTCAGGTAGTGTAGATTCAAGTTTGTTCAAATGATGACCCCCGGAGCTAAGGTCGAACCACAATGAGTGATCAAAGTTTTACATAGGAATATATAGGAAAAAATCATCAAACATCTTCTGGCTTCTTTTTCTATGAAATTTATACGCAGAGAGTTAGATATGAAAAATAAACAAAACTTAAAGAAGGTGAAAAAAACCTCTTTTTGTTCGAGAACAATTAGTCTACTTGTTCATTTGTGAATGCTTGGGAAGCAAATTAAGTTGTTTAAGTTAAAAGAAATGCAGTTTTTGAACTTTTCAACTGTTTTTATTGCTTAGTGTCAGGTTATATATTTTCAAAGTATGGAGCAAAAGCAAAATACTAGTAATATTTTTATAATATAGTTAATTATTTTCCGAAGTCCAAAATGATAATTTTACATATACATTCATAAATGTACATTTTTTAGTTGAAGCATTCGAATTAAATACTAAAGATGTAAAGGATGCAAAATATTGATTTAAATTGATCATTGGGGACATATTGAAAAAAAAAACAGTTGATTATTAAGTGACAGCTTCCCAGAATCATTGTTTTTAACCATAGATATTGATAAAGAGTTTTACACATTATGCATGATATCTCCATTTCTCAATTTTTCTGCCTTTCCTTATTTTATGATCAGAAACACAGTATCAATTTTTCTTATCAAATGTTAACAACATCATTGTACGAGTTAAATGTTTTTTGAAATTATCGATTAATTAAAATTGGTTTCATCATGGCCAAGTGAACTTGACCTTTCAGAAATAGCCTTCAAGCAAGATAAGGACAGGTACCTCGGCTGTGTGGGTCATTAGCATCAACCAATTCAGTTGGACCCGGGTTGTATATTCGAAAGAGGGGATGTCATTCTAAAAGAAATATAAAATTTTCTGTATATTTTGCAAGACAACAAAACAGAATTATGATGAATCATGGGTTCCATACACCGTTTATCTTTTTTTCAAATTTGCTTTGAACTTGCGATATTAGATAAACACAACCTTAAGATGAGGGGCAGTCACAGGCTAAAGAATAAAGGATTTAAAGCTTAAGTATCGGATTCGGGCAGTCATGCCTTACCAATTGGAAGGAATGTTAAAGAAATCATTAAAAGCTTTCGAACCAGTGCAATGGACATTTACGGTTAAGAGAAGATTGAAAATGACGGCAAGCAGTCAGAAACCTTGTCGTGTATAATTTCTTCAAGTCATTTAAGGTGATAGTTATCATACATCTGTCGTCCTTTATAAGATATTTATAAAATTGAGTTAGATTATTTCATGTACATTTTCAAAACTAGGCATATTTATTCCGAAGTGTCAACATCACTAACCAGGAGACTAGTGTTGATTCGAATTCTGGTCAATATTTTAAACATGTTTGCCATGTATCTATATGTATTACCTATATATATACTTGACGGAAATTCCTAAAGGAATGCGCATAAGCTGATCTGTCATATAAAGGTGGTGTCTCGATATCTTTCTTAACTTTTGTTAAAAGCTGAAAGAGATGATTACCTGACAGAGAAGTTTTTCTGTTTTAATAGCATTAAAACTGTTTATGCATAATATTTTCCTTTATAAAAGTTTGAGTGAATTTAATTAAAATTTCGTTAAATAAAATAAAATTCTGATATTATTATTATTATATTATATTTATTTATTGTAAAAAAAAATTTGGTTGAAATGGAAAAATAGTAATCGACCGAGATTCTGACTACATGTACGATCAAACACCGTGATGTCCTCAGCCTTCAGCTTCGGGCATCATTTTTGTCTTCAGGTTCAACAAATCATAGTGTTCTTTTACATACTCAGTTAATGGCATTTCATTTTCCTCTAGCCTCAAATGTCACACTTTCATTGTTTTAATCGTGTCATGTGATTTTCGGTTATTTATTTGTCTGACAGGTTAGAATTTATATCCGGCAAAAAGCCCGCGTGTGCGCAGTGGTAAGAGGTCTGCTCTACAGTCGCGAAGTAAGGAGTTGATCCTTACGTCGCAATCCCTCTGTGGGAAGTGGAGACCGGTCTTTCGGATGAGACCGTATAAACCGAGGTCCCGTGTCGCAGTAGGTGCTGGCACGAAAAAGATCCCTCACTGCTCAATGGCCCTAAGTGCCAAGCATAGCCTAGGTCAAAATTTGCAGCTCTCCAACGGCAAGTGGTGGCGTCTCCATGCGAGTGAAAAATTCTCGAGAGGGACGTTAAACAACAAACAAACCAACAAAAACATCCGGCAAAATAGCCATAGCCTAACCATCTCTATACTAGAAATTATTTATTACAGTGGGCATGTCTCTAACATTGTGGTCATCGAGAGAATAAATCTCTTATTATGTTTATAACTTAATATCTAGGGAAATATATCAAGTAAATTAATCTCATATTCTATGAGATTGACAAACCTGATATATCATCGAAGACAGTAACAAATCTAATTAGTAATAATATGCATGTGTATTCCCACAGAAGTTTTAATGGTCTTTTTTAAAGTAAGTGTTTGCAAAAAAATTCAAAGAAATACTACAGTTAACTATAGTAAACTCTTTGTTTGAAGTACATGTACATAAATGCAATTTTATTTGTATAGTGTGATTTACTAACGTGCCATACTAATTTTAAATAAAACATTATATCAGCGGTCCCTCCACTTACATATCAACATTGATAACACAAGAATTACGAATTAACATGAGAAATAAACCTTTATTCAATACAGAAATATCTTGCCAATAGTAGTCATTAAAAAGTATTTGGTTTCAAAAAGTATCATATTATTCAAAATATTAATTTCAAATAAAAAGTATTTCATTAAAAGTATTATATTAAAGAGCTTAGAAATTCTCATGTTCTCAATACAAGACTCAACACATCTATTCGGTGAAAATAATAATTTTTTCCTTTTACAAAATTTGACTTTTATTTAAGGATTTGATTATAGTGATCGCTATGGCACTATCAATAGTAATTACTTCGAAAACTTTGATTTTCAGTAGTGAAAATCTTTAACTTAAAATTACTATAGTTAACTATAGTTTATTATAAATGGTAAACTAAAGGTTATTATAGTATTTTTTATCTAAGGGTCAAATTTAACTTTGAAATCAAATTTGTAATCATACAGAGCAATTAAATACTAGTAGTTCAATACAGATGCATTATATAATATAAGTTTTGGAACTCTTGTCCTATGATGTCCATACAGGATAGTGCAAGATATACATGTAACGTCAATATTCATCTGATCAAATATATAATCAGATTGCTTCTTATCAGCTGTACAATTCCAAGGCCAACAAACATAATGCACATGTGCATCAACATGTCACTTGAATTACATACTTTATTTTCAAATAAGATAACATATTAAGCTTTCTTGCAAATAGTTAATCTCAAACCAGTGACCTGCATTTTTCTTTTCCTTGACAATCATAAAATGTTCTATATAGTATCAAGAAGTTTAAATCAGGCAAACATCAAAGGGGACATATTGAAGAAAATATATATACCAAACCTTCCTTTTAGATTCTACTCTAAGACATCTTTTTTGCTATTTTATTAAGAATATTTGAATAATTTGTTTAAGATTTAGAAAATTATGTAATATTAAATTTTGCCAGTTTCCTCCTTCCTACAGAAAAATCAATTACGTCTACCTTAAACTTCGAACCTCAGTCTGTCATTCAGAAAGTTTCTTTCGTGATGAAATCCTCAAAAAGCAGCTCCTCTCCACATAAATAACCCTTTGTACAAGTATTTCCGAAGTATCTATGACCAAAACACTTCCAAAATCGTGGCTTAGGCTCTGAAAGATCGCGTGGAAGATATCAGTCTCATTTGCTAGTGAGGCAAATGTACCAAACACAAACTCACCCAGGCAAGGTAATATAATTAAAAAGAATATATGCTTTACTATTAAGTAAGTACTGTTTGGGGATCTTTAGGCTGTACACATATTTTGCATAGCATATCAGTGGGGGAAAAAATTATATCTTGGTGGTGTGGTGAATGCATGTATAAATCTTATCCATGTCCGAAATGAAAAGAGGCCAAACATCAAGTGACTAAAAATTTCAGGGCCTTCCTAGTTACAAAATATAAATCTGTTATACTTTTTGTCCAGTTAGACTTCAGTTTTAATTTCTTAAATTTAAATATTAGAAAAAAAATGATGATATTACTTATTTATCAGTAATTCCTTAATTACTTCTAAATGAGATTATTAAATCTCGAAATAGAGAACACTTCTTATGCATGTCTAGATCTGAAAATATTCCTCTCTAATTATAAAGAATATTTCTGACGAATGAAACCTACAGAAATATGTATATTAGGGCTGCATTTCCCAAAATAGATTTATAATTTTGTGATAAGATAAAAATTGTGAACAGATACCCGATTTTTAAGTACATGTATTCAAGAAAATAAAAAGAAAGCAAAAGGAAGTTTATTCAGAGTAAGAATTGTAAAGAGCATGCGCAAGTGTTTTCAGTCTAAACCAGATCAAGTGGTATGTTTAACTTCAAACATTACAATGGACTCAAAAACTCACAGAGTTGTCCACAAAAGGTATTACTTTAAATATCCAAATTTTTAACTTATTTTCCTTTTTTTTTTAAATCTCACCAGCTTCCACATTCTACAAATATTTTTTTCTCATCAGACAGGCGGAAGTTTGTACAAATCCATCTTATGGGGAAAATTACGATAAACTTTCTCATGACATCCCTGTTCTTCTAAAAGAGGAGAAGTTTGACGATCTTGGAGATGACTTTTGCTACAAAAGAGAATGGATTAACAAAATCACCAGTGAGGATTTCCGCAGGGAATTTAATGAACGTTCTTTCCGGGTATAGTATTGTTTTTGTTATATACTGAAAGTAAATATGTACTCCTAAAAAGCAGTCATAAAAGTAATATATTTTTCTTTTTATATTATAAAACAAACCATGTTTCAAGGCTATGTAATAATAATGAACCGGGTCATCTTCGACGTCGAAAACAGGCCCGTAGCAACGGTTTCAAAAGTAGGGGGGAGGGAGGGGTCAACTTTCCCAAAAAATCTGACAATTAAGCAAAAAATAAAAAATAAATAAATAAAAAAAATTTTTTAAAAAAACTCATATTGACTTAAAAGTGGGGAGGGGGGACAACTTCCCAAAGTAATCTGACAAAAAAAAAATGTATGAATTGTCCAAATCTTGGATTTGTCAGTGCTAGACCTTACAGCAACAAAACGTGTCTATTTGGAGGGGGGACCATAATCTTAAGGAAAATTTACTACAGCAAAATATTATACTCAGAAAAATTGGCACCCCAACCCCCTCGGCGTTCTATGGGCCTGCTCCAAAATTTCGTATGTAGAAAAATAGAGAAGAAAAATGACCTCCGTAAAATAATGACCCCTTAGGTTTTATACATGTGTGTATTTTTATGTAGACTGCAGAGCAAGGCCCCGTTTTACAAAAGAACTTACGACTAAAATCAAAATGTTAGTATGCAAATAACTTTCCTTTTTCCATTACTTTGAAAATGGTTTTCATTCTTTTAAAAAGAATTTAGAAAGATACATGTATATATTTTTATGCAAACAATTTTTAGCAGAAACATAAGTATTGTTAGATTTTACAATCAACTAAGTTTTTAGTGTTAGTCGTAAGTTCTTTTGTAAATTAAACGAGCCCCAAAGCGATACTTAGGAATCACTTTGTCTGTCTGTCCGTCCGTCCGACTGTCATACATTAAATCTTGAGAACTGTGAAAGGTAAGGATTTGATACCGTTATTTGGCTCATGTATTGCTTGGAAAAATGACTTTTGAAAAAAAAACAAAAAAACAAAAACAGGTAACCAACCTCGTCAGCTTTAAACTTGACTTTTGACTTACTTTTCAAAATACACCATAGTGTTGATATACACATATTCTTTGACTTTTTAAATGTATTTTTGTGCCATTTGGCAAGTACACTGCTTGTTATAAGACATAATGAAAAACATCAGCGTTACAATCCACCTGACCTTGACCTTTGGCCAATTTTCAAGAATACTCTGAGTTGTTGTTATGTCTCATGAATTTTGAGAAGTATGGCTTTGCTAATTAGTATTGATAAACATATTTATACATGTAACATAGTGACATTTTTTTCAAATGTATTAATGACATGAACCAAGCAAACTGAAATTTAAATTTGGAAATCACTTGGCCTCTTCCGTCAACCAAGATGAAACCTCTGTTTTTTTCTCAACTTTTTAACTTGACGAAAAAGGCCGAGTGACGCCATGTGATTTTCTGATTGTTCCATTAGTTGTTTTTAATAAGGCATGCCGACTTTTATCGTGAATATCGGGAATTGTTGAATTAAACTTGTATTAACAAGGTTATCTTTTAAAAAAGATATGTGAGCTAGCGCTGTACCCATGATCACAAAACACACAGATATCTGATCCATTGGATGGTGTTGGGGGCACATCTCAGTTCAGAATGGTTTATCTAGAGTGGGCTTCAGATTGGCAATGGCATAACTCATTAAGTGTGCTTTAAGCATTCTGTAATGTAATGTAATTTCAATTTTGAGGTGAAAATAAGAGATCAATAAAGCCAACGAGCACCTAATTTAAAATATTCTTGTGTGGTACTGTTTTGTAGCAATCGCATCTTCTCGGGCTTTTCCGGCAAGCTCGGAAAATGTCCGAGCTCAATAATTACAAGTGTCTTTAGCTAGAAAAAAGTCTAGAAAACCTGTAAATTTATTAATAATTTTTAGTCGAACAACCTTAATGCCATAAAAAATCATTGAAGCAGAACGAAATACAAACTTGATCTGTAACACGTTAAGGTAGATTATAAGCTAAATACATGTATACATTTAGATCTAGAAAAAAAATCTGGAAAACCATATGGGAGGCTTTAATTGAGTGATACAATGACAGACAGACGGAGAGGAAACCTATAGTGCCCTATGCAGGAACATAATATTTTCCAGACATAACTTTTTAATGTTGAAAATGTTCATTAAAAGGTTGAAACCCCCCCTTTTTGTTGCGGTATGGTTTAATCATGGTAATGTGGTAATGCATCAATAAATTTAGTTGTTACCTACCCCCAACCTCCCCTATCCCCACAAAATAGGATTTAGATTTTTTTTATTGTCAAAGTTTTTCTGCAGTTGTCAAATTTTTTTTCTGCCCCCCCCCCCCTTCGAAAATGATACTACGTGTCTGTGCCTGGTTATGATCACAGGCACTTGGGGTCTGGACCCCCCTTTTTCCATTTTTTTTCTTTTTAAATATGGGGTCGAGTCACCTTTTTCCTATTTTTGTATTCTAATATGCACTATATGTTATCAATAATGTAACTCTTTTGTCTCTATATGCTGTTTTTAAATATACCGTTTTCGACTGATACATAAAAAGAGAAGGCTTGCAACTCTTTTCTCGTCGTCTGCCTCACCTCGCTTAAACTTCGCCTGATTATTTATCTAAAGCATAAGAAGACATGGAATATGCATACATCAATAAATTTGTTACACATTCTTCTTCCTTTTCATATTTCCATTTAATTTTTATGTGCCCCCGATTTGTAAATATTTCGATTAAATCAACCGCATCTAGGGTAAATTTTGTTGATGTGCACTAGCTGGTATTTTCGGGCGTCATCATTATGTGTAATGTCATTCGGAACTTTAAATGAAAGAGGGAAAAAATCCCGAATTTTCTCTTCATAATATATGTAACGGTAAGTTTTGTGTATAACAAGATAACGCTAACTAGCAGATTCTAATGAATAAAGATTAACATTTAACATACGACTTAGACAACCAAATTTCTCAATATTTTTATTTCAAAGCTTGGAATTTTTATTTAATACAGAACATTTGTAAAGTTAGAGTTACCGTTATTGCACTTCCGTCCCAGCTAGTGCACATCAACAAAATTTACCCTAGATGCGGTTGATTTAATCGAAATATTTACAAATCGGGGGCACATAAAAATTAAATGGAAATATGAAAAGGAAGAAGAATGTGTAACAAATTTATTGATGTATGCATATTCCATGTCTTCTTATGCTTTAGATAAATAATCAGGCGAAGTTTAAGCGAGGTGAGGCAGACGACGAGAAAAGAGTTGCAAGCCTTCTCTTTTTATGTATCAGTCGAAAACGGTATATTTAAAAACAGCATATAGAGACAAAAGAGTTACATTATTGATAACATATAGTGCATATTAGAATACAAAAATAGGAAAAAGGTGACTCGACCCCATATTTAAAAAGAAAAAAAATGGAAAAGGGGGGGGGTCCAGACCCCAAGTGCCTGTGGTTATGATAGCATGGTTTTATTGACTCTATAGAGATATGTTGTGTAGCTTTATAAAATCGGGCATCTACTGTGCTCCTTTATTACCCGACCTCTTTTATATTCTTATGAAGACAGTGAAAACAAATGAGATGGGTCAGATAAAATTTTATGCCGGTTTATTTCATTTATTATTGCTGCAGTTGCTGTGTTGTAACCTCCACACCACCCCGCGCCTCGTCTAATATAGTCTAGTGTTTGACAGGATGACGCATCGGCCCATTTAACTGATTGAAAATCTTTCAAAGTTTAGGTCTTTTTAAATTTGGGGTGGGGGTGGGGATGATAAATATATATATATATATATATATATATATATATATATATATATATATATATATATATATATAATATATATATATATATATATATATATATATATATATATATATATATATATATATATATATATATATAAATGCAGTCATTTCTTTATAGACGGCATTGTAGAAAACTGACCCTGGGGCTCTTTTTCTACAAACTAGACATATTTTTCTAAAGGTCATTTTTTTGTCTTTTCACTAGCGGCGTAGAAAAATGTACACTTATTTCTGGTAATGGATCAAAAAGCCTGTAGTGTTGTTGGCGGCCGTAAATTTCTGAATGTATATTTGGACAATAAGGGGATTTCCTATTTAACTGTCGTAAAAAAAAATATACTATTTTAGTTTATCAATGGCATAAGTTATGAAAATCGATCTACAAGTATTTACCAGATTGACTGTATGTTGTTTTATGTCCCGTTCGAGAATTTTTCTCTCATTTAGAGTGAAAAGGTAAAGATAACGAACAGTAATCGATCTCAAATAGCACAACAAAATAATATCAACACCTACATTTACTTTATCCAGCCTTCCTAAATTTCAAGCGCAAGTCTCAGAACATCACGCGAGAACTGTCATGACTGCTGAGGAAGACAAACGGTAAACACGCAGTTTTATTTTACCGTGTTTTAGCGTATAAAGGGCTATGTAGTTGATGACATGAATAAAGATTCAATCTTATTGGAAGGAATTTGAACGCGTAAGCAATTTATTTTGCCCGCAGTCACCCGTATTCAAAAAAAAAATATTTTCACCATTACGGAGATCCTGTGGAATTGAAGACTTCTGAAAATATGGGAGAGGGCTACAACTAAGTAAAGTTGTCGATGGAAAAGTTGAAGTAATCTCGTTTGTCATAATTTTGTTGTCAGTTGGCCCTTATCATATAGTCAGTAAAACACCCAAATAGGAAACAGATGTGGCAGACTCTGTGGTGTCTTTTATTTGAAGTTCACTGGGATATATCGAATCGGCATATGAATGAAAGTTACTGTAACTATTGTTAATTGATAATACATCGTCTATGTATCTAAATTCAAGTTGAAGGCTACAGTACAGTGAGTGGTTTTTTTTTCTCATGTAGAAGTTTTTGACTAAATTCTGCTTCAGAGGAATATAAAAAAACAGGTCGGCAAATAAAGACGTCAGCAAACAGGTAAAGGGCGTCAAATTTAGACCTTTACTTGGCACTCGGGGCCAATAAGTAATGAGGGTTCTTTATCGTGCCAATGCCTGCCTGACACAGGGCCTCGGTTTATAAGTTCTTTTTAAAGACCCACAACTTTCACTTCAAAGTAGCTGCAGAACTGTAGCTCTCTGCTTGAGAAAATTCGGACAGATAAAGCAGAGAGCTACAGATCCAAACGTTCTAAAAACCTTCGATTTACGCCGCCGCTTTTTTTGTCGCTCTCTTCGGCTATTATTTCTTGTATTTTATGCTTTCCCCCGCTTTAAGAATGGTATCAGATAATTTGCAATATATTTTACTCCTATTCTTAATACTTTATTTACCTTTCAACGGTCCCAAACAGCCCTTTATGGTTTTGGAATGTCGATTTAAAAAATTCCCATTCCGTCGGCGTCCATGTTGGTATCATCCTAAAATATCACGCCCGAGTTTTATTTATATAATTTTTTTTAAATACATATATTGTCTTCTTTATAGTCAATATATATGATATCTGAAATTTTTATCTACATTTTCTCGGCAAGTGTATGTTCTTTGAAAGTCTTTCTTTTTTTTTCTCACGACCCCCAACATGGACGTCGACGGATTGGGAATTTTTTAAATCGACTTTCCAAAACCATAAAGCAGGGGGTTTTTTTAGGTCTTAAAATCAAGGGTCTGGGCCTTTCCATTTGGGAAAAATAACGACTCTTGGTTGAAATCGGGAAGAATAGCATATTTAATATTTTTGTAAATAAACTCAAATAAGAGGGTTTTTTTCATTTGCAAGATATATATTGACTTATTTTACATTCAGTCAATCAGTTTTTGGAGCATGCCTTTTATTTTTTTATTTTTTTTTTTTTTGAACACTGTTCCTGATAAACGTTAATGAGTTCAGCCATTTTTTAACCATATTTGTTTGTTTTGATTCTCTTGGGAATTTTCTTTTATGAAATTGGGAAAAACACTTACTTTTTACTATTGGGAATGGGGCCTATTAAAGGCCCCCTACGACCCCTAAAAAACCCCTGTAAAGGGCTGTTTGGGACCGTTGAAAGGTAAATAAAGTATTACGAATAGGAGTAACATATATTGCAATTTATCTGATACAATTCTTAAAGCGGAGGAAATCATAAAATACAAGGAATAATAGCCGAAGCGAGCGACAAAAAAGCGGCAGCGTAAATCGAAGGTTTTTACAACGCTTGGATCTGTAGCTCTCTGCTTTATCTGTCCGAATTTTCTCAAGCAGAGAGCTACAGTTCTGCAGCTAACTTCAAAGTGCCAAGCGCTTGGCGAAGGAACAGTTGCTTCCTTTTTTTTTTTTATTGACTTAGGTCAGTCGCTGCCGGGGTTTGAATCCACGACCTTCCGATCAACTACTATTATCAAAGCGATTGCTAGATTTAAAAAAGACAGGAAAAAAACCCAGTGAATTCAAACACTTGTTTAGTTGTCGGTGAGCCATCGTTAGGGAAAATTCTTTAAAAAAAAAAGGTCATCTTTGTTGTTTTTTTTTTTAAATTATGGAAGTTAACTTGTCTGTTGAAACAAAATAGTAAATGTACAATGACATTGTCAATCACCCCTCTTATTTACTTGCAAACAGGCAAGGAATAAAAGAAACCTCACGTCAAGAATTTTTTAGCATGACCTATTTTTTTCTGTAAACTATTCCTATATCCTAACAGACAATAGACCAGTAATCTAGAAAAATCAACAACAAAAAATGTAGTGTGAATATTAGAGACAAAATTTTCAGACTATATAACATGACAGAAGGAAGGACAAAGAATTATGTACATGATAAATAAGTTTATTAAATATAATTTGTGAAAAAATGTCCAACAACCCCGGGGTTGAATATCGGGGGGGGGGGGGGGGTGTCCGCAGGTACCTGTGCCGCCAAGTTCACCCTTATTGCAGAGAAAGATTGGAGGTTTAAAAGATGTAATTCTATATACTAAGACGCTGGTGAGCATATGCCCACTGACTAGTTTCATTTCAATAGTAAACACGGGATTCCGCGAGCGCACATTAAGAATTGTGGCAAGCCAGTTATTTTGTAGGAGAACAATCAACTTGACTGAATAAACAGAATTCTTAAACATGGTATGACGTAACGAGATGGTTAAGCCATGGAATTCTATTTGGTAAACAGAGTCTTTCGAAGGTTAACTGTTCATTCTAGTTAGATCTTTACGCTAAATATTCATGAGATTTAATATTTGTAAGCAGAAAATTATTCTTTATTAACAACTTAGGCACAAGAAGTCGGATAAGAAAGGGAAATTTACATCATTTGAACATGTGGGGAAAAGTCCTAGACTATAATGTCTATGAGTAAAAAATACTGAAAACTTGCGAGCCATACAACCCTAACTAAATTCGTCAAAGAAGTGCAGACAAAAAAGACCGTACATAGTTTTGCCTCCACACGAAATTCAATGAATTTAAACACGTATCTGTCAACAAACTTTTGTTGAAGTAGACAGAAATACTTGATCTTACAGATATCAGTCACTAAGTTTTCTTTGTAGAATAATACTGGACCTGTATTCCAAGATACCAATGTTTACAGAGCCCCCAGTTTAGTCAAGGAATTGACTAAAACAATACGGTTACTAAACACGATTAGAATGATAAGAGCCATTTTCATACGATTTATTGCGATGAATATTGATATTTGTGTTGATTCATATATTCATGAATATAAATTTACATTAAAAACATTGTTGTGAATCACTTTATCTTTAATTCTTCTCGTTATGATACAGTGTACATGTATATCATTCCAATTTGATAGAAAATTATTTGAAATATATTCTTAAAGTACATTCTTGGCTATTAAACTTTCTATAGACATTATAAAATAGGTTAAGGAGATTGTTTTATAGAATAAAAATGATTTCTGCTTTAAAAATGGTCAAATTTCAAATGACAAACAATACAGTTGCCAAGTAGGGACACTTTATCAGAACGACAAAATTAACTGAATTAATTCTATTTAGATCAACATCACTAAAAATAGCAAACACAGACTGTGCTACTTATTTTCAAGGTAAACTGACAATTTCTTTCCAAGTGGTCGATGACAGATTTGATTAGATAATGATCACCTCAAAGTACTCTTTTCCGACATAATAATATTTTTAACGGATAATCTTTCGTTTATAGAGAAATTTGAGATTATATCTTATAAATTTAAAGGTCACCAACAACTTGAAATACAACCTTTCTTAAATTTTTTAAAAGATAAAAAAAAATTGCAAACCATGCCTTTGTATGGCCCCTCTGATAAGCAAGGTATATGAGATAAGATAAGAACATTTAAGTTCGGCTGAGTTTGGGAAACCTCGTAATTTTCCTTGATTTGATTGAATGTGATGTAAATTCTTCCAAAGTTGTTAGTAAAAGAAAATAAAGTAGTAAGAATAAAAACAAACGTTAACGCAGTATAAATGTGGGATGCAGTGTATATTAGATAAAGGCTTCATTCCTTTGTAAACAATATTCCATTCAATACCTAAAGTGGTGTATAAACTTATGAAAATTGAGTTTTTCTGCGCAATATGAGTAAGTGTAATAACATCATGTGTATAGAACACATTAATGAATTAAGGGTTTACAACATTGTCCGAGGACAAACTGACAATTCATTTCGCAGACGGTATTCACTCATTTAAAAAAAATTCAGTCTGAAGGGTACCCAGAATATATTCAAGAATTCGATCAGTTCATGCATCTGTGTATATTTACGAAATCTTGCCGAGTACAGGTCTACATTTGCAGCCCTCCACCGGCAAATGGAATGTGAAAAGTTTCGAAAGGACGCTAAACAACTAAGCAAATCATTTTTGTTTGTTTTTAAGAAGATTCTGACGTTATGATCTTGAACTTCTCACTTTAAACTTATGTTGGCTCAGTCTGACAAATTTGAGCTGTGTATTTGAAAGCATTAAGTGCTAAGTCATTCATTCTATTTATGTTTTAGATTTTCAGTTCACATGAACACAAGGCTCAAGTGAGCTTTTCTAATCGAAAAGTGTCCAGCGTCCGTCTGTTTATCTGTCCGTCTGTCTGATGTATGTGTCTGTCGCCTGTAAATTTTTCACATTTTCAACTTCTTCAGAACCACAGGCCTGGGCTAATTTCAACCAAACTTTTCACAAAGCTTACTTGGGTGGAGGGAATTTACGTTTGTTCAAATGAAGCCCACAGCCTCTATCAATAGAAAAAAAATAAGAATTCAGAATTTAGTGAAAAGTGAATGACATCTTTCAAAAACCTTCTTCTCATCAAGAACCACTGGGCCAGAAAATGTGAAACTTATCTGTAAGCTTCATTACATAGTGTAGATTCAAATTTGGTTAAATCATGACCACCAAGGTAGGGTTGGGATACAGTAGACTATAAAAGTTATACATAGGAATATAATGTAAACGGTCTTTAAATATCTTCTTTTCAAGAACAGCAAAGCCATGGTTCGTCATATTAATACGGAAGCATCTTCAGATACTGTACATTCATTTTTTAAAATCATGACCCCGGAGGTAGAATGTGGCAACAATTGGGGATCAAAATTTGAAACTAATAAACACGATTTTAGGGGGAAAATCTGTATAAATCTTCAAGAACAGCAAAGCCATGGTTAATTATATTTATAGGGAAGCATCCCCATGTTGTGTAGATTCAAATTTGTTCAAGTCATGACTCCCGGGGGAAGGGTAGGGACACAAAAGGCGATCGAAGTTTTACATAGGAGTGCATCTTTGTAAGAAAAATCTTTAGATTAAAATTTGTTCAAATCATTACCCCCGCTGGTAGGAGGGGGAACGATATGTGATCAAGGTTTACATAGAAATATAAGGGGGGGGGGGGATCTGATGAACAAAGCTTGACCATAGTGATTCAGGCGAGCACTGTGGCCCTTGGATCTCTTGTTAATTAATTTCACTAGTCTCTTAGAGAATTTACGTCAGCATTAATCAACTCATCAGATTGTCTTATCCTGACACATAACTTATGAAGTGTAATGTGTTTTCTACGGATTTAATTAGAGTACTTAAAAAGAAAAATACGCTTTAAGGAAAAACTATTTTAACGTGTTTTCAAGTCATTTTTATTTTCGACAAAACATATTGTTCGTTTTAGCTCACCTGAGAGCAGAAGGCTCGTTAACGTTTCACATTTTCATATTCCCTTCCAGAACCACTGGGCCAATATTGCCAAAATTTCGCACAGAGTATCATTGGATTAAGGGAATTCAAGTTTGCTCAAATGAAGGACAACACCCTCTTCCAATCTGAGTTAATTACAATCAATTAATGTGAGGAATACTGAGAATTGGATGGGATTATAAAAAAAAAATCATCTGAAGAACCACTGGACCAGAAAAAATAAAAGTTATACGAAAGATTCATTACATAGTGTTAGATTTAAGTTTGTTCAAATCATGACCCCTGGGGTAGGGTGGAACCACAATGGTTGACGAAATTTTTACAAAGAAAAAATCCTTTAAAACCTTCTCAAGAACACGAAGGATTAGTCATATTTATATGGATGCAGCAACGAATAGTATGAGTTTAACTTTGTTCAAATCATGATCCTGGGGATAGGATGGGGTCACAATGGGCGGTCAAAGTTAAACATAGGAATGATTGGAAAAAATCTTTAACAATCTTCTTCTCAAGAACAGCATAGCCTTGATTAGTCATATTTATTTAGATGCATCCTCAAGTAGTGTAGATTCAAGTGATTCAAGTTTGTTCAAATCATGATTCCCGTGCGTAAGGTGGGGCCACAAAGGGCGATCAAAGTTTTACATGGGTATGCATACAAAAAACCTTCTCAAGAACGGTAAAGCCATGATTAACATATTTAAATGGATTCATCAGTAGATAGTTTGAATTCAAATTTGTTCAAATCATAACGAGATAGGGTGGAGCCACAATGAGCGAAGTTTTACATAGGAATATATACGAAAAATCTTTAGAAATCGTCTTCTTAAGAAAAACAAATATGTGAAAAGTGATATTTACGGTATATGGACGTATTCTCAGGTATGGTAGATTCAATTTTTTGCAACTCATGACACCCCCCGGGGGGGGGGGGGGGCTACGATGGGCTTTCAAAGTTTTACATAGGAATACATGGATAAAATCTTTCATTATCTTCTTTTCGATAAATCATATTTATATGGAAGCATCCTCAGGTATTGTAAATTCACGTTTGATGAAATCATGACCCCTGCAGATATATAGGATGGGGCCACAATATGTGATCAAAGTTTTGACAGGAATATATAGGAGGAAAAATGCTGGAAAAAAAACTGTTGACTCAGTTGAGCGTTGTTGTTCATTGGCCTCTTGTCAACTTTTTCCTTCTTAATTTATTCGAATTGTTATTCTGTTGTTCTAGGTGTCTCTGCGGCAAAACACGGGTCATGCATGTCCTAACTTGCATTACTCCCAAAATGCAGAATGTGAAAGTTCTCAAAGTTCGATCACCAGAACAAAACAAACCAGATACAGAAAACAGATCATAACGGCCATTGTTGTATCCTGCTTGATGGCTCTTGGGGCTGCAATAGTCGTTTTTGTTCTTCTAGCGAGGCCAAACATTAAAAAAGGTATTAAAAAGCTGTATCCTTTACACAAGAAGTGCATGATGTTTGTATTGATGCTTTTATTTTAAGATTTGTAATTGAATGAGGCTGATCACAATTAATTTCAACCTAGAAAATTGTGCTCTGCTTATTTCCTTTTACGAGAAAAAAGAACTTTGTTGAGAAATGAATGAAACATCACAATGCAAACATATGAAGCAACTAACTGGGCATTGATTAACCGAATAGAATATGAAAAGATATTTATAATTTTGCAGTGAATGAATAAAGTTTTCTTATATCTATTTTAAGTTTAGTCGGTAGCTCAAATAGTCTTTTCCGATCAAAGTTTGTCCGTTGTTTTCCATAAGTCTTCTTTATATTACTTTTCACATTTTCGACATTTGCACAGCAGTCTTTAACGAGACTTAGTAAGCAGTTTATTCTCTTGAAGGAGAGTTTCAATTTGTAAAAGGATTAATAAAACTAAGTAGTTTTAGTCTTATTTCGAATATATAGAAACCTGTATTTTAACTTACTCTTCTAAAGAAGGACGGCCCATAATAAATATTTAAGCAAAATAAAACCTGGTTTTCTTTCCGTTAATTCAAATCAGAAGAGTTGGATGCAAAATAAACAGAAGAGAAAAAAACTGTCGTTCAATCGATACTGAGGAAGCAAATTTTTACATTCTCTAGCAGTCTATTACCTGATATCCTGATCAAGTTCTATATGTTTAAAGAAAATGGTTTTCTTTTCCAATCTGGTGAACAATTGAGCAAGAAAAATTCTCAAAAAGGTTTCAATATGATTTTGATTAAATAATTGAAGCACCTAGAGCTACATTTTAGTGGAAAATAAATTTCATGTATTTTTAAGTTTGTTTGTTTTTGTGTTGTTTTTTTTTTAATATGTTTATTGTGTGAGAAATGCTTAGTTAAAATACTTTATGATTAAAAAAGATGCACATAACTGAAGTTAAGCGTTGTTGTGAAAACATATATTATAGGGTTATTGATTTTATATCGGTGAATATTGGCACGAGTTGGCGAGGTGGCTGTACAAATGCACGAGCTTGCGAGTGCATTTGTACAGCCAACGAGTGCCAATATTCACCAATATAAGTTCAATAACTCCTTTATTATATAGCTAAAACATCTCCCATTGATTTATATTAATTATTTCAGTTAAATAACTCAAATTAATTAGAATTTTTTAGTATCGGTATTTAAGTTAACGTCTGTCCTGAAAGTGTTCAATATCGCATTATTCCAATGACCATACCAAGCGTTATGATTTGCTTATTGAGGTTTAATTGAGGCTAATATGTTATGTTTCGGGTATACTCATTTACGTAATACAAACTCAGCGTTCAGTAAAACGCCAAGATATTGAACGCTAAAATTCTCTAGACATTTAGTAGTTTTCATTATAGACTATTTATTAGCTATATAACAAAAGTGGGTATTGTTCAGATATTAACTGAGCTAGCTTTTTTTTTTTTACAGAAACAATCAGCAAAATCAGTGAGTATTCTAAAACGTTAATAAATATTTATAAAAGCAAACAAATATATAAACCAACATAAGAGGCATTATTTCAGATTGATTACTGTTCGTTCAGATTTCAGATTGATTACTGTTCGTTTTTTCATATTCCAATGAATACTATATATCGTTGGATTCGTCTGCATGCATAGCAAATTAAAACATTTCATTATTAAAGTATTTTTCATAAGCATGCATATATATGCCATACCTAGTGTACTTTATGAAATTAAAGAAAACATCTCAATGTAATTCGTAAATGTCTCTCTGTATTTTAGCAAGAGTAGAAGCTGAATTGTCTATTCTCGAGACGTTCAAGCCTGAGTATAACAGCACAACTTCTCCACAACGCAAAGAATTCATTTCAAAATTCACCAAGAGTGTAAGATATGTTTTTTCTTTTAGAATAATCATGGTATCTTTATTTTTACATACACTTGAACGTTATGTCATGAATACGATCTCGCCTTCGTTTTTCCAATCGTGATTATTTGGTTCTTCTACTTGTGGTTGAATGATGTACTAAAAAATAAAAAGGGATTCCGTTACATCAATGTTTTTACTGTACAGATTACATTGACAACCCTCATGAATAACTAAGAAAATCGGAAATATAGGACCACTCAAATTACTAATAATCGTGTTGCGGAAATTTTCGCAAATATGGGAAGGCCTAACCTGATAAAAGTTATACAGTACGAGTATAAGTTCACATTCTGCTCTGGTTTGCTGTCCATTCCTTGTACGCTTCAAGTAATTGTAAGTTCATACACGTAAAGCCCGGGTTGCAGATTGATTAGAGCGTTGCACTGTAGAGTCACACATTAAGAATATGGATCCTACTGTGGGTTGCGTAGAGAACGGTCATTCGATTGAATGAATTCCTGTCTTGTAGTAGGTGATTGAACGAAAACGACCCCCTGTACTGTTCAATGACCATGAGTGCTGAGTACTGGTCTTAATTTGCAGTAATTGATGAAGTCTTGGTGATATCTCGCGAACAAACAAAGAAAAAAATACAAGCACTACAAACAAACAAAAATACAAGCACTGTTTCCTCCCCTTTTACTCAGATATCACTTGGAGTAGTAGAAAGGTTCGAAGTCTATATACACATCATTATGTAAGAATATGTGAAAATTCAGAATCTATATCTTTATATTTGCAAAACTTTTTCCGGTAAAGCATATAACTTTTACGAATCTCCTCTTGTTTTCTAGATGGAAGACGAGGTTAGAGAAAACAAAGGATTGCACAATTTAAAAAACTGTACTGTTATTAATCTTCGGTAAGTAAAATACAAAACAATTCAGATGTATCGCTGTATAGTGAAACACTAAAGCAAGTAGTAATTTCTTCATTTTTTTTTCTTTTTCATAGGAATGGAAGCATTACTGTGACATTCGCTTTGTATTTTGAAACAATAGTGGAAAAAGCAAGCGCTAAAAACAATATCACTTTAATCACCGGAAATATACAACAAAAGCTGGAAGCAAATAATAATACAGTAAATCTGGAAGGTTTTAAAGTTAAAATTAATAAGTTAGAAGTGATAAATATTATGGTCTTTTCAGTGCAAAATGGTCAGATTTTGAAGGAAAAACAAAGTACAACCCCACCATCAAATACCATTCCTCTAACTCGAGGAACACGCCTATCCTCCCTGAGAACAATGACTTCAAACAATTCAACAGCGACACCTATTACTTTGTCATTTCCAAATACTTGGATAAAGCACACTATAAATCAAACGCCTTCTGCTCCAAGAATATCCAATAAAACTATTGTAACTGCGACTTCTTCAATTCATAATAAAACATATCCTACATCTACAAATTCTCCTTCTAAAACCACTCCAATTAATACAATTTTTCCAAATAAAACAATTCAGACTACTATAAAATCTGTTACTTCAACGGCTTCTACAAAAACCATCCCTTTTTTTACATCTCCAACTTCTGAAATCAGTCGAAAAACTATTACAACTACTCCAAAAACTACAACAACCATTCCGAATAATTCAATAACCACTCCAACAACTACTACAATCATTATAATATCTAAAAGCACAACTACAACAACCACTCAAAAAACACCTAAAATCAATTCAACAACTGCAACAACCAATCCAACAACTATTACAACTAAAACAACAACTAAAACTTCTCCAACAACTTTAACGACCACTCCATATCCTATAACGATTACTTTAAAAACTACAAGAACTACTCCAATCACTACAAATTCCACTCAAAATACTTTTACAACTACTCCAAACACTACATCTTCTCCTCCAACGTCCACAAACATTAAAATACCTACAATAAATACAATAACTACAACTATTCCAACCACTATAACAACCACTCGAACAATTACAACAACAACTCCAACTACAACCCCTCCAACAACTTCATCAACTCTTACAACTACAACTGTTCAACTAACTACAACAACCTCTCCAACACCTACAAAAACTTTAACAGCTGCAGCAACTACGCTAACAACTACAAAAACTACTCCAAAAATTACTACAGGCAGTCCAACAATTACAAGCACTCCAACAAATACTTCAAGCCCTCCAAGCACAATTAACACTCCAACAACTACTTCAAGCACCTCAACAGCTACAACTACTCCTAGAACTGTTACAACTCCAACAGCTACAACATCAACTCCAACAATAACTTCATCCACTAAAGCAATTATGACAACTCCAACAACTAGTATATCCACTCCATTAATAACAAAGACCTCTATAACAACTTATACCATTCCAACGATTACAACAACCACTTCAGCAACAACAACTACTCCAACAACTGTTAAAAATCCAACAACTATTATAAATACTCCAACAAGTAATACAACCTTTCCAACAACTACTAAAACCTTTCTAAGCAAAACATCCACTCTGACAACTACTTCTAACACATGGACAACAAACACTCCAACAACTACACTCACTCCAACAACAACTACAATCTATCCAACACTTACACAGACAACTACTTCTACCACTCCAAGAAAAACAATCATTCCAACAATGTCTTCAAGTCCAACATTTACTTCAATGATTCCGAAAATACAAACCAGTACAACAACTACAACAAGCACTCCGACAACTGCTGCAAGCACTCCAACAACCATAACAGCAACAGGAAATACCATTACAACAACAACGGCTACTACAACTACTGCAACAGCTTCTTCAACCACTTCGAAACCTACAATCATTCCAACTCATACTACATCAGACACTCCAATAACTATAAATACTCCAACAGCAACGTCTCTGAAAACCACTCCAACAGGAATAAAATCTCTAACAATTACAGCAACAACTCCAATTACTACAGGCACTCCAATAACTACAACTAGCACTCCAAAAAATTCTTCAACCACTCCGAAAACAACAACCACTTCAACAACTTCTACATCCCCTTCAACAACTGCATCAATTGAAACACCTAAAATTACCCTAAGAACAAGTTCAACAACCACTCCAACAACTGCAACCACTCCAACAACAACTACAGCCATTCCATCACCTACAAAGACAACTACTTCTACCACTCCAACAAATACAATCATTGCAACATCTTCAAGTCGATCGTCTACTTCAATGACTCCGAAAATAACAACCAGTACAACAACCACAACAAGCACTCCGACAACTGCTGCAAGCACTCCAACAACCATAACAGCAACAGGAAATACCATGACAACTACAACGGCTACTACAACTACTCCACCAGCTTCTTCAACCACTTCGAAAGCTACAATCATTCCAACTCATACTACATCAGACACTCCAATAACTATAAATACTCCAACAGCAACGTCTCTGAAAACCACTCCAACAGCAATAAAATCTCTAACAACTACAGCAACAACTCCAATTACTACAGGCACTCCAATAACTACAACTAGCACTCCAAAAAATTCTTCAACCACTCCAAAAACAACAACCACTTCAACAACTTCTACATCCCCTTCAACAACTGCATCAATTCAAACACCTAAAATTACCCTAAGAACAAGTTCAACAACCACTCCAACAACTGCAACCACTCCAACAACAACTACAGCCATTCCATCACCTACAAAGACAACTACTTCTACCACTCCAACAAATACAATCATTGCAACATCTTCAAGTCGATCGTCTACTTCAATGACTCCGAAAATAACAACCAGTACAACAACTACAACAAGCACTCCGACAACTGCTGCAAGCACTCCAACAACCATAACAGCAACAGGAAATACCATGACAACTACAACGGCTACTACAACTACTCCACCAGCTTCTTCAACCACTTCGAAAGCTACAATCATTCCAACTCATACTACATCAGACACTCCAATAACTATAAATACTCCAACAGCAACGTCTCTGAAAACCACTCCAACAGCAATAAAATCTCTAACAACTACAGCAACAACTCCAATTACTACAGGCACTCCAATAACTACAACTAGCACTCCAAAAAATTCTTCAACCACTCCAAAAACAACAACCACTTCAACAACTTCTACATCCCCTTCAACAACTGCATCAATTCAAACACCTAAAATTACCCTAAGAACAAGTTCAACAACCACTCCAACAACTGCAACCACTCCAACAACAACTACAGCCATTCCATCACCTACAAAGACAACTACTTCTACCACTCCAACAAATACAATCATTGCAACATCTTCAAGTCGATCGTCTACTTCAATGACTCCGAAAATAACAACCAGTACAACAACCACAACAAGCACTCCGACAACTGCTGCAAGCACCCCAACAACCATAACAGCAACAGGAAATACCATGACAACTACAACGGCTACTACAACTACTCCACCAGCTTCTTCAACCACTTCGAAAGCTACAATCATTCCAACTCATACTACATCAGACACTCCAATAACTATAAATTCTCCAACAGCAACGTCTCTGAAAACCACTCCAACAGCAATAAAATCTCTAACAACTACAGCAACAACTCCAATTACTACAGGCACTCCAATAACTACAACTAGCACTCCAAAAAATTCTTCAACCACTCCAAAAACAACAACCACTTCAACAACTTCTACATCCCCTTCAACAACTGCATCAATTCAAACACCTAAAATTACCCTAAGAACAAGTTCAACAACCACTCCAACAACTGCAGCCACTCCAACAACAACTACAGCCATTCCATCACCTACAAAGACAACTACTTCTACCACTCCAACAAATACAATCACTGCAACATCTTCAAGTCGATCGTCTACTTCAATGACTCCGAAAATAACAACCAGTACAACAACCACAACAAGCACTCTGACAACTGCTGCAAGCACTCCAACAACCATAACAGCAACAGGAAATACCATGACAACTACAACGGCTACTACAACTACTCCACCAGCTTCTTCAACCACTTCGAAAGCTACAATCATTCCAACTCATACTACATCAGACACTCCAATAACTATAAATACTCCAACAGCAACGTCTCTGAAAACCACTCCAACAGCAATAAAATCTCTAACAACTACAGCAACAACTCCAATTACTACAGGCACTCCAATAACTACAACTAGCACTCCAAAAATATCTTCAACCACTCCAAAAACAACAACCACTTCAACAACTTCTACATCCCCTTCAACAACTGCATCAATTCAAACACCTAAAATTACCCTAAGAACAAGTTCAACAACCACTCCAACAACTGCAACCACTCCAACAACAACTACAGCCATTCCATCACCTACAAAGACAACTACTTCTACCACTCCAACAAATACAATCATTGCAACATCTTCAAGTCGATCGTCTACTTCAATGACTCCGAAAATAACAACCAGTACAACAACTACAACAAGCACTCCGACAACTGCTGCAAGCACTCCAACAACCATAACAGCAACAGGAAATACCATGACAACTACAACGGCTACTACAACTACTCCACCAGCTTCTTCAACCACTTCGAAAGCTACAATCATTCCAACTCATACTACATCAGACACTCCAATAACTATAAATACTCCAACAGCAACGTCTCTGAAAACCACTCCAACAGCAATAAAATCTCTAACAACTACAGCAACAACTCCAATTACTACAGGCACTCCAATAACTACAACTAGCACTCCAAAAAATTCTTCAACCACTCCAAAAACAACAACCACTTCAACAACTTCTACATCCCCTTCAACAACTGCATCAATTCAAACACCTAAAATTACCCTAAGAACAAGTTCAACAACCACTCCAACAACTGCAGCCACTCCAACAACAACTACAGCCATTCCATCACCTACAAAGACAACTACTTCTACCACTCCAACAAATACAATCATTGCAACATCTTCAAGTCGATCGTCTACTTCAATGACTCCGAAAATAACAACCAGTACAACAACCACAACAAGCACTCCGACAACTGCTGCAAGCACCCCAACAACCATAACAGCAACAGGAAATACCATGACAACTACAACGGCTACTACAACTACTCCAACAGCTTCTTCAACCACTTTGAAACCTACAATCATTCCAACTCATACTACATCAGACACTCCAATAACTATAAATTCTCCAACAGCAACGTCTCTGAAAACCACTCCAACAGCAATAAAATCTCTAACAACTACAGCAACAACTCCAATTACTACAGGCACTCCAATAACTACAACTAGCACTCCAAAAAATTCTTCAACCACTCCAAAAACAACAACCACTTCAACAACTTCTACATCCCCTTCAACAACTGCATCAATTCAAACACCTAAAATTACCCTAAGAACAAGTTCAACAACCACTCCAACAACTGCAGCCACTCCAACAACAACTACAGCCATTCCATCACCTACAAAGACAACTACTTCTACCACTCCAACAAATACAATCATTGCAACATCTTCAAGTCGATCGTCTACTTCAATGACTCCGAAAATAACAACCAGTACAACAACCACAACAAGCACTCCGACAACTGCTGCAAGCACCCCAACAACCATAACAGCAACAGGAAATACCATGACAACTACAACGGCTACTACAACTACTCCAACAGCTTCTTCAACCACTTCGAAAGCTACAATCATTCCAACTCATACTACATCAGACACTCCAATAACTATAAATACTCCAACAGCAACGTCTCTGAAAACCACTCCAACAGCAATAAAATCTCTAACAACTACAGCAACAACTCCAATTACTACAGGCACTCCAATAACTACAACTAGCACTCCAAAAAATTCTTCAACCACTCCAAAAACAACAACCACTTCAACAACTTCTACATCCCCTTCAACAACTGCATCAATTCAAACACCTAAAATTACCCTAAGAACAAGTTCAACAACCACTCCAACAACTGCAGCCACTCCAACAACAACTACAGCCATTCCATCACCTACAAAGACAACTACTTCTACCACTCCAACAAATACAATCATTGCAACATCTTCAAGTCGATCGTCTACTTCAATGACTCCGAAAATAACAACCAGTACAACAACCACAACAAGCACTCCGACAACTGCTGCAAGCACTCCAACAACCATAACAGCAACAGGAAATACCATGACAACTACAACGGCTACTACAACTACTCCACCAGCTTCTTCAACCACTTCGAAAGCTACAATCATTCCAACTCATACTACATCAGACACTCCAATAACTATAAATACTCCAACAGCAACGTCTCTGAAAACCACTCCAACAGCAATAAAATCTCTAACAACTACAGCAACAACTCCAATTACTACAGGCACTCCAATAACTACAACTAGCACTCCAAAAAATTCTTCAACCACTCCAAAAACAACAACCACTTCAACAACTTCTACATCCCCTTCAACAACTGCATCAATTCAAACACCTAAAATTACCCTAAGAACAAGTTCAACAACCACTCCAACAACTGCAACCACTCCAACAACAACTACAGCCATTCCATCACCTACAAAGACAACTACTTCTACCACTCCAACAAATACAATCATTGCAACATCTTCAAGTCGATCGTCTACTTCAATGACTCCGAAAATAACAACCAGTACAACAACCACAACAAGCACTCCGACAACTGCTGCAAGCACCCCAACAACCATAACAGCAACAGGAAATACCATGACAACTACAACGGCTACTACAACTACTCCAACAGCTTCTTCAACCACTTCGAAAGCTACAATCATTCCAACTCATACTACATCAGACACTCCAATAACTATAAATTCTCCAACAGCAACGTCTCTGAAAACCACTCCAACAGCAATAAAATCTCTAACAACTACAGCAACAACTCCAATTACTACAGGCACTCCAATAACTACAACTAGCACTCCAAAAAATTCTTCAACCACTCCAAAAACAACAACCACTTCAACAACTTCTACATCCCCTTCAACAACTGCATCAATTCAAACACCTAAAATTACCCTAAGAACAAGTTCAACAACCACTCCAACAACTGCAGCCACTCCAACAACAACTACAGCCATTCCATCACCTACAAAGACAACTACTTCTACCACTCCAACAAATACAATCACTGCAACATCTTCAAGTCGATCGTCTACTTCAATGACTCCGAAAATAACAACCAGTACAACAACCACAACAAGCACTCCGACAACTGCTGCAAGCACTCCAACAACCATAACAGCAACAGGAAATACCATGACAACTACAACGGCTACTACAACTACTCCACCAGCTTCTTCAACCACTTCGAAAGCTACAATCATTCCAACTCATACTACATCAGACACTCCAATAACTATAAATACTCCAACAGCAACGTCTCTGAAAACCACTCCAACAGCAATAAAATCTCTAACAACTACAGCAACAACTCCAATTACTACAGGCACTCCAATAACTACAACTAGCACTCCAAAAATATCTTCAACCACTCCAAAAACAACAACCACTTCAACAACTTCTACATCCCCTTCAACAACTGCATCAATTCAAACACCTAAAATTACCCTAAGAACAAGTTCAACAACCACTCCAACAACTGCAACCACTCCAACAACAACTACAGCCATTCCATCACCTACAAAGACAACTACTTCTACCACTCCAACAAATACAATCATTGCAACATCTTCAAGTCGATCGTCTACTTCAATGACTCCGAAAATAACAACCAGTACAACAACTACAACAAGCACTCCGACAACTGCTGCAAGCACTCCAACAACCATAACAGCAACAGGAAATACCATGACAACTACAACGGCTACTACAACTACTCCACCAGCTTCTTCAACCACTTCGAAAGCTACAATCATTCCAACTCATACTACATCAGACACTCCAATAACTATAAATACTCCAACAGCAACGTCTCTGAAAACCACTCCAACAGCAATAAAATCTCTAACAACTACAGCAACAACTCCAATTACTACAGGCACTCCAATAACTACAACTAGCACTCCAAAAAATTCTTCAACCACTCCAAAAACAACAACCACTTCAACAACTTCTACATCCCCTTCAACAACTGCATCAATTCAAACACCTAAAATTACCCTAAGAACAAGTTCAACAACCACTCCAACAACTGCAACCACTCCAACAACAACTACAGCCATTCCTTCACCTACAAAGACAACTACTTCTACCACTCCAACAAATACAATCATTGCAACATCTTCAAGTCGATCGTCTACTTCAATGACTCCGAAAATAACAACCAGTACAACAACCACAACAAGCACTCCGACAACTGCTGCAAGCACCCCAACAACCATAACAGCAACAGGAAATACCATGACAACTACAACGGCTACTACAACTACTCCACCAGCTTCTTCAACCACTTCGAAAGCTACAATCATTCCAACTCATACTACATCAGACACTCCAATAACTATAAATTCTCCAACAGCAACGTCTCTGAAAACCACTCCAACAGCAATAAAATCTCTAACAACTACAGCAACAACTCCAATTACTACAGGCACTCCAATAACTACAACTAGCACTCCAAAAAATTCTTCAACCACTCCAAAAACAACAACCACTTCAACAACTTCTACATCCCCTTCAACAACTGCATCAATTCAAACACCTAAAATTACCCTAAGAACAAGTTCAACAACCACTCCAACAACTGCAGCCACTCCAACAACAACTACAGCCATTCCATCACCTACAAAGACAACTACTTCTACCACTCCAACAAATACAATCATTGCAACATCTTCAAGTCGATCGTCTACTTCAATGACTCCGAAAATAACAACCAGTACAACAACCACAACAAGCACTCCGACAACTGCTGCAAGCACTCCAACAACCATAACAGCAACAGGAAATACCATGACAACTACAACGGCTACTACAACTACTCCAACAGCTTCTTCAACCACTTCGAAAGCTACAATCATTCCAACTCATACTACATCAGACACTCCAATAACTATAAATACTCCAACAGCAACGTCTCTGAAAACCACTCCAACAGCAATAAAATCTCTAACAACTACAGCAACAACTCCAATTACTACAGGCACTCCAATAACTACAACTAGCACTCCAAAAAATTCTTCAACCACTCCAAAAACAACAACCACTTCAACAACTTCTACATCCCCTTCAACAACTGCATCAATTCAAACACCTAAAATTACCCTAAGAACAAGTTCAACAACCACTCCAACAACTGCAACCACTCCAACAACAACTACAGCCATTCCATCACCTACAAAGACAACTACTTCTACCACTCCAACAAATACAATCATTGCAACATCTTCAAGTCGATCGTCTACTTCAATGACTCCGAAAATAACAACCAGTACAACAACCACAACAAGCACTCCGACAACTGCTGCAAGCACCCCAACAACCATAACAGCAACAGGAAATACCATGACAACTACAACGGCTACTACAACTACTCCAACAGCTTCTTCAACCACTTCGAAAGCTACAATCATTCCAACTCATACTACATCAGACACTCCAATAACTATAAATTCTCCAACAGCAACGTCTCTGAAAACCACTCCAACAGCAATAAAATCTCTAACAACTACAGCAACAACTCCAATTACTACAGGCACTCCAATAACTACAACTAGCACTCCAAAAAATTCTTCAACCACTCCAAAAACAACAACCACTTCAACAACTTCTACATCCCCTTCAACAACTGCATCAATTCAAACACCTAAAATTACCCTAAGAACAAGTTCAACAACCACTCCAACAACTGCAGCCACTCCAACAACAACTACAGCCATTCCATCACCTACAAAGACAACTACTTCTACCACTCCAACAAATACAATCATTGCAACATCTTCAAGTCGATCGTCTACTTCAATGACTCCGAAAATAACAACCAGTACAACAACCACAACAAGCACTCCGACAACTGCTGCAAGCACTCCAACAACCATAACAGCAACAGGAAATACCATGACAACTACAACGGCTACTACAACTACTCCACCAGCTTCTTCAACCACTTCGAAAGCTACAATCATTCCAACTCATACTACATCAGACACTCCAATAACTATAAATACTCCAACAGCAACGTCTCTGAAAACCACTCCAACAGCAATAAAATCTCTAACAACTACAGCAACAACTCCAATTACTACAGGCACTCCAATAACTACAACTAGCACTCCAAAAAATTCTTCAACCACTCCAAAAACAACAACCACTTCAACAACTTCTACATCCCCTTCAACAACTGCATCAATTCAAACACCTAAAATTACCCTAAGAACAAGTTCAACAACCACTCCAACAACTGCAGCCACTCCAACAACAACTACAGCCATTCCATCACCTACAAAGATAACTACTTCTACCACTCCAACAAATACAATCATTGCAACATCTTCAAGTCGATCGTCTACTTCAATGACTCCGAAAATAACAACCAGTACAACAACTACAACAAGCACTCCGACAACTGCTGCAAGCACTCCAACAACCATAACAGCAACAGGAAATACCATGACAACTACAACGGCTACTACAACTACTCCAACAGCTTCTTCAACCACTTCGAAAGCTACAATCATTCCAACATATACTACATCAGACACTCCAATAATTATAAATACTCCAACAGCAACGTCTCTGAAAACCACTCCAACAGCAATAAAATCTCTAACAACTTCAGCAACAACTCCAATTACTACAGGAACTCCAATAACTACAACTAGCACTCCAAAAAATTCTTCAACCACTCCAAAAACAACAACCACTTCAACAACTTCTACATCCCCTTCAACAACTGCATCAATTCAAACACCTAAAATTACCCTAAGAACAAGTTCAACAACCACTCCAACAACTGCAGCCACTCCAACAACAATTACAGCCATTCCATCACCTACAAAGAAAACTACTTCTACCACTCCAACAAATACAATCATTGCAACATCTTCAAGTCGATCGTCTACTTCAATGACTCCGAAAATAACAACCAGTACAACAACCACAACAAGCACTCCGACAACTGCTGCAAGCACTCCAACAACCATAACAGCAACAGGAAATACCATGACAACTACAACGGCTACTACAACTACTCCACCAGCTTCTTCAACCACTTCGAAAGCTACAATCATTCCAACTCATGCTACATCAGACACTCCAATAACTATAAATACTCCAACAGCAACGTCTCTGAAAACCACTCCAACAGCAATAAAATCTCTAACAACTACAGCAACAACTCCAATTACTACAGGCACTCCAATAACTACAACTAGCACTCCAAAAAATTCTTCAACCACTCCAAAAACAACAACCACTCCAACAACTTCTACATCCCTCCATTAACTGCTTCAATTCAAACACTTAAAATTAACCTAACAACTACCACAAACTTTTCAATACCTACTTCATCCACTGCAAAAGTTGCAACTTATCCAACTGTTACAACTCCAGCAACTACAACAACCACTCCAAGAATATCTTCATTCACTTCAAGAACTATGACGATTCCAACAACTAGTACACCCACTTCAACGCCTACAACCATTCCATCAAATACAACAACCACTCCTTCAAATCCTCTAACAACTGCGGCAACTACACAAACAATTTCTACAACTCCACCATAATTTCCAAAAACTACCACAACCAGTCCAACATCTACACGCACTCCATCAACTACTTTAACCACTCCAAGCACAGTAAACACCCCAACAACTACATTAAGGACCTCATCAGCTACTAATCTAACAACTATTTCACCTTCACCAACAACTACATCTCTAACAACTTACACAGCCACTTTAATTACTAAATGCACTCCTACATCTATAACAACCACCACAACCACTTCAGCAACCTCAAGCACTCCAACTTCTTCAACACCCCAAACAAAATAAACACTCTTACACATATTACAAGGAACTTAATAGTTATATCCTGCAGTCTAACAGCTACTACAAATCTGCCAATAACAACATCCACTCCAAAAACTACAGCTTCTCAAACAACAACAATAAAGAGTCCAACAACTACATCACCCATTACAAGAACTACAACCATTCTTAAAACTTCATCTAATCTCACAATCACTACAACCACTCCAACTTCTACTACAACAACCACTCTCATAATTACAAATGACCCAACAACAACTACAACATTTCTCAAAATCATTCCATCAACAACGAAAACTCTAACATTTAACATAACCATTTCATTTACAAAAACCACTTCAACAACTACAGCAAACACTCCAACCGCTTCTTCAACCACTTCAACAACCACTCTAACAACTTCTACACCCCCTCTACAGCTGGAACAATTCAGACTCCTACAATTACTCTTACAACTACAACCAAGCATTCGATACCTTCTTCAACCATTCCAAAAGCTAGTACTACTTCTATAACTGTTACAAATCTAACAACTACAACAAATATTCAAATAATAATATCATCCATTACAACAACTATGGCAACTTCAACAACAAGGATATCCACTCTGCCATCTACAACTACAACCATTCCACCAACTACACCAACCATTCCTACAACAACTCTAACAATTGCAGCAACTACACTAACAACTTCTAAAAATCTAACAACTCCAACAACCACTCCAAAAATTACAACAGCAACTCCAACATCCACAAGCACTCCAACAACTTCTTCAACCACTCCAAGCACAATAAACACTCCAACAATTACTTCAAGCACCTCAACAGCTACAACCAATCAAATCATTACTTCATCTCCGCCAACAACTACAGCTACTCCGAAAACAACCAACACTCCAACACCAAATTGAACCACTTCAACAACTACAACTATTCCAACAATGTCAACCACTATTACAACTATTGCTACCACTTCAACAACTACTACAACCACTTCAACAACTACTACAATCACTTCAACAACTACTACAATCACTTTAACAACTATGACATCTCCAACAACTAGTACATCCACTCGAACAGCAACAATCTCTCAAACAACTACAACTATTCCAACAACCATAACAAGCACTTCAACTAATACAACTACTCCATAAACTATTACAACTCCAACAACCACTACAACAAATCAATGCACAACAACCATTCCAACAACTCTTACAACCACTCCAAGTACAACAACCACAAATACTGCAAGCACCTTAACAACTACAACCACTTCAGCATTTACAGACACTCCAACACCTACGACAGAGAATCAAACAACTTTTTCTACCACTCTAACAAATACAACCATTCCAACAACTTTATTCACTCCAACAACTATTACAATGATTCAACATACAACATGCCAACAAACACAACAAGCACTCCGACAATTGGTGTATCTACTCCAACAACTATAGTAAATCACTCAAAATACGAAAACAACTACTTCAATAGCTACGACAACCATTTCAACAACTTCTTCATCCACTTCTAAAACTACAACCAATCAAACTCCTATTACAACAACCACTCCAACAAATTCAAATGCTCCAACAACTTCTACAGCAACTCTAAAAACCAGTCCTACAAGTACAAAAACTCTAACAACTAAAACAACTACTCCAACTACTCCTACAACCACTCCAAACAAAACAAACACTCCAACACATACAACAAGCAACTCAACAGTGATTACCACTCAACTACTACAAATCTGCCAACAACAACATCCACTCCAAAAACTGCAGCTGCTCAAACAGCTACAACAAAAGTCCAACAACTACTTCATCCACTACATGAACTACAACCATTCTTAAAACTTCTACTCCCACAATTACTACAACCACTCCAACAGCTTCATCTACTCAAATATTTAGTGCAACAAATCCAAGATCTATTATATCTACTCTTTCAACTACACCCAATCTAACAGTTTCAACCATTCCAACAACTAAACCAATCATTCCACAAATTACAACTTTTCCAACAAATGCAACAGCGACGACAATCGTACCAACAACTTTAACAAACAATTCATATACTTCTTCAACCACTCCAAAAATTACAACAAACACTTCAATAACTTCTTCAGCGACTCCAACATCAAAAACCACCCCAAAAACTTCTATATCTCCTCCAACAAGTACAACAAACATCTACAATTAATTCCACAACTACAAGAAACACTTCAACAACTAATTCAACCACTCCAACAGCTACAAGTACTCCAAGAACTATTACAAATTCAATTACTAGTACAACCACTCGAGCAATAACAACCACTCTAGATCTGGCAACTACTACAGGCACTCCAACAGCTACAACTACCCTAGAAGCTACAACCATTCCAATACCACAACAACCTTTCCAATACCTAAAACTACTCCAACAACTTAAATAACCACTCCAACAACTACTACAAACACTACAACAATTACAACAACCACTCCAACAACAATAACAACTTTTGCTAAAACCATTCAAACAAATACAACCACTCCAACAACTATTTCAACAACTCAAGAAACAACTACAACCACTCCAACAACTACGACTACTCCAACAACAACCAAAACCACTCCAAGAAGTTTTACAGCTTCTCCAACAACAACTTCCACAACCACGCCAACAACTTGAAGCATTCTTACAAATACAATAATTTCTCCAACACCAACTACAACCTCTCCTCTGTGTGTTTTAGAACAACCATAACAAAAAAAAACTACATATCTCACCCTAGTTACACAATTTCTACCACTACAATTTCTTTAACAACTACTATAATTCTAACTATTATAGCTATTCCAACTTCTAAGTATAATCGAACTGCAATTACCTCTTCCAAGATTAAAGTTTCGTACGTTTATTATGTTAATCCAAGTTATGTTAAATATTTTTTTAAGATATAAGTTCAAATGATTTGTTTTAAGAGTGATTTGATGTAATGTTCTTCAGTTGTGTTTTTAAAGAGAAATGTTATTGAATGTTCAGAAAGTCGAACAGAAATACTATCTAATAAAGGCGATTTTCTTAGAGAGAGGGAAAAAGATTGAACCTCTCGGTGCTGGTCATTTTGGTAATTTACAGAAATGACTTTTGATATTGCTTCAACTTCTGTCTGAATATATTTACTTGTGATTAAATTAGAAACATATCAAAAATCATGTTTATTTGTTAAATAATTAATTTATTAAGTTTCAAAACCTTATTTAGTGCATTTGAATTTTGAAAATAAAATTCAGTTATTATAGAGTGTACATTTTTCTCTTTTTTGTTATTTACCTTTTTTATCCATGTACAATTGTACATAGAGCTGATTGCAGAACACATTAGGTATTTCTCTGTTCGTGACACTCTGACGCTTTCCAAGTCGAGAAATTTAGATGCTACGTCACATTGTTACCAGATCAAAGGAAATAACTGAAATCGCTTCCCTCCCACTTTAAAGTCAGTCAACGGCAATACGCATCACCTAAGTTTAACGGTTCATTAAAGGGGAAAGGCAGTTCAGCCGACCTTTTATCGCAATCTTCAACAATTAGAATAGAGCATTTTGTTAAGCATTTTTTAAGAGTCCATAATAAATTGAAGTTAAGGTTATAATTTTTATCTATAGCAAATTTGCCATTTGTATATAAGTCATCGTATATGTTGTACAAGATCAATATATATATTGCTGGATTTTACATATCAATCCTGGTCATTCTGGGGTTAAATCACTGCTGAAAGTAATGATCAGACTTTGAAAAAATATTCTGTATATGTATAAAAAACCATGAATTAAAGGACTTTATTATATTTATTATACCTTATTATACCTGTATAATGTACTATAAATATCCATATTTCTGCCGAGAAGGGAATTCGTATTCATAATTGTCAATAATTATGTCAAAATGCTAAAATAGTACATGTACATGTTCCTATCTTTGCATAAAAACGCGTGTATGATCGTTTCTTCTCTCTCTCTCTCTCTCTCTCTCTCCCTCTGGTATTTTCATTTATTTTGATAAGCAATATTATGAAACGATTGTATAGCCCACGGACTACATAACATATACATGTACACAAATAAAAAATTAATTCTCCGTGGGAAAATCGTTTTGAAGGAAAAAGTTTTGGCACTCTGAATGTTTAATTAAACAAATTATAAATCAGTTTATCAGTAGGCAAAGCTCCTTGCTCATACACGACAGACTGTTGCAGGTTTGGGGGAGGGTTTTTTAAAATCAATACAGTGAATAATACGGAAGCCCAATAGTGCAAATCAAAAAGATGATTGATTGATTGTTCGTTGTTTTACGTCCTATTCGAGAATTTTTAACTCATATAGAGACGTCAACCAAAAAAGAAAACGAAATTATGAAATAAAGAAAACTAAATTATTAAATAAAAAACAAACGAAATTATTAAATAAAGTAAACGAAATTATTAAATAAAGAAAACGAAATTATTTAATAAAGAAAACGAATTTTTTTAATAAAGAAAACGAAATTATTAAATAAGAAAACGAAATTATTAAATAAAGAAAACGAAATTATTAGCTATTCCCGTTTCGATAACATAACCAGTTGGAGTAGACAATCACAATAAATGAATTGGGGAGAATTTTACCTTCGGTTATCCAATATGCTTAGGTCTATGTTTTTATCTTACATTAACATGATTAATGTGAATTTTTACCAGTCTGATGAATTGGCCAGGTTTACGTTAACATTAGCTTTCTTAAATCCTCAGCTCAGAAGGTCTAATTATCAGCAAACAAAAAATCTGGACATTAAACAATTGGTACCCACGGGAATTCCAACATATTGTTGGAAGACCTGATCTCCAAAAACTACATACTAGATATTGTCAATCAGAAACTCAAGCATCTTTTTAATATCAACTTCAGAGTACTTGTGTGTACAATCAGAGTGCTTTTTAACAAAATAATTTCGTAAATGACCAATGACAAGGTCAGTATAATTACGAGTTCCATTTTTATTGAAAAAGCAGCTGTCTGTGATGTCAAAAAGCCTGAACTTCAATTTATAGTGGTAAATGATTGTATAAAGTGTGGAAAAGTTGTACGTTTTGATGTTATTGAGTTAAGTAAAATTTTGTGATTTCAAATTTTCCAAACGTTCTTTGGAGTTTATAAGTATCCATGACTGATTTACACCACTTCTTGAATATACTGTTGTACAGTACTCCTAAAGTTTCTCCTTCACTGCTGTAAATATTTTAGTGAGGGGTAAAGAAAGAGGTTTGGTAGAACATTTATTGGAACCCGCTATGTATCTTTGTAAGGAATTTTATGAAGTTAAGGAATCCAGTAAAGGTATGGTAATTCAAATTCATTTTGATTGTTGGGAATTTTAAAATTATCTAAAACGGACTTATGATTTTGAAGAATTTCCTCCCTAGAAAGGAAGGTATGGGTCTAAGTTTGATTTCCACCCGTAGAATTAAGTCCTAAAGAAGAAGAATACAAAGGATGAGAAGGTACAAAATTTAAGGCGAGAAGAGAAAGAAAATCAAAACAGTGATAGTGAAACTGAAGATGAGGTTTATATGGTGAAGTTAGACGTGATGTGGCACCACAGCCAGATACAGTGCAGACACCTCATCCAGAAGAACATCAAGAAGAACAACAGGAAGAACCAGCGGAAACTCTAGAAGAGGAACATTCGGAGGAACCAGAAAGAAATCAACAACCTGACGTAGACCACGGATCCGGAGTTTCTATATTTTCTGTAGTTAAAAACTTGCATGTTTAATTCTTTTAGAGCAGTACAGCACTTTATAAAATAAACTAAAGATTAGTGAAGAGCCTAAATTCCATAATTTTGGTAAGTTGTTTCTCAAATGTAATATGTAAATATCAATGTAAATAATCTTATTTTATTGATAAACTTAATAACAAAACAGGTTCAGTGGAGATCACTTTATAAATTAAATTTATAAGTGTAAAAAGGTTTTATGATATTTGCGTTAATACGTTAAAATACGAATTAATGAGAGAGTATATTTTATGATTGGTGTTTCATATTATTTTGTGAACACAAGAAACATGTATATATTTAAGGTCTTGTTTATTGATTTTTTGCAGGGCCAGGCATTAATGTATCTACCATAAAATATTTGTTCATTTATGGATGATTAATACAACCTGAACTAAATCTGAAACCTGTGTTGTGTTTAATATAACAACCGAGGTTTATATTTGGAGCCCCCCAGTTTGAGATCGAACGTGAAAAACCAGTTTGTGTTCTTTATTCCATTTTTCACTCATGGGATTTACATAGTGCTTTTGTGCGATGAGAACTAATCATGTTACACCTGAGTGACGCGCACCTGTTGGCGGATCCTTGTTCAAGAATGGAAAAACCCGGGAAATAGTTATTTCCGGAAGTCAAAGCAAAACCTAGAGGTGGATCCAAGCGTATAGATTTACAATCAACAACATTTTCATTTATTATTTGTACTCAGACAGTCCAATGATTATGAAAATTTTCTATCAGTGACATGTTTTGATTTGCACCGAGAGACGAACATAGCCGTTGCCTTGTCGAATATTTTATGTACGACTTCACATACAAGTGCGAACCGGAAACATGTGTTGCTGGATGTAAACATTGAAGTGTCAACCTCGATTACTTTGTTTGTTTGTTTTTTTCATTTTGTGACTTTAATTCATTTCAGTTTGGATTTATTGGATTTATTTATTTTCAATTCTGTTATTTTCTTTTTATTTTGGATTTATATTTTGTATTCTTTGTGTTTTTGTGAATTTAAATTGTGCGTTGTGATCCACTGAAGCTAAAAAAGCATCAAAGTTTACAGACTGCATCAAGTAAAGTATCGGTAAGCTAAACAAATTAAAATACTTAGACATTTATTTAAACATTTATAAATAATTGAAATACGTAAGTCATTAGGTAATTGCATGGTACTACTAACAATGCATGGTATCACTAACCGGTAAGTTGTAGTATATAGGCCTAGTCATAAACTAAGGTTTTCATCAAGGTGTTACCTGGTTACAGATAGTTGCATAGTTGAAGTGTTAGTCGTCTTGGGTATTGAAGAAATTGTGTGTATCAGTGTATTTTGAGTTGACATTATGGACAACGACCTGTTTACAGATACATGCTGATTGAAGTTTGTCTGGTGTCCAAAGGGTACTATCAGTAATACTATTCGATAAATTACATACTGTATTTATTTAGATATTTCAGATTGAAACGATTAAGGGTGTGTGACAAACTTGCATTTCCTGATCAAAGTTTAACGTTGATCATTTGTTCAATGTTGTCAACAGGTTACCCTATTGTTATTAAGCTACAGTTTTATGTAATGATAATTGAATCATAGTGTGAGAGTGTGTGTGTAGAAACCGTTCAGTCGTTAATCATAAGTGCACTTTTTCGCGTTCGGTTTTGTTGTGTGTTTCGTAAACATTTATCATGGCGTCCGATGAAGAAAAAAAGCTATTACAGGCTTTTAAAGACCTTGGTTTAAACCCAAAGTGTGATACATCAGCTGATCTTCAAAAATGGCTAGAGGATTTTTCAGCATCAGCCAGTCCAGATAAAAAACCTGACATTTCAATAACCATAGTGCAGTCAAGCCACACAAATATGCCAAGGTTGTCAATTTTTTATGGAGAAAGTGCGACAAAAGGGAGGCCGATTATGAACAATGGCGTTATGAGGAAAAGGGTTTACTGCTTGAGAAAACATACAAAGAGGACATTATTATGCAAGCCATTAGGAGATCTGTCAGAGGTGAAGCTAGCAGAATACTGATGAGATTAGGACCAGGGATAAGTATTGCTGCTATATTAGAGAAATTTGAAAGTGTGTATGGGACAGTGGATACCAAAGAAGAATTATTAACCAAATTTTATAGTGCCAAACAAAGAGAAAAAGAGGACATTACATCTTGGTCATGTAGGCTTGGGGACATATTAAACAGAATCATAGAACAGGATCTAATCACACTCTATGACTCAAAGGAGATGTTAAGATCAAAGTTTTGGGCAGGCCTCAGACAGGATTTAAAAGATATCTCTGGATTTAAATTTGAAATGATTATGGATTTTGACAAACTTAGAGTGGAGCTGCGAAAAATTGAAAGAGAACACAAAATGACAGAAAAGGAAACCAAGGAAATAAAGAAAACAACAAACTCAACACAGCATGTTTCTGGAAATGATGTAAATAATCAAAAGGGTCAACAGGAGTCAGATATCAAGGAATTAAAAAACTTGGTTCTGAATATGTCAGTAAGAATGAACAACATGGGAAAGGAACTTTGATTTAAAGGAACAACATACAACTAATATGAGGAACAATCCCATCATTCAATCAGGAAGAGTTCGTTCCAGGGTCAGACAAGGCTATAATCTTACACCAAGATTTCCTTGTAGCTTAAGTTATGGCAGAGGAAGAGGTTTTCAGTCAAGAATCAACAATGGACCTCAATGTTTCAGGTGTAGACAGTACGGACATTACCAATGGCAGTGTAATGTAAGATTAGATCATTTGAAACCTTTAAGCGAGAGACCACCTTGTACAAGGGGCGGGTACTAGGTGAGAAGAGGACACGCCCACCAGAAGAAATTGTAGGAAGCAGTAATGAGGCAGTGGTGAAAGTAGATGGAAAACAAGCTAAGGATTTAGTAGATACTGGTAGTGATGTCAGCACCATTAGCGAGACATTTTACAGACAGCATCTCAGTCACAGAGATTTAGGATCACTTAATGATATACTGCAAATAGAATGTGCCAATGGGGATAATCTTCCATACTTAGGTTTTATAGAAGTTGACTTTGAGTCCGATGGTATTCCCATTAGGAGTCCTCAGACCAGTATTTTCCTCGTTGTACCAACTACAGCTTATAGCCTGAAAACACCCATTCTCATAGGAACAAACATTGTGGGACATCTGATAGACAACTGCAAAAGTGATTATGGGGAGAGATTTCTACAAAATGCAGCTTTATATACTCCATGGTACTTGGCGTTTAGATCCATGATAATTCAGGAGAAAACGATGAGGAAAATGAACAACAGATTAGCATTAGTAAGATCTGCAGAAAATAACAAGATCATTATTAAGCCGAACATGACATCTGTATAAAGGGATACATTGATGGTAGGAGTATGATACAACATCCGACAACATCAGCAATATTTGAACATACTGAAAAATCATGTTTACCAAAGGATTTAGATATAACCCCTACTTGTTTTAGTTACTCCATGAACAGTAAGGAAGTGGACATCTATATCTCGAATGTGACAACTAGAATGGTTTCAGTCCATCCCAAATCAATATTATGTGACATCCAACCTGTAGAGTTTAGCAACTTTTTCTCAGACAATGGACATTACCAAAATATAGGACCTGAGCATTTGAGAAGTATTTCATTGGAGAGTTCCTTATTATCTCATCAGCAGACAGATCAATTATGGAGATTATTGAGGGAATATAATGACATTTTTTCCAAAGGAGATACAGATTGGACATTTTACAGATGTTAAACACCAGATCAACTTATCAGACGAGATTCCATTCAAACAAAGATATAGAAGGATCCCCCCATCAATGATTGATGAAGTACGAGCACATATTGAACAGTTATTATCAGCAGGGATCATAAGGAAACCAAAGTCGCCTTTTGCGTCAAATGTGGTACTGGTGAAGAAAAAAGATGGTAGCATCAGAATGTGTGTAGATTACAGAATGTTGAACAAGAGAACCATCAAAGACTCCTACGCATTACCTAGGATTGAGGATATTTTGGACACACTTTCAGGATCAAAATACTTTTCGGTTTTAGACATGAAATCAGGATATCACCAAATTGAAATAGAAGAATCACACAAACATAGAACAGCTTTCACCGTTGGACCCATTGAATTTTATGAATTTAATCGCCTACCTTTCGGCCTTTCAAACAGTCCCGCAACCTATCAACGTCTCATGGAGGAATGTCTTGGAGACTTGAACATGAAAATTTGCGTTATTTATTTGGATGACTTGATCATTTTTTCAAAGGGACATCTAGAACGTCTCCAGATTATTTTCAACAGACTAAGGGAATGCAATTTGAAACTCAATCCGAAGAAATGCAAATTTTTCCAAGAACAAGTGAAATATGTAGGATTCATAGTATCAGCTAATGGAATTTCAACAGATCCAGAAAAAGTCAAGAAAGTTTTAGAGTGGCCAGTACCTACACATCCAGATGAAGTGCGTCAATTTGTAGGGTTTGCAGGTTTTTATAGACGTTTTATCAAGGATTTTAGTAAAATAGTCAAACCACTACAGGAAGTTATGCCACCACAAAATCAAAGGAAGAAAAGGATCAAGACAGAAGTCAAGGATTGGAAATGGAATCCTGAGCATGACATTGCATTCAACAAGCTGAAGTACCATATGATACATGCCCCAATACTGGCGTATGCAGACTACAACAAAGAATTTGAACTACATATAGATGCCAGCACAGAAGGCTTGAGAGCAGTTTTATGCCAAGAACAAGGAGGAAAACTCAGAGTGATAAGCTATGCAAGCAGAACTTTAGGAAAGTCAGAAGAAAATTACTCAGCAATGAAATTGGAATTTTTATGTTTGAAATGGGCTGTCACAGAGAAATTTTACGATTATTTATTTGGACACAAATTCGTGGTAAAAACAGACAACAACCCTCTTACTTACATATTGACAACAGCTAAGTTAGATGCGACAGGGCAGAGATGGGTGTCAGCCTTTATCTGCATTTGATTTTGAGATAACATACAAGCCAGGAAAGAAGAACGTGGATGCAGATGTCTTGTCAAGGTACCCACTTGCCAACAAGAACATCAACTCAGAAGCAGTGCAGGCAGTTTACAGGAAAACACATGTAAGTACACACATTGTCAACATGGCGGAAACCGTAGAACCATTGGATATTATTGAAATTACAGACTTTCCAGGACAACCTTTGGCTCAAATTGAACTAAGAGAACTCAGAAAATTACAACATGATGACACTTTGCTGAAATTTTGGATAGAAGCAGTAAGAAGCAAATGCTTACCACCTAGAAACAAAATTCCCAGAACAAATGTTCACAATACAATGACGAGAAATTTTGACAACTTGAAACTTATTAGAGGAGTGCTATATAGGACAGTAATGCTTCAAGAAAACAGTGTAAACCAACTAGTACTACCTAAACAACTTATACAGTCAGCACTGAAAGGACTTCACAACAACATGGGTCACCCGGGCAAAGATAGAACTATAGCGCTACTTCGAGAAAGATTCTTTTGGGTAGGAATGAACTTTGATACAGAAAATTGGATAAAGAATTGCGACAGATGCTTAAGGAGAAAATCAACATCTCAGAAAGCTCCATTAGTAAATACCACGTCATCATATCCGCTAGAACTAGTTTGCTTAGACTATTTGACATTGGAGCCATGCAAAGGACGGATTTCCAACATCTTAGTTATAACAGATCACTATACAAGATATGCTATGGCCATTCCAACTAGAAACCAAACTGCAAAAACAACAGCAGAAGCATTCTACAACAACTTCATTGTACATTATGGAATTCCAGCTTGGATACATAGTGATCAAGGAGCCCAATTTGAAAGCCATCTCATAAAAGAACTTTATGACATTACAAAAATTGAAAAATCTAGAACAACTCCATACCACCCAATGTCAAATGGAATGACAGAAAGATTAAATAGGACTTTGTTAAGTATGCTAGAAACATTAGAAAATAAGGAGAAGCAGGATTGGAAGAACTATACCATCATTAGTGCATGCGTACAACTGTACAAAACACGAAAGTACTGGATATTCACCATTCGAACTAATGTTTGGGAGAAAGCCAAGACTACCCGTAGACTTAGCATTCAGATTAGAGAACAGCAGTGATGAGAAAACCAATTATAATGAGTATATTGCAGATTTGAAGAACAGAATAGAGAAGACATTTGATATAGTTAAGAAAGCAGCACAAAAGTCCAGAATAAAGCAGAAAACTCATTTTGACAACAAAGCAAAGGCACACAAGTTAAGTATTGGAGATCATGTTTTACTAAGAATTTTAGCCTACGATGGAAAACACAAAATAGCAGACAAGTTTGAAGAAAAAATATATTATCTTAAATCACAACCTAACCCAGATATACCAGTTTTTATTATTTCAGATAAAGAAGGTGGTGAAGAGAAGACAGTCCACAGGAATTTGATTATTCCTGTAGGAACAAGAAGAGAAATTACAGATGTCAGGCCTGACACAAGTGTACAAAAGGGAGTAAAGAAGAAGAGTACAAAGGATGAGAAGGTACAAAATTTAAGGCGAGAAGAGAAAGAAAATCAAAACAGTGATAGTGAAACTGAAGATGAGGTTTATATGGTTGAAGTTAGACGTGATGTGGCACCGCAGCCAGATACAGTGCAGACACCTCATCCAGAAGAACATCAAGAAGAACAACAGGAAGAACCAGCGGAAACTTTAGAAGAGGAACATCCGGAGGAACCAGAAAGAAATCAACAACCTGACGTAGACCACGGAGTTGAGCTACGTAGATCATCTAGAGTGAAGAAGAAGCCAAAATGTAATGAGCCAGAGAAGGGTTGATGAATCAGGTAAGGAAAAATCACAGTTAATTACAAACTTGATCTGCTCTGACATTCTGAAGGCTACTTCTCCAGCTTTAATACAGAGAGTGGTATATTCAATTGTTAAATGATGGGACATCATTTCATAGCCAGGAGGATGTAGCATATCAGAATTTTGTATATATGACTTTAAAATTATGTTTTTATTTTTATGCATTTATAATTATGAAATATAGGTAGGTAAATAAAAGTTTTACAAACATATTAAATTACAAAGTTATTAAAGGTGTCTGTGTTCATTTATTTTACAATTTTGTTGAATTAATTATTTTCCCGCAAAAACTCTGTTGAGCGATTGGTGCACACCTATCACATGACTGGTGACCATAGACAGGTTTTGAATTTCTCTGGGGTGTTGGTCACTTCTGTCCAGTGCTGTTGTACTAGCAGGTTGTGTGTTTAGAATTTATAGAGTTGGGACTTTTGGATTTTCAGACATGGTATGTTTGACTTTTTGTTTGGTTTCTATCTTGGAAGTTTAAGTATTGTTTCAGGATGAGATTTTTGCATTTCTATATTTTCTGTAGTTAAAAACTTGCATGTTTAATTCTTTTAGAGCAGCACAGCACTTTGTAAAATAAACTAAAGATTAGTGAAGAGCCTAAATTCCATAATTTTGGTAAGTTGTTTGTCAAATGTAATTTGTAAATATAATTGTAAATAATCTTATTTTATTGATAAACTTAATAACAAAAAAGGTTCAGTGGAGATCACTTTATAAATTAAATTTATAAGTGTAAAAAGGTTTTATGATATTTGCGTTAATACGTTAAAATACGAATTAATGAGAGAGTATATTTTATGATTGGTATTTCATATTATTTTGTGAACACAAGAAACATGTATATATTTAAGGTCTTGTTTATTGATTTTTTGCAGGGCCAGGCATTAATGTATCTACCATAAAATATTTGTTCATTTATGGATGATTAATACAACCTGAACTAAATCTGAAACCTGTGTTGTGTTTAATATAACAACCGAGGTTTACATATATATAGTGTATATAAGGGATGTCAGTTACATGTTGTAATCAGTTTCGAGACTTTAAATATTAAACCTGCATACAACTGTATATTCTTGTATAATACACATGTAAATCTCTGCGTACATAGTGCATGGATGGCAATAATTCCTTTGGGTATTTATGAGAAAACAACACTGATTGTTTGACGAGCTTGTCATGGCCGTTTATTGCAAATAATTCAAATAATATCAAGTAACAAATTATGTGCCGATCATACAAAGTTATGGCAGCATACACACATATACACAAGCAGTAGAACAACCATCTTGGCCCGAGGGACCTGGAAAAAACAGTGTCCCCCGGAGATGGTATTTAATGAAAAAATCTGCCATCACAAGATAGTGTTCATCAATGACGCTTGTTAACTGCATCATACACTGAGATTGAGTCAATCTCCATGACACTTTGGCCATGATGCTGTAATGCTCCAAAATGTTCCCGGTCTATAGCTTGTGAGAATGGCGGAAGAGGAAGCTGGCAATGAGCATGCTCAATAATGCTAAATTAGTTGCACGAAATAACTTCAGAACTGGATAAAGAGTGTCTTCAATTTCTCCTGGGTAATATGTGGGACCATACAATTACAGTTTTTGGTAACAATTTCTGTGGCTTAGTGTCAATGTATTTCATGTAGTTTTGTGTACCTAATAGTGCATTGTAAGGATAATCTATGTCATTGCTTCCACAATGTAAAATAAATAATACTGGAGCTTTATATTTTTGAAAGATATATTTGATCGTAGGATATATCTGGTCCCAAACCATTCATCTAACTCAATTCCAAACAAGTTGATGTGATCGAGATTCACTCAAATTCTGAATCATGTTATTAGCTGCGTATCTCTGTGCCCAGTGTATAATAGAGGATCCAACAATCCAAATATATTCTGAAAATATTGCCAGTTGAAATGTTCTGTATTGGATATACTTACACAATAGGTCTGATGTAAGATTTATAAGATGATGAATTCGATCTGCCCATTGCTTTAATTTCTGTTTTAGAAAGACCTCTAGTATATATCTGAGTGGCTCCCCCAATTCTGAAAGAATGTGATTTAAAGGATGCTGTTTGAATATTGAGAAATTTATAACATTTGTTCAGCATAGTTGAAAATTGATACTGAGTTGTTGGTTCGAAATTAAAATGAACCAAGAATTGCCTGCCCTGTTGTTTTTGTCGTTGTTGTTGTTTTGTTTGTTTGCTTGTTTGTTTGTTTTTGTTTTTTGTTTTCTTGTAAAGTGGAGAATAAAATAGCAGAATCATGGTCCTTATTTACTCTCACAGACATCCCCAAGCCTAATTGATCAGTTTTGGAGCTTTTATTGTGCACAAAAATTTCTGATTCCAACATGTGAATACAGTCCTTTTCCAACGCCAATACTTCGCTAACTCTTAACAAAGCAAAAATTGCTAGTACAAAGGCTGACTTGAACAATTCAGATTCATATGATGAAAATATTAATTTGGCAATATAAGCAGTATAATTTGCAACAGGTGAAGTGTTTTAGGTCTTCTGGTGTCGGTAACTACTTTTGATTTTTTTTTGTAACCTGCCAACAACTTCCTGACTAAAAAAGGAATCTATGGGATTAAACCATCGGTATACATTAATTGCAAAACGTATACCTGTAAAGTAAGACTTAACAGTAGAAAATGAACAGCTGTTTTCAGACATGTTAGCAATGAAATTAATTATATGATCGATAGGGGGCGGCCATACTTGCTCAAATGATGTCTCTGACCGGAACATGGAGAATGCTTGTGAGCCCTGCTTATAAACATTGCTTGTATTTATTGAAAGGCTTGCATCAAGAAGTGAATTTATAGTTACCTTATAATCTCCCAAAATTGTGTGGGAGCTTGACAAGGATACTGTTGTGCCCCCGGTGCATCTGCCTTACTATTTTTTGCACCAGGTATATGTTGACATTTTAACTGAATATCGTGCTGCAAATATTTGTATAATACTAATGCCCTTAACAAAATCATAACTTTTGGATTTTTAGATGTCTTTTTATTTATTATATGTACAAGGGACATGTTATCAACATGAAGCAAAAGTTTTTGAGAAGACAACTCTCCTCCCCAAATATAATTACCTAATGATATTGGTAGAAATTGTAGCAAAGTAGTAATGTCCTTTCTTATCTCTTCTAAATACAAACTCAATTTTCTCTAAAAATTCAAATACTTTATCCTGTGGAACAAAAGCTGTTCTAGCTGTTGGAGCTACATGTATACCCAATCCTAAAAATGAAAACTTAGTACAAGTTCCCTCTGTTTTCTGTTTTGCAGCAGTGTAAGCAGATTGTTAAATTTTACAGGGTATTACCCAGGTCCAGTTAATAATCTATAGAATAAATTACATAAATTTCTGACGAGGACGCTGCGATGGGAATCTAGGCCTGTATAGGGCTTGTTAGGTTAGCCTCTGACTGTGTTGTGGCCAAACCTGTTGGAACTGATTGACGAGTTGATTGGTGGGATGCAACTGTGTCAATAATTGAGGCGACGGTTGCTGGAACAGCTTGAGAATTTGTCTGCTGGGGTTTTTTTGTGCTCAAGCCTGCGGTGGAGGCAATTTCGGCGAGCAATGACGTGAAAGTTGCATTTGATATATATGATAAGGGAACTACCACTGTGGAAGTCTCTGGTTGTATGGACGTACTAACATCTTGATTTGGTGTTAAGGAAGGCATGTTGACGCCAGGGGTTTTGGTCCTTGCATATGGGCTCCTCGTCTTCGAGGTCCTTGTCTTGCTCGCTCGTAACATGGCTCATGAAACAACAAAATTTATTTAATTGTTTTATTATTTTTAAATATTCTGATTTTTGATTATTTATTATTATTTATTATTATTTATTAATTTTAACTTTTGCATTTATTTAAAAACAATATTTATTAAAGATGGGGGATACGGAATTCCGATTTCTACAAGTTCTAAACTTACTTTAGCTGACAAACAATATTTTTATTTACTTACTTTACTTGTGTACCAATACCTAAGGGCTTCTTTAATTTGCCGATGAGCGAGATAAAATTTTGTACCAAAATGTACCGGCCTATAGCTTTCGAGAGTGACGGTAGAGGAAGCTGCTCAATGATACAAAATTAGTTGCACGAAAGAAATTAGAGTATTCCATCTTGATCAATAATGAAATTAAGAAGCAAGTTGTGCTCGATATAACC
>NW_026889757.1:9655000-9882500 GCF_033153115.1 Saccostrea echinata | reverse complement strand
AAATGCAAGGGATCACTGTCAAAATCTTTGCAGATTTGTATCAGCTTGAACTTCGATGGATGCTATTGAAATAACACAGACATCACATATCAAAATGCAGGCTTAGATGGCTTCATACTGTGAAGGCTCTCACTTGTGTGTAGCTCCAATTGGCTTCATACAGTGGTGTAACATATTGCACAAAGCTATTGTACCCTGGCTCAACATCAGTAGTTTGCCGTAGTCCGACATAGTGAGGTTTTAATTCTCAAAAAATATTAGTACAGGAGTCCTTATCTTATCAGATAAAGGGTTCATCATCAACTACCTCGAGGTTATCGAGGACTTTGTCTAGATTTACCTGCTATATCACGAAGTCAGTTTGCTTAATTAGAGACTGCACTGTGCTTAAAAATTGCCAGGACACAAAATCACTGCCGCGTGCCAATGAAAGGATCAAAAACTGAAATACTTCATAATTTTTGGTCTACTTTCAGAGATACATGTATTTCAACTATGTTTGTCTTGTTAACTTACAAGCTCTTCTTTTGAAAGAAGTTGCAAAATTAACTTCTAATATTATCCTCTTGTCACATGTTCAACTATTACATACATGTACATCCTGTCTATATATTCTGCATATATTTCTTATGGAAGTGATGTATTTTGTAGAGATTGTTAAGGTCAGACAACATGTTCCTCAATAATAAATAGTTTTTCCTAAGAATTTGTCATTAGAGTATTACTACTTTAAAAAGCTTCCTCACAAAAATTGAGGTACCTCACCAGGCATTTGTACAAAATACGTACCACAGGATGGTGTTTTCTATATAACTCTACTGGTAAACTCGAGAATTGTCAAAATCACAATTTTTGATGCATTTATTTTTTAAGACATTTTGAAATGAAATATATGAAGATAACGAACAGTATTCAGGCTCAGAAGTCCATCAAACAATACAAAATATAGGAGCAGAGCAAACACGGACCTCCAAACATCAGAGGTGGGATCAGGTGCCATGGAGGAGTGAGCATCCCTGCTGACCGGTCACACCCGCCGTGTGCTCCTTGTCATGATCGGGAAATAACGGAAAAATCCGTCGACAATGCAGTGTGTAAATAATGGCCTAACAATTTGTACATTAATTCATGGAACATAAATGTGAAAACAATTCACATCTCACAAGATAATGAAAAATTATGAATATTTTTCTATATATTACGAACAGATACAAAGCCGATATTGGAGGAACATGTTGTCTGACCTTAAGAGTGAAATTGATCTTTTGTGTTCTTTTAAATTCCTACACTTAGCAATTGGACAGCAATGAGTACTTCACTTATTCTTGTGACAGTATATGTATTTTCAAATACACAGGTTACCTGTAGCAATATTTACATGATAATGTTTTACAAATGAATGATTGAAAATTAAACATTATGCAGAAAGTGTATCTTTACAAGTCACTGAACAACATATTTATGGTATTTTACTATCAAATATTGTATGTCTATGCACTAAAAAGGTACTGGATTGAAAATTTTCTTTTAAAAAAAAACTCCTACACTTTATTCATCTCAGATTTACATTGCCATATTAATTACTGAACAGAACAGTGACCAACATAGCTTATCAAAGTTTCTAGTTTTCTCTTAGTGCTGGAATAAAGGTACTGTAGTAAAAATCTATAGCATATTTTTTTCCCATTCCTTATCCTTCACAATTCTAATAATGACACTGTTGATCGGGGTCCAAACAATGAGGATGCAACAGTTCTTGTTACACATGTGTTGACCTTGAATCTGGTGGTAGTAGACTTGGTCAGTTATCAGATGTAAAGAATCTCCCTTGTATTCTGAAATATGAATATATCAGAAAAATCCAAGTAAACTAAGGTCAATTTTTTAAAGATAAATTTTGCAAAGTATTCAGTGATAGTCCAAAGGAGCTCTGGAATCATAAACCTGTATATGATATTTTGCATATTAACATAACATGTACCTAAGTATAAGTCCTTCAGATAATGGACTGCATCTTCAGCTGTTAATGATGCAGTGGAGTAGGTACACTTGACTCTCAAGAACTCGGAAATTGAGGTCCTGGCATCTGGATTCTGGTAAGATACTTCACAAAAAGGAGGATGCAGAACTAAACTATCTGGTAAAACACCTGAAGCACCCAATCAATTCATCAAGCCAAATTACTGAAAAGTAAACCAAAATATATCAATCATTGAAAACTTAAAATATGTCCATAGGACAAGAATGTCCTCTGTCCAGAGTTCATTGTAATGAAACATGAAGAGAAATGTACCTTGTTTCTTTGTTTAAGATTAGGTAAATGAGAGATATTGAGGTCAAGGTCACAGGGAAGGTTAAGTCAGAAAAATATGACACAGTTGAATAGCTGTCAGCAATTTGTGTAGTGTATGAAGTTTGAAGAAAATTTCTTGAATAGTTTCTTTCAAACTGAAATTTAAATACAACAATTAGTAAAGTCAAAAGGTCATAGGGAAGGACAATGGAAAAATGGAGAGAGTTGATAAATTTTCACCGATGCATTTTGTTATATGTGTTGAGATAAAAATATCTTTAATAGTTTCTTTAAAATCGAGTTTACTCGGTTTAAGAATAGTAAAGTCAAAGAGAAAGTCAAGGTTGAAAAATTTTTATGGTATTGAATAACTCTTACCAATAGGTATCAGAATATGAAGTTTCAAAAATATATCTTGTATAGGTCCTTTAAAACTGAGCTAAATGAAAATTTAATAAAAGAGAGATCAAGATCATAAAGAAGGTCAAGGGAATAAAATTTTAATGCAGTTCAGTAGCATTCACAAATATGTACACATAGTTTGAAAAAAAAATATCTTGATCTTTTTTCTTTGAAATTGAGCTAAGTGATTTTTTTTTTAAAAATGAGGTCAAGGTCAATGGAAGGTCTAGGTCAAAAACATATGATGTAGTTCAACAGCCTCACTAATATGTAACAACATATAAAGGTTGATAAAAGATTGATAAATATATCTTGAATATCTTCTTTGTAACAGAGCTAAACACAAATTAAGTGAGGTCAAGGTTAAAGGAAAGTTCAAGTTAAAGAAAATGATAGTTACATGTATTGTCAAGTAAGGTTTGATAAAAATATCTTGAATATTTTCTTAAAAACTGCACTAAATGCACTGTAACGGACAGACGGATGGAAGGACGGAAAGATTTAATTCAGGCAAATGTGCACATACATTACCACTTTCACTTACCATTAAGCAGAGCTCCAAAGTTGTAGACAGTTATCCTTTGTTTCCTCATGACTTCCCACATTGGATTTGTTCAATGCCCTTTTGTTGCCTCTGCAGTAATTGGACAGAATCATTGCATACAATGTAGCATAACCAGACAAGTGGATCATCAGCTTGAATAAATACAATGTATCAGACTGGTCAAAGATCCTCTGTAATAGGAGCAAGAGGGATCTGGTGCCCATGTGGCTCTGGCTGCAGAATCCATTCCATAGCTAAAAATTTTAAAAACATTTAGTTGATGATGCAAATTACTTTTAACTCTAACCTGTGGTTCATAATTGAAAGTCTGCAAAATTGGGAATGTTTGTAAATCAATGGTTTTCATGTGTTACTTTAAAAAAATCTTACATATATGTAGTTCAGTGCGAAACTTTGATCCCCTATTGTGGACCCACCCTACCCTGGGGGCAATGAGTTATAAGAACAGATTAGAATAGATCTACTCTACCTCAGTTAGTAGCGCTAGATTTCTATTAAGTTTCATTTTCCTGGTCTTGTGGTTCTTTAGAAGATTTTTAAAATTTTTCTTATATTTTAATGTAAAACTTACCCCCAGGGGTCATGATTTGTACAATTTAGAATCTTCAAAACCTCATCACAATGCATGAGATGCTTAGTTGAGTTTTCAGGTCAGCTGAGCTAAAAAATAAATAAATAATGCATTCAATGTTCCAATTTTTACAAATAAACCTGCAAAGCATTGCCAATTTCTGTCCATGGAAATTTCTGTACTTATTATCAAATAGTCTGTCTAATGCTCTTTCACTTTCATTAGAAATGTACAGAATAAAATTACTAGTGTTCCAAGGAACACCTGTGTCACCTTCCCTATATTGCATCATTAAAGGTGTAAATAAATCTTAAGAGTGGTCAGCTATTTATTTGCTACTAGCATTATAGTTCTTATTGCCTGTGAAGAAAAAAAACATCTTTGAATAGTAATACATACAAGACTTTGATAGAAATATGATTCCCCAACCTCAAAGCTAAAATGAATAATTAAAATGAAGTTGATAAAAATTATTTCATCATTTCATTAATATTTTAGTTTGATCCAACACTCCTCTAAAAGAGATTTCAGTCTGTCTTTACTAAAATTGGTCAATCTGTCACACAACAATGATCCATTCTGGTATACTCTCCCCAGTGTTTTCCAAAATACTAGTATTATGTATTTAAATTTCAGTGTGTGTGTGTGTGTGGTAACTGTACATAATTCAGCAAGTACAGCATCATGAGCTCATTAACATGTATAAATGCTAATTATCAATACCCTGCCTCTTAAAAAGCATAAGTTGACTGTCTGGAGTATTTTTTGCAAAGTAGGTCAAAGGTCAAGGACATATAGACTGTTTTATTGGTATTGACAACAATCAGTGCTAAACAGCATAGACTTGCCTCTTAAATATCAAAAGCATAACTGTATACTAGCATTATGATTTAAAATAAAGTAATAAAAGGTCACGTTGAATGGTATCAAAGTCCGTAACCATGGTATTTTACAAAATTCATAATGCCATGCAAACAAGTGCAAAATATCAAATCCAAGGTGTGACTGACAAACGCTAGGTAAAGTGATCCCTAAGTGTAGCTCTGCTTTGCAGATGAGAGAAAAATATCAAGGATAATTTGTGGGTTTGTTGAAAAGTGATTGAAGGATCCTAAAAAGTAATTTTTTTTACCTGTATTCTAAAGGACTTGTTGGACATAACTCATAATATGTTCCTTTTTATTGCTGACCTCATATTTTTAAGCCACCCACACTTTACATCTGTTTTACAAACACAGCATGCATTTATATCTGAAAATGAAAATAAAAAAAACAAATTAATATAATTAAAACAAGTTAGTAAAGAATATGCAAGGACAAACTGATACTGTTATTGTATACAGTTCTCCATTTTAATCTCTTGACTGAGAAAAAAAGTTACCCAATGAGCATTCACATGTAGAAGCAGACACTGCATAACCACCCACTTGAGTTGTCTGGAATAAAATTTATGCACTAAAAGTCAAAGTAAAATTCGAAAGTAAAATCTGCCTTGAAACCCCCCCCCCCCCCCGGAAGCAAGAACAAAGTCATGGAAAAGTCAATTTACAATATAAAAGGGATAATCTAAAATGCAATAACATGTACGTGTACACATCACTTTCTCATAAAAAAAAATGTTTTATATGAACATGACGATCCCTTGTTTCATCAATTTTTTAAGTGCACTGATCATGAATCACACCTACATGTATCTACCTACCCGGTAGGTTACCGCGACTTTGTATGATACTTCTCATCGACGCCTGGACTACGGTTTGCAGAGTAATTTGTTTTCTTTTCGTACAAAACTTCAGGATATGTTCACTGGTAACAGGATTCTCAGATTTGCGCGAAAGTTTCGGCTATCGGCTGTCTTAATTAGTGTAAAATATAGTTACAGTCCCCGGACTCTCCTTTATCCATCTCCATGTTCACAACAATCTAGATGCGACTGTTGACAAAGGTACCTACTTTCACTTTGGAGACCAATGAAAAAAGCCCTTACAAAGCCTATCGAAATTGTGTCGATTAATTATTACCCACAATGCAATTTTTGCACATACATCACAAGATCATAGAATATGCATCACAAGATTATTGAATATACATCACAGGATTTTGAACATACATCACAAGATTTTAAACATACATCACAAGATTATCGAATACACATCACAAGATTATAGAATATATATCACAAGATTTTGAATATACATAACAAGATATTGAACATACATCACAAGACTTTTGAATATACATCACAAGATTTTGAACATAAATCACAAGATCACAAGATTTTGAACATACATCACAAGATTATCGAATAAAGCAATACACGCCATAGTTAACCGATTGACAATTCTGTGACTGTATTCAATTGCCATCTCTTATATATATATGATTGTATGAATTCAAAAATACTCTGAAATCGGTAATTTTTGTTGGAGTTTAACTTTCGTGGTTTTTCGAGATATGCAAAGAACCACGAATTCATGACCACCACGAAATGTAAAATTTATATATAAAACTACTCAATACATCTCCAACCATAAAATCAAATCCCCACAAACTATTTTTTTCCTCAAACCTCGAAAATTTGACCCCAAGAAAATATGTGATTTTACAGTATTGAAAAGCTTCATTAACCATGTTTTAACACATATGTCACAAGTTCCGTTTTTACCAAGTGCTATTTTCACCAAGTTCCACTTTTATCAAGTGCCGTTTTCATATTAGTGTCGGTTTTAATAAGTGCAGTTTTCACCAAATGCCGTTTTCACTAAATGCCATTTTGCATATATAAGGCGCAGTTTTCACAAGGTGGCATTTTTCCACTAGACTAAGTGCCGTTTGAACTAGAATTCATTAAATCTTGGTTTAATCGTGATCTCTTGGGGGCCAAGGTTGGGCTACAATATGGGGTCAAAAATTTTCAATGGAATAAACAGGAGGAATTCAGGAAAAAAAACAATCTTCTGAAGAAAGTAAAGTGATTCAGGTGATGGTAGTGGCCTTGGATCTCTTGTTACTCTTTTGCAGTTTCATTGCTTTGTATCTTAATTAGGCTGTTTTGTAACTTTTCCATGCAAAATGATTACAGATTAATATCTTTTTATATTTTAATGTTTGTGTATACTTAGATTGATTGATTGATTGGTTGGTTGCATGTTGTTTCACGTCCCATTCGAGGATTTTTCACCGATGAAGGCCTTCAAATTTAGACATTTACTCGCCATTCAGGGCCATTGAGCAGTGAGGGATCTTTATCTTGCCAACGCCTGCCCTGACACTGGACCTCGGGTTTTAAGGTCCCGCACTTTCAGTTCAAATTGCCGAGCACTTGGCAAAGGAACAGGCGCTACTTATTTTTACCTCTACTGGTCAGAGACCAGAAGAGCCTATGCGATAGTAAGGTCCCCACCGTCCGCCCGTCCGTCCGTCCGTCAAAATGCAACTCCTCCTACACTTTTGGACCGATGTCAATATAACTTGGTACAGAAGTAGAATATACTAAGATACATAATACTTTGTATTGGTTGTTAATGAACGGTGTTGCCATGATTACAAAAAATAGAAATTTCTGTGAAAATCTTGCAAAACGCTACTCCTCCTACAGTTTCAGTCCGATTTCAATATAACTTGGTACAGAAGTAGACTAATTCTCTTTTTCATTTTTTGATTTTGTTGAAGTCTTGCCATGGTTACGAAAAATAGAAATTTCTGTGAAAGTCTTTCAAAATCTAACTCTTACTACAGTTTTTATCCAATTGCAATTAAACTTGACTCAGAAAGGGACTAAAGGATCATTATTTTAATCATTGCTGTCGTCATAGTTTCAAGTACAAGTGCTACCTTTCTCTACTTTTTTAGGTAAAACCCAGTAGAGCTACAGTCTCGTCAGAAACTTCTGCTTTATCGACTTAGGTCAGTTCGCGGCCGGGGTTTGAACCCACGAAACTTCCAATCACAGAGCGATACTTTGAATAATGAGTTGGTATTTATGTTGTGTTGTGGTACATGTACATATTTTCTTAGCTGTAAATTCAAATACAATAACGTCGCCCGCGGGGCGCAGTGGTAGAGCATCTGCTCTAGAGTCGTGGAGGAAGGAGTTATTCCGTACGTCGCGGGTTCGAATCCCTGTGGGATGTGGAGACCGGTCTTTCGAATGATACCATATAAACCGAGGTCCCGTGTCGCAGTAGATGCTGACACGGAAAAGATCCCTCACTTCTCAATGGCACTGAGTGCCGAGTATAGGTCAAAATTTGCAGCTCTCCACAGGCAAGTGGTGGCGTCTCCATATGAGGGAAAAATACCCGAGAGGGACGTTAAAAAAAACAAACAAATACGATCACATATTCTGTTTTTTCTGTTAGCTTTAATCGTTCATTTTTTTTTTTTACCAATAAAATATAATTTTTACATTCTTAATGGAACCTTTGTATATTAAAAATCATAACAAAAATTTCATTGTGGAATAATTTAAGTTTTAGGATTAAATATATAGGAGATTCGAACCTTGGATTTCTAACCGCCTTTCAATTACATGTAGGCTAAGAATTACGCTTCTGTATGAAATATAGAGATAACGATCAATATTCAAGCTCAAAGTCCATTAAAGCAATACAAATCGGGAACAGAGCAAACACATACCTCCAAAACATCAGAGGTGGGACCAGGTATCATGGAGGAGTGAGCATCCGCTGCCGACCGTCATGATCGGGATATAACGGGAAAATCCGTCGACAATTCAGCGTGTTAATAATGGCCTAACAATTATATACTATCAAAAACGTCAGTCAGAGTATGACTTAATGATATATTGTATTTGCTGACAAGGTCATTGTACCGACCATAGAACTTACGAAATGATGACTTTAAACGAGACTGTTGATATACTTGTTTCATCAACTTGTTTTTCAATAACTTTTCTCGTTTTAGAAATTGTTCATACATAGAGCATGCTCTTGCGTATCGAATCAACTGTGAGAGATATATACCCCATCTGCAGGTGATAAGAGTATATTGCTGCATAAGCTTTCTTGGTAGATTACCCATAACGTTTTTAACTAGTAAAATATCCAAATATGAAACTGATGTGTCAGACTCTGTGGTATCTTTTATTTCAAGCTCTCTGGGTGTCGACATATTAATGGAAATTACTATTGTTAATTGATAATACTTCGTCGATACATCTAAATGTCGAGTTGAAGGCCACAGCAAGAAATTTCTTTTTCTCCTGTATAAGATTTTGAATAAACTCTGCTTCATATGAATACAAGTTAAATTGATGCAAAGCATCAAATCGGCCGCAAAAATATATTTCATATTGAAGAATTTCAACAAGAAAGAGTCCAGAAAGAGTCCAAAGAAAAAATCCAAATAGAAAAAGTATAGATACATTTTTACACTTGCTTTACTTTAATTCTGTGCATTTTTTTTACAATAGTTTTCAGTGCTCAATTGTTAAATATCTATTCAAATAAAAATAAACTCATTAATACGAAAATCGGACTACAATAAAGGATAGAAATGTATTATCATAAATTATTTGATTCAAGGACAAATGCAAGAAATATCTAAAATAATTGATTATGAATGTCTGAATTTCAACAAAAAGGACACAAGCTTCACGTGCTGATACCCTTTATAATGCCGATTAGTGTTGTGATAGATATGTATGTGAAGTGCAGAAAAAAAATTCATTGTGTCACTTGCAACTGCAGTGTTAATTCAAAACAAAATTCAGTTCTTATTCCAATTCATTAATTATTTAGGCACTGTAATTCATATCCGGAAACTCAATACGTTTTTTTTTATATCTTACGCACGCCCATGTTAGGGAGAACTGTATGAAACAACTTTTTATAAAATCATTAAATTAATAAATATCTGCAAGAAATGAAAAACAAATGAAACATAATAACAAAATATTTAGAGTTAGTTTTAAGCAATTTTTAAGGCTTTTATTCGTGACTTTTATGTTTCGCTGTTATCAATAAGGAATTAGTCCAACGAAGCAATAAAAAATAACGTCTCATTTCCCCATGTGCACATTCTAACACAACCACCAATAGTTCGGCCGCTGCTGCGGCCGATAACAAAAATAGGTCTGCTGACAACGGGGCGCAGTTGGTACCCATGGGATTCCAACAGATTGTTGGAAGACCTGGATCTCCAAAAACCACATAGATATTGTCAATCAGAAACTCGAGTATTTTTTTAATATTAACTTCAGAGTACTTGTGTGTACCATCAGAATGTTTTTTAACAAAATACTTTTGCAAATGACCAATGACAAGGTAAGTGAACTTACCAGTTCAATTTTTATTGAAAAAGCAGCTGTCAGTGATGTCAAAAAGCCTGGATTTTAATTTATCGTGGGGAAGGGATGTATACAGAGTTGAAAAATCGTAAGTATAAGTATTTATGTTATAGATTTTGGTAAATTTCTGTGATTTCAAATTTTTCCAAAATTTTTATTGGAATTTTTAAGTATCCACATTTGATTTACACCACTTCTCGAATATATTGTTGCAGAGTACTCCTGAAGTTTCTCCTTCATTACAATTAATATTTTAGTGAGGAGTAAAGAAAGAGGCTTGGTAGAAAGAACACTTACTGGAACCCGCTATTTATTTGTATTGAACGCTTTGAGCATGACTGGTGTTCATAAAATTATCACCCAGCAAACTGATTGATCATCATAATAAAAAAAGAAAAAAAGAAAGTTTCCCTATATTAACATTTTTACCTGATTCTTGATTCAATTAAAAAAAATCATTTATTTAAATTCAATAATTAAGAAATCTACAAGCCCCATCCAGTGTATGCAGAAAGCATGCAATTCTGTCATGTGATGAGGATATAGAGCTAATACATGTACCTTGTTTGTAATTTTATCTCGGATGAAGACATTTGAAATGTAAATATTTCTAAAGAATTCAGAAGCTCTTTATTTTCCGAAGGAGGTAAAAAAAAAAAATAATGCCTGTAGCTTGTAGCTTTATTTTGTAATAAAGAGACATACAGATTTCCTTAAAATTAACAGTGGGTATTTCCTGTGGGAAATCGACGCTTTTAAAAATACTCTTTTGGATCAAATAAAAGTGGATTATTTTTTTTCTTTCGCCGCTATATTTGAATGCCTAAATATAATTGTTTAAACAAATACTCAAAATTTTCTTAAAATAATGCAATACTGACAATTTCTATTAATCCTACTTTTAATATTGAAGAGCTGGTTTTGATGAACACCAGTCTGGAGTCGTGGTCAATCCTCGCTTGAAATGTGACATGCACCTGTGGAGGTAAGGAATGTGTACCCTTGTAGATAAACAAACTCTATTTATTTACCCTTATTTACATAAATCTTGGATAAAGGAAGCAAATATCATTTTAACACTTCTGAAGTGACAACATTTAAAGAAAAATAAATAAACTTAAGATAAGAATGTGTTGTGGATATTTACATGTTTAACAAAAGTCTTGTATTGATGCGTTATCTTTATTCATGTTTTACGTTAATCACGTTATCTTTAATTTTATCAAAAAATTATTTTAACTAAAGACTCGATTACTAACATCCATCTCCTTATTTATGAAGTAGCATTGACAAATATGAACATTTTACAATGAATTAAAAAGCTTAAAGTTCACGTTATGTTGCTAGGCTATACCTGTAACACTAACTGTTAAGGGTTAATTTGATGTCTTTTTAGTCAAATAAGACTAAGTGTCCCATTGATATTATTTTAATTATAACTGAAGAACGTGGAAATGTATCTAAGGTGATATAAAAATATCAAACAGTCGACAGTCAGGATACGGAGTAATTCCAACCTCACAAGGCTTGGTAATATCGTCGATACCTAACGTTACCTTAACACAAAGATGCAAGTGCAATAGACTCGAGAACTATTAATTTTTTTTTTTTTTTTTTTTTTTTTTTTTTTTTTTGGAAACGAAAAAGCAACCTAGGCCCCCTTCCTATATTTGCTTGCATTGAATATTATCTCACATTGCGGTCACGGAAATTATTTTTTTTTTTTCAAAGCGTTGTTACGGTACTCGTAATTTAAATTCCGTTTCATGGTCACACGGACGCGATACTTCATCTAGAGACAAAATAACTGTGTTGTTAGGTTAATATCCTTTGACTAAGTATTAATTGAAGGGTGTGTTCCTTCACTATTTTCATTATTAGGAGATGTACAAAAGGTGTTTATTTTATCTTGTTTGGGAATACAATAACCTTTGATATACCTGCGTAACCTACTAGTATTTATCTATTTAATATAAAATTTGGAAACATTAAAAGTTACTTATTCAGGCATATATTTTCCCCACCATGTTCTAGAGTATGCGAAAAGCGTACATAAAATGAAAACAGATGATTTCTTAAAAAGAGAACCTAGAGAGTTGTATGACATCCAAAAATTGGTTTACATCCTTACTTACATTTATAAACAAAACAGGAAAATAAAACAGGGAAAAATGCATTTTGTTATATTTAATGAATTTGGTATAAGATCATATATTAAGAACTATTGAATTCTTGTTTAAGCTAAACTGTTTGTTCACTACAAATGCTCGGATTTTTCTATTGCATGTCTAGCAACACCATTTCAAGAAAATTGCACACACATAAATACATTTGACACATACCTGAAAAAAAACACCATTTCAACTAAAGACTGCTTCTTTAAGGAAAAGGTCTCTTTTTAACAAATATTGTTTACCATATTTATAGATATAACAGAAATCTACAGTTCTTGTTATAATCGAAATAAAAACGATTAAGAAAGGGGGAAAATGTAATTGTAACATTAATTTTCAGAAAATTGATGAGATTATCTTAAGAATCTACTTCCAGAAACACGATATTAAGATCTGTTCTCATGATTAAAGCCTATCAAACCTGATGGTGATTCCTGATATATTCACCTAAAATGAACTGAGGGCAAAGGAAGTTAAATGATGTACTCTTAGCTACTCTCAAATCACGGAAATAAAAGACGGGAAAAGAAAAGGGGGTTTTAGGAACTACAAGTAAATTTATGAAGATATGAAGTAACCTCAGGTAAAGGTAAAATCTCGTCATATCTGCGCATGCTTTGAAACTGGGAAGGTTTTAATCAGTTGATTTCTCGTCAGCCGAATGGTCTCCACCATGGAATCTAAACTACTGACAAAAGACAATAAAAGGTATGTTATTAAACATCAGAAAACTAATGTTTTGTTAATATTTTTATTTTTAAATTTTGGTCCTTATTCTCAAAATATAAATATTTGTTCAGAGAACTGCGAATGGCGAATCCGATATATGGAGGAAAGTATTGCATAGCTGAGAACGAATCTCGTACATGGAAATCTGAACAAGATTCTGAAGACATTCGGAACAAGGTTAATTCCGGAAAAGATTGGGTGGATATTATTACAAGCGAAAATTTTCAGAAAGAATTTTCAGATTCATCTGCTCGGGTAAAGTGTGAATTCTGATATCGTTTTATGATTTCAAGTAAAACAAAATGCATGTACCTGATAAAATTTGTGAACATATATCACACTATTTTCTCATGATTTAGAAATTATAGTATCTTTATAAGATGTAATTTATTTTCCATAACTTGTTAGTACACTCAAAGATTAAAATGAACATACAGAGGTTTTCTTTTTCTAAGCATAAAAAATGGGATAAAGAATTTCAAAGTAAAGTCAATAAGCTGTACCTCCGGAAGTAATTTTAAATTTTCCAATAAAAACTAACCCTTTCAGACACAAATACACTGTAGATTCCTGAATATATACGTAGAATTTTATATCGCATTATTTAAGGAGCGACATCACTCACAAAATAAGAATACTAGCATTTTAGAAATACATTTGAAAACTCATGGTAAACAAATCATGATTATTCAATCTTACTACTAGGTTTCCTTTTCCGATATTCATTACTCGCGGAAAATAGCGAATCTTCACTATAGGGTGGCACTACAATACCAGTATTTTCCTGAATTTATTTACTGAACATACTTCGGATATATAATGTTCATAATTTTTATCATAAAATACTTGAATGTTTTTATCTCATAAAACAGTTTAACACAACGAATCGTGAACAGGGCAAAAACACGGACTCCTGGAAACACCGAAGGTAAGATTAGTTGCCTAGAAGGAGTAATGCATTTCCTGTTGACCTGTCCCACCTTCTATGTATTTATCAGGCTTACGAGTACTCTTTAATCAAATTTAGTATAAAAGCAGTGACCGAACAACGCTATATAGGTTTTATTTGCAATTAAACAAGGTCATCGTAGCGACTGTAGAATTTGCGAAAAGTTGATTTTAAACCGGGTTGTTGTTTTTTTTAAATATATTGATTCTCAATAACTTACAACAAAATGCGGAGGCAAAACTCCCGCAGAAGCCCACACCTGTGGTGCCAAGAGCTCCCTCGATCGGTATTTTTTCAATATTTAATTTACAAAATTATATATACACTAGATGAAGAAAATACATAAATATATATCATTGTTAACATTTCATTTATACACATATGTATATATATCATTGTAAAATATTTCTTTTGTATATACAATAAATATTATAGATGAAATATATCTATATTCTATTTATATACTTATCAAAGTACTTACAATCAAAACACAAAAAAAATCATATTTGGTCAGCAATTTTTTTTAAAAGATGGCAATTGGATTTAACACTCCTTGCAGCCTTTGCTATTAAATAATACTGATTATTACAGCCGGGTCGTTGAAATCCTCGTAACATCAACTTATTTGTGAGTAGCTTGCTTTGGCTTAAAAATTGATCTTACTCAGAGCATGCCCTTGCGTATCGAATCAGTTGGGAGACATACACATCATATGCAGGTGATGTTGGAATATATCAGTTTAGATACCAGAAGTTAGACGTTGAATTTTGATCATTATATGATTTTTCAAAATAATGATATGTGTTGTTCTCCCAATTGATTGTCCAACGTGTCCAAATTTCCTTGTGTATTCGGTTCCTATACTTTAAAACCAATATGCTAGTATCAACCTCACTCTTCTATTCATTTTTGACTAAATTGATGACTACCAAAGAAATTCAGTCCGTCTTATTAAAATGAAAAATGTCTTTAATTTTATTATAAAAGTATAACTTAATTAGATTATAGCGTAAATTTTATCTTTTAACCATAGTTCTAATCCATGCAAATAAAGTACAAAATTATACTGTTGGTACAGGTTTGATGTTATGGACAGTTTAACCATAAATAAAGCATTTGATTTCATTTACTGAGCGATTTCTAGTCATGTAATGACATGTAAACATTGTTTTTAAAGATAGTTACATTGATTTGTTGCATACAGAGGACGCGCAAATGCGTCTTAAATGCTCCCTTGTTAAGTGATTATTATGTAAACGTTTAACTTTGTCAGTGTTACAATAATCACCTTCTAATAACAAGTTGTTAGGTTTTTTCAAAATAAGGAAAGGTGTATTTGTTTAGGTTTTAGGGACTTCAAAAACTCACGAGAAGGAAATTAATTGTGGAAATTAATTTTTAAGGAAATCTGAAGTTCTGATACCATTAAATGTATAGTACATCATTTTTAAGAGACTTTATATATTCATACTAGTAAAAATGATTTCTAATACTTTTAGTATTATAAATGGATTACTATTCCATGTAAATTGCTTGAAAAACGTTATTGATATGCATGAGTACACGTTTTTTCATGAAAATTCTGCGAAGGTTTAAAAACAACAGCTTGTTCAGATATAAGGTCTTTAAACATCTCATTGTTTACGTGGAAACCCAAACCATATCAGAGGAATGGATAAAGATTAAATTCCAATTGATGGTTTCTGACATGTTGAACAGGAAGATGAATTGATTTTTAATCTTAGCTGTGGTTAAGGAATGTTTTTGTCTTCTGCTTAACAATTGTTACATGCATTGTCTGAGGTTCATGTTATATGTATTATTTAGAGAACGAGACAGGTACTGTATCGTCGATACAAAGGGGAAGTTTCGATAAGGCTGTTTTTCGGCCCCTCAAGAAATATAATGAAATTGTGATATGTTGTAGATTAAAGTGTTATCTTCCTAAAAATATGAAAAAAAATTATACTGCACATTATCTGGTCACGTGATAATTAAAAAATTAAGTATGCCCTCTTCCCTATATTTTTGGAGGGATCATATTTAAAGGGGGTAATGGAGTTTATTTAACGTCAAAATCATAATGAAACATTACAAATGTGAATAAAGACATCAAATAACCAATTTCAATATTTTTCTTTACAGAAAATTAATGATATTTATTTTATTTGAATGCGTTTTAAGGTGCAAGATTTTTCTCGTGTTTTAATTGTAACTCTTCTTTCAAAGAGGATGAATGTAACATATAAAACGAATATGAATAATAAAGACAGGAAATTTCAAAAAATGAATCAATTGACAGTTTATACTTAGAATTAATAACCAATATATTACATTTTCCCGTACGTAGAAAAGCAAATGTAAAGATATATAGACAAGAGATAGATAAACGTAAACTGTCATTGACAGGTGTTTGACACTGCTTGCAACACATTTTATCAACTAAAGTTATTGTGCTAAATATAGTATTAATAAAATGTACCGTAATATCATTAAATTGAATTTAAAAAAAAAAATCTTGAAATTAACAGATTTCGGAATTCAGTACGATTAAAAAATGCAGCTATTTATATTTTTAGAGTATATTTAAAAGAATCATACTGCAATGTACATTGTATTTAATAATACCAAGCGTATAACTACCAGTCAAATATTTTATCAAGATAGTAATTATTAGTCCCATACCGGTGAAGCCGGGGGGTCTATAGGTTTCCTCATCGTCTGTCCGCCTGTTTGTCCGTCCGTCTGGCTGTCTATTTGTCAGTCTGTTCCACTTGGTTTTTCGCACTTTTCTCTAAATGCTTGCAGATATTGAGCTGGTTTTGGTATTGTGTATCCTGAAGAGAAACAGAGTTTGAAATTCAAGTTTGAATTTCGTTAAATTCTGCTTCATTGATTTTTGACGGAATATTACAAATTCAAAAAAAAGGGGGGGGGGGGGGTCGGCGTTTTTTGTTTTGTTTTTGTTTTCTAAAACAATTGCATATATTGAACTGATTTTTGTAATGGTGTATGTGTTACACTTGAGTTATAGATCAAGTTTGCATTTTCTTCCGCTTCAATGACTTTTCAAATAGGGCATTTTCAATTTTTATGGAAACCAGGTTATACTTGGTATGCCGATAGTGGACTATTATTGCTAATGCAGTGCTTACAGAATGCGTGAATAAATAGCCAAATGATAAAAAAAAATAAAATACATTGAGTACATGTCTTCTATTCATTCTTGAACTTTAACTATTCATTCTTAAACTTAAAAGTATTTACGCATATAAAGATGTGCATTATGTTTTCAGCAAAAATGAGACAATCCAGGCAAGCGAGGAGATCTACATGTACATGTAATATTCCTCGCGCTTCCCAACTTCCTTTTGATACTTATGTTGTTTCACCAACTCTAGTTACTATTTGATTTGCTAGACCATAGTCGCAATTTAAAATACATTTGTAAATACCAAATGTATGTGTTAAATCATATCCTGTAGAAACGTACAAATCAACATCCAGTCTTAAAAGTAATCTACGTTCCCTACATGTAGACCACACGGAAATATATGACATTGTGAACCTACTCTAACAGATTGAAGCGATTCTATTCAAAGAAATGGCTACAACCATATCCATGATAAAGAACGTTAATGAATGGACTGATTCTTAAACTTCTCTTTAGTTCAGTCAGTCATTGGAAAATGTAAGATCCGGCATCTGTTATAGTTCTGGTAATGTGTAACCCTAAATGCATCATCGGTGCATATTTCTTCAAGATAGGGATTATAGTTACATGAAAATGAGACATGCTCCAAAATATATACCCTGAGCATTCATCAAGAAAATATAAGTCAGATCTAGCATCTGAAGCAAGTCTGACAGTGTGCATCCGAAGATGCATCATGAAGCACGTCCTCTCAACAAGTGCTTATAGCTGCACTGCTCCATAGACATTAACCTGCTTTAAAAACATTAACCTGGACATTCTTTAACTGAAAATGCAGCATCTGAAACCCGACAGATGACATGAAAACACACTAGATCAGGCGACTCTGATGATATGAAAAAAATTGACTAAAAACTTTTAATAACCTATTCGCCTATAACGATGGTATTACAAAAGCTCCCCCAACTTTGTGTAGGTGAACTAAATATATGACGTTAACGTTATACGCGGGCGACAAAATAAATATGGAAATAACGATACATGTAGGATACGATTATGTTTTCTTATGTTAATATTTTCGAGAGTTCTCTTTGGTTTAGAAAAAATATGCTACTTTTGGCTTTGTATTTTAACACGGCGTTAGATCAAGTAACCAGGAGCTTCTAATTTTAGATATGCAAATTTTAAACAATTTTCAATTTTTGGATATGAAGTGCACACGCGACACTTAATATCATATTTTAAGATATTAGTGTGCAGAGTATATCTAAGTACTGAACAAAACTAGGTGAGTGTCCCTCATGCACTTTATATTCTAACCATCGATTTATAAATGCCACCCTCTTATATTTTCCCATTAGCCTAATGTTAAAGCATTTGAGGGTACATCTAAGAATGTGCCAACTACGGCGTGAATTCATCTCATATTTAACTCTTGAAATATAAATAACAAAAATTAACATATATATCTTGAATTCTAAACCAATTTTGAAAAAAATAAAAACGAAATTTATTTTTATGAAAATAAGTGGGCCGATAAGCGGCCTTATCGAAACTCCCCCTTTGGGGGTGGACGAGTGCGTAGCACGAGTCTCCACCCCCAAATTTCTATCTACCTTACAGAACCTGTCGAGTTCTCTAAATAATTTGTGACACGATCAATCAAAAAAAGCACCGCCCACTTCATAGCTGTGCAGCATCCAAACTTCCGCCAGAGTTCGTTTGTTCTCACTGTAGATGAGGCCTCGACGGGTAGTATACATCCGCAGTATATATATTTCCAGGGACAACGTAAGATTTAGTCGGATTAGTTTTGACAACGGGATAGACGTAACAGACTTGAAGTCAGTATTAATTGAAAAGGTGGGCGATTTAACCTTGGAGATTGATCCTAATATATTTCAGGGGTCTTAAAATCTCAGTTAAACTAGATATGCATGCATGCGATACAGACAGTGTTTCGATGGACTTTGATGTTAGGGATTTTTATTTTCTTATTGAAATGCGACATAAAAAACGAAGTGAAAGAGATGTGCGGCAGTCCTCAGCGAAAAGGATTTAAGATGAAATTTAAAAAAAAAAACAAAAAAACCTGAAAAATGGACTTGATAGAGTTTGCACGAGAAGAGTGGAAAATGGGCGGAGGGGGAGTGCGAATTTCACGTAGTGTATGCTGCATCCGCGAACCCACTGGCTTTACTATTTTGAAGGGGACACAAAAAAGCAGGGAAAGCAAACAGGTTTTCAGGAATTTATCCAACATAGGATGTTTTCCATAATTGCGACTTTTCCTTTTCGTTTGGATCGAAATAACGTGTAGATTCTGTGTGGAATAATTTTTAAAAAGTGATTGAGAAATTTTGACATTTTACATTCCTAAGGAAATATTTCTTCAAATTTATAATAGGAAAAAATCAGCATTTACTATTTGAACGTGCTTTTGATAAATTGAATCAGATTTATTTTTAGACCGTGCTGTATTTTAGATACAGAACAGTTGGCTAATACAAGACAGTATACAGAGCTAATACAGAACAGAAAGAAGCTCCACCCACTGTATTTCCGTTCTGTATTGCTAATATAGAACAGCAAACTTCAAAGAAAAACACCGGAATCGTGTCACAAAAAAATAAACCACATTGATCGACTTTTTGGTATGTTGATTTGAATGGTCGTTGTAGTGTAACTTCTGCTTACTGGAAATGCTGAATGATTGCTGGCTGCTCTTACTTTTCTTACATGTAAGCAGATGCTTAACAGAAAATGATCCCAGCTCTGTAAGTCAATGGCCAACTCAGAATCACATAAAAATGTATCAGAATCTCGAATGCGTAGGAGGAAAAAAGGCAAAAACGTTGTTGAATGTACGCTTAGACTGAGTAAAGCATGGCCAGACAAGCTCTTTCTTATATAACTTAGAATTAATTTAAAGCTTTAAAATAAATAGCAAAATATTTTAATGAAGATTTTTTAATATGCTTAGAAAGTTGATTTGGTTGACATCAATGCTAATTGAGCAGAACCTAAGTTGATTTAAGTGCTTGCTATGGGTTGACTTCTGATGTTGGTAATGGAAATCTACTCTACTGATTTAATAAGATCAATGCTACCTGAAGGATATTGTTGCAATTATCAGAGTTACGGCATGCAGTGCAGAAATTCTTTACAGTTATATGGTACTAATGTTCGAAAACTTTTTAAGTTTACAATGCTGTTGATTGCTAGAAGATAACACTCGTACTTACACCAAAGATTCTGAGCCTATTACAGAGTTTTCATGTGCTGGCATTTATTTTATAGAAAATGATACCTTATCTATGCTCTATAATCAGAAGGCAATAACGTACATGTATGAAGAGTCTACGAGCTCTTCTGATGAGTACGATCTAGACAAAAATACTGTATTTCGTCCTGAAAATAAAAATCACAGCATGTGGCTCAGTCCATATTTAGAGAACAAAAACATTGCCAATGGTTTTTAAATAATCTCTCTAAAAGTAAATTTGAATTTAAGTGATTACGAATGAAGATAAGTCCATATCTTTAGTAAAATAGTTATTGATTTTCATTTTATTTTATGATTTGTGACTTCAGCTTTCCAAACGTCAACTTTCCTTCTTTATATTCCAACATTACTTGCATATGGTGTTTGTCTCCCAACTATTCGATACGCAAGAGCATGCTCTGAGTAAGATCAATTTTTAAATCGAGGCAAGCCACTGACAAATACGTTGATTATACAAGGATTTCAACAACGCCGTTAAAAATCTGCTTTGTTACAAATTCTACGGTCGTTAAGTATGTAATAACATCTTATTGCTGGATCGTATTTGACATGTTTCATATTAATTGTTAGGTATTGCTTTTATACTAAATTTGACTACGGAGTACTTCATGTGCCTGATCATAACATAGGGTGCAGGGCTGGTATGACCAATCGACAGGAGATGCTTACTCCTTCTTGGTACCTGATCCCACCTCTCGAGTTTTTAAAGGTCCATTTTTTTGTCCTGTTCATGATTTTTTTGTTTACTGGATTTATGAGATTGATCACTGTTCGTTATTTTCACCTTTTACATTTTGGCGTAGCATTTTTTTTTTTTTTTTTTTTTTTTTGATAATTTTGCTATATTCGTTAGAAAGGAATTAGATTTGCAGAATTATGATTTCTTATTGAAGGCAACTTTGCATCACAACACTAGTTATGGAATTCTTGGTCGTCAGCAAGGCTATGATTTATCTCCAGAATACAAAAATCCAAATCCCACCAAGAAGCATGTCAAATATAAAGGACGGATCATCTCTACCATTATCATAAGCTGTTTGGTGGCTGTCGCAGCAGTAGTTACTGTCATCTGTATTTTACTGAATAAGACAAAGAACGACAAGAAACTCTATGAAATTGGTAAATCAGAAATATATAATAAAAGTTTGTACATGTAACTTTATCTCTGAGATGTGTGTTTTCTGTACGTGTTGTCTGATTCTGAGATACAGAAAAGATGACATCAAGAAAATTTTGTTATTCCAAGGTTAATTCTAGCTTCCTTCGACTTGAGCAATGTTAGAAAACTATAAATATATGCTGTATAATTTTTCACGTTCTTGACGGGCATATCTGGTAAAATGTGATTAAACATTGTACAGAATGTTCGTTAGGATGAGAGATCTATGACAACGGCCAACTATTTGATTATGCAGATCTATTTGATTTTTTAAGAAAATCATAATTTTTTTTTTATTTAAGTAAAAGCTGAAGGAAAAATAAGTATTCAACAAGCATTTATAAAGGAGTTAAACAATGCAGCATCTGACACATACCTCAACTTTACACGCGAATTTGTAAAAGAGGTAAGATTTTATACTTTCCTTATAATATTATAAAATATATCTTTTACTAACTAACTAACTAACTATATATATATATATATATATATATATATATATATATATATATATATATATATAACTATGAAACATTTTTCTTTTATTAAGACGACGACCACTCTCAAACACAATGGTTTAACAGGTTTGCGAAACTGTACAGTAACAGGTGTCCGGTACGTTCCTGAATGATTTCTTTGAGATAATTTAACAAAAAATAAAATAATTATTTAGCAATGCAATATTTCTAGTTTTCAATGCTCATGTTATATCTCTTGCAGGAATGGAAGCATTATTGTTGAATTTGATTTATTTTTGGAAACTCTCATCAGCACATTTACTACACAAACCTTGAAAACTGCGTTCAAGGATTCATTTGTCATAAAAGAGAACGGGAATGTGTATTTTGGAAAATATCATATTATAAGCTCCAGTTTATCAATATCAATTGTTTTATCATCTCAAATTTCAACAACAAACAACAAAACGTACAATACAACTCATACACCTTCAATGAATTCTACATCTCCAACTACAGTAATATTTTCCGATTCAAGTCACTCTGTTGTAAAATCCTTTAACACAGAGGCGCATACAATTCCATATACAAATGCCAATGTGACAACAACTACGACAAATAAGTTAACAACGATACTAGAAAATCCCGATGTATCTAAAACTATAACGCCATATGCAAACACAACGATATTGAAATCATCCAGGGAGCCAACAACTACAACACCTTATAGAGCAACAATGTTGAAAACTCCCAACGCGACTACAACTGCAACACTTACAACAACCACATCGGTATTGAAAACTTCCAATGCTTCTACAACTACAACATTTAATAAAACCACAACGATATTAAAAACTCCTAATGCGTCTTCAGCTGAAACACCTAATACAACCACAGCGATTTTGAAAACTTCCGGTGTGACAACAAGTACAACACCTAGTACAACCACAAAGACATTGAAAACTGCCAATGCTACTCCAACAGCTATTTTGAAAACTTCAACACTTAATACAACCACAACAATACTGAAAACTCCAAATGTGACTACAACACTTAATAAACCTACAACACTTTTGAAGACTCTAAGTTTTTCTACAAATCTTCGCACAACGCCAACGATATTTTTAACTCTTAATGCATTTACAATACCTGATACAACAACAGTGATACTGAAAACTCCCAATTCTCCCAATGCGTCTACATTACCTAATACCAGCACAATGATATTGAAAAATTCCTATGCGATCACAGTAAGTGATAAAACCACAACGACATTGAAACCTTCAATAACAAATACAACTACGACTCTTATGACAACCTCAATTCCTACAGGAACTACAATTCCTTCTCGTCTAACAATTCCGACAGGTCTCAAAATTTCTACAGCTACAATTCCTACGACAAATTCTACTTTAAAATCAATTTCTTTAACTTCTGCTGCAACCTCAAATCCAAGGACTACTTTGGATGAGTCACCCTCTATACCAGAGGAGTTAAGCACGAATCTCGAACTGACTACAACGAAGACTTCATTATCTTCAAAAGCTACAATTCCAAAGGCATCTGCAACTGTTACACCTACAATCATTAGCGTATTTTCTCATACCATAACTCCCAGGACAAGTAAAACTTCTTCCTCGACAATGACGACTTCAACACCACCTTCAACAACTTCTTTGACAATTACGACGTCATCAGCAGCAAAACCAGCCATTTTTACAGCCATCACCACTATTCCATATTCATCAACAATATCTGCTTCTGATAGTAAAACTACAACATTAGGATCACCATCGTCCACCATAACGTCTTCAACAGTTTCTACACCAACTACACCAACAACTCCAAAGTTACCCTTAACTACATTTTCAACTTTGCCTCACATTTTTTCTAAGAGTCAAAGTACAAAACCATCTGCAACTGCAAGTAGTGCTTCAACTTCCATTCCAACTACTATCCTAACACCGCCTTCACCACCACAACAGCGTACTCCACAGTTGCGAACAACACATACTGTTTAATGCTGATTTCCTGACAAAGTCTAGCATAACTGTCATAATGTATCCTGTTACAGGTATAACACTGGCTACAATAGCCTCAACCATTACTAAAGTAATTCAGTTTGTGTAATCTAATTCTGATAGCAAAATTATCATTTTTACTTGTAATATGCCAGTGTGCAAATATCAATGATATGTAGGTATGACCTCTTTGCATAATGTAAGAACCCCCTCAATATTTTAACACTTATGTTCAAAATAAAGTCAATTGATAAGTTAAAAGCATGTTTTCAAGAACGGAAGTATAAAAAAATTGTAATAAAATGCACTTATATGCAAATGTGCTTTTGTACTCATATATCGATAATCAATAAGTAAAACAAGAAAAAATGAACTTACATTTTTTTGTATTGATTTATTTTTTCTTCCATTTGATCTATTTTTTGCGTTCTAATTTGTTTCACTCAAATAAAAATGATTTATTTATTATAACAAGCAGCATCAATACTAATCCTTCACCGGCATGTGTAAACTTGTTCCCCTTAAAAGTTGAAAAATGTCGCAAATCCGTCAAAACGCATCAAAGTGGAAAGAAATGCACTCGTCATGGTAGCCTTTTGTACCAAAAATAAGCTAAATACCTACAAACGTGTAGAAAAAATGCGGAAAACCAAGTGGGACAGACTGACTAACAGAGGGACAGATGGACAGGAACAAAGTATAGAGAAGGAAGTGCTTGTTTGCCAGAATTAGGACAATTCAATGTCAAAATCAACCATTTCAACTGATTTTTCAACATTTATATAATTTAAAAAAAAAACAGCATTTTCAAATTGATTCTGTATTTCCATCAAGTATTTTGGCTAAGTTATCGTATGTGCAATGAAGATTCGGAATTTTATCTTGATGAAATCTTAGCTTATTGAATTTAGTTTTTCAACTGATTTTTTCAACATTTATATAATTAAAAAAACAGCATATTCAAATTTATTCTGTAGATTCTTTCCATCATGTATTAATTGCTAAGTTATCGTATGTGCAATGAAGATTCGGAATTTGATCTCGATGAAATCTTAGCTTATTAAATCTAGTTCAGGTGAAGCACGTCAAAATATGGATACATTTACAATTTATCATACCTTTGTGTATTTTCTTGTCAAAAATATGATGAATAATTTTGCTATTTTTTTCTAAATAGCCTATGTCGTGAAAAAGTTTACGTGCAATTTTTAAATAGGTGACGAACTATTTTCCGGTAACATTCAATTTCGCTCGCGTTTCACTTTTCCGGTATTACAGGATGAAGTTTTATCATTCAGTTAACGGAAACCCGACTAAAAGTCCACTGAAAGGTGACTGAATGGAAGAGCTCTGACATTCAGTGAACTTTCCAGACCTTTCAGTGACCTTTCCGTTGACTGAATGGTGTAGGTTCATCCTGTGTTAACTTTATCCAGAACCTGACGTGACAAAGTAAAGTCGTATTCGGTGTAATAAAACACATATTACTGACTATTGGGACTATTTTCAGTTGCATATTGGAGGACAATATATTTTCTATTGTCTTCGTAGCCATTAAATAGCTCTATAATAATATGTAGTTGTACCATAATTATTTATTGATTATGTATATATAGTTGAACATAATACATAGAAATATATAATTTTTATTCTGAATTAATTTTGCAAGAAAAATATTTGTGTGAAGCTCATGTGAAGAAAATAACAAAATAACTTTTTATTTTTCATCCTCCAATACGACAGAAGTGGCCAATCGATATATTTATAATTCATTTTCTAAAATTTCAAATATACATGTTAGATTTCAATTTTGACAATCGTATATTTCTGGAGGATGATATAACATTGTTTAAATACTCAGATATCTCAGGCAGGGTTTAAGGCGTTAATCTATCTTTCGATGTGTATCTTAGCTATTATAATTTTGGTGCACAACGATAGTCACCAGAACAAAAGAAAAGTGACCCTGTGGATAATCTACAGGCTGTTAACAGATTATTTAATTATTAGAAGTAGGACAATAGATGTATTTTACATAATTATATACATGTATTTTGATTGGGACTGCAAACATGTAAGGCTCCTGAAATATTTTTATTTGGAATACGATTTTATTCATTCTAACAAAAATAAAATAAATAAATTTACATATTTTTTCGAATCAAAATAAAGGAAAATAATCTATACATCAGGAAGTTCTTGTATTACATTATTATTTTTAGAAAACGGGCGTGATATATCTAAGATAATAAATACAGTCAAAGGACAAGAGGGTCAGAACTTTTTATCCATTGAGATAACACATGTAGATATGAAATAACATCCTAAATAAAATGACAGCAAAAACATTTGTTGAACTTTCAGCACGCATGCTTGATATATTTTGAATTAATAAAAATTCACGAACAAAGAGAAGGGGATACGTAGCAAAGTCAGGAACTTTATTTCTTAAAGGTAAGTCAGATTATTTTCTTGACGCACTTGCCTATCATACAGATGAAATGTTCTTAATTTATTGAACGCCCCAACTGTCTTATGAGGATAACATTCAATCTGTGATGATACTCGGACTAGATGAAGCCCTCCTAATCCACTGGTATTGAGTGATGTCTCATATGAGTGAATTATTCTTGCATGGGACGTAAAAAACCCAAACAATCAAATGCTGATACTTATTATTATCATCATTATATACACTACGGTCAACGCGGATCCCGCATTTTCCCGCGACCCCGCGATGGTGTTTTAATCCTTTCCGCGATACACCGTCGCGGTTTTATCATCGCGGTGATCGCGGGGACACGAGATTACCGTGACGGTGTGCTCTACCGTATTTTACTCAATGTGAAGTCGATAATCCTTCTGCTTAATGTCAAAGTAAGGATATTTGATTGTGAATATATAAGATTGGTTTTTTTTTTTTAATTTGACTTAAACATGTGAAAATTCTAGAAATAATTTATAAAAACTTTTTTTCAGTCTAAAGGGTGATACATGTATTTAAATGATACTTGGCATTTATTCTATTAATTTAAAAATATTATCATTGTTGTAGTTTCTAATAAGTAACCTGAATTATAGTGAGGAGATCTATAAATCAACATACATGTAATTTTTTTATTGTAGTAAATATCGATTCGATTTATTTTACGCCCTTTTTACATCATAACAGTTTTTTCATACAGTATTACTGCAATTTTTTTTTCTTCGAATTGAAAATTACAATGTGTATATCACTGAAAAAAATTAATTGAAAACACATTTTCACGCCAAATTACCTCTTCCAACATGTTCAAATATTATTTACAATAATCCCGAATATTTGTTAGAATTATGGGCCTGAATAAAAAAAAAAACAGCTCTGTTCATCATGTTCAAATATTCTAAAAGAAGTCGACAATAGATATATTTTTATAAAGCTAAAAAAAATTAAATGGTTGCGTTCTCAGCTGATAATTAAGCAGAGAAGTCATTAACTAAATAAGTTGAAACTGACCAAACACGTGTACATGTATTACACAATCACAGCGTGTGCAGTGGGGCGTAGCTAATATCCTATCGGTCGCCCACTATAAGACTATGGGTTCTCGGAAAATTCACGAGATGATCAAGCCCTTTTACGATAACCGTGTTTTCAAGCTGTAAAAACTGTATGTATTATTTCAGTAGCCGGTCTTGACACCTTGATCACCCATCATACTACCACTTATACGAGCCTGGTCTCGGATAAGTGAGTTTATTTCAGTAACCCTAGTAATATTTATCTATTCCGTATAAGTTACGTACATTCGGATAAATATAGATTTTCACCCTTAGTCACAAGCTATCATTCCGGATAATTGAGGTCCATTCGTATATAGTCTAATAGTAAGTTCTCTTCTACCTCCTTTCTCAAAGAATCGATTAAACGGTAAGGTCATGGAAAATTTTTGGGAGTTAAATTGTGGCAATGTTTTAAATTTTTTAAATCAAATAAGTTTGATTTTTAGTATAACTATTGAGGTTTGTAGTTTCAAAGCAAATTAGACGTATCGATGGCGAAGTTTGACTTTGGATTTGACCTGATTGGACTTTTTCGTAAACTGAATTGATTTTACGCGATACTGTAATGAGTGAGTTACAGATAAAAGGAATAAATTAAGATCAGTTTGGGGGTGTCAAAAGATTGTTTAACTTGAGTTATTATTTTTAGGAGCGAAATGTTAAACTTCGAGTCCATCATAGCTATAACGGGGGGGGGGGGGGGGGTAATTTCATAAAACACGGAATATTCTAAGAAGCCGGGCTTATTAGACGGATTTTAGTTTGTTTTCTACATAGATTTATCGTGCTTGAAGGAAGTTTATTGATTCGCATTTTACAAAATGTAATCGTCGTTAAATCGGAGAAAGCATTCAAGAGTTTGTGCACTTTCACTTTTTGAAGTAATCAAAGTACTGTATGTACTGAGAGGAGATTTATTAAGTTGTAGTAGTGTTATGCTCTATTTGCAGACTTGTAACGTTTCATTTGTTTATTGGTCTTTTGAAAAAGTATGGAAGAGTACTGTTTGTTATCTTTTCCAATTTTTTAATTTTTTTTTTCATGTTATCCTGGCATTTACATAGAACATGTTACCAAGAAAACAAAAAGGTCTAAGGTTTTAAAGGTGATATTGTATGAACTGATTTTCCTATTACATAATGGGAGGGGAGTTAATTTGTATATTATGTTACACAACATATGGGAACTCATGTGGTCCACATGGTCAATTACTGCATAAAAATCCAACTAATGAAAGCAAAATCACAGTTTAATGAAATAGGATGAAAACATTTCTTATTAATTTTGCAAGCATTTGTCTCACAGTGAGCAGTCGAACCGTAGCAAAGCTGTGGAAAAGTATTCTTCATATGCTTTAGAATAGGTATGCAAATTTGCAGGGTTCAGGCACAAGCAAGGAGCGAATGATATTGGTACAAAAGGCAGTAAGTACAATAAAAAACCTTAAGTAAGTGATAGTGATTACAGATATGTATATGTTACCATGATTAATTATTTTCACCTACATTACCAAAAACAGGTCAACATTTTTAATTTTTTTTAAGACAGCTTTATCAGTGAGTCAACAGCTGCAGTGGGAACAAGATTCCTTTCCATCAAAGCATGACCTTATCACTTCCCCAGTAATTCATTAGAACAGTAATTAAAGATTTGCAAAAAAGAAAAAGTAGGAAATGTTGCAGTTGTGCTACAACTAGATATAAAAGTGGAATTGGCAAATGATATATTTATCCTAATCCAGCTACAATTAATTGCAACTATTAGATTACATAATGAGGGAAAGTATAATTTGGTTAAGCGGTCTTTGTGTGTGTTTGTGTGGGGGGGGGGGGGGGCATATTTCAAGTAAACTGGTAATTGTTTAAGTAGATGGGTCAAAATCAAATTGGTTCCTCATCTCCTTCGGATCGATTGAGTTCTGATATTTAGTTAAGCTATTACAGCACTGTGATAGGCAGATTAACAAAGTGATTGGTCAGGAGTCTCGCTCGGATAAGCAGCACCCACCACTTGCTCCGTATGTTGTTTATCAGGCTTTATTTGAATGGATAGTCTGCTAACGCGTGCAACGAGACGGGGAAACAAAGCTTGTCGAATAATCATTTAAATATAAATTACCGTATATATGAATCAACAATTATCTAAAGATTTAATAGGTTGATATGAAATTGCAATATTGAATATCAACTAGTATATTGAATTTTCTAGTATATAAGAAAGGTCAAAACCAAGGAGTTAATAATGTGTTGTCAAAACAATATTGATCCATTTATTTAAGGTACACTACGATATTCAATTTTAAGCTAATCTGGTTAGGGATATCCAAGATATGTCCAGAAGTATGCCTTATCAAGTAAACCAGTTTTGTCCAGCGCACATACCCGTGGACAAAGAGTTGCAACATACTCAAGATTATGTTTTCTCGGATATTTTATGGTGCTTGTTTATTTTATTACGCACCTATGTCAGTGTCTAATGGGGATTTAAGCCTTGAGACTAATTTTATCATTCTGTTTAATTATTACCAAATACATGTATACTTGTGTGTAATACACAATGGTCCACGCTTATACCTAAATTTCCCAGAGATAAAACTACTCCCTCGTAGACATTTTTTTGAATACTCAGAACGTTTAGTTTCGCAATTACCTCGAATTATATAACTTAATGCCTCTGTTTTGCGATAAAGTCAAGAAAGTTATAAATCTCCCTTCATTTTCGGGGCATAACATATTGTTTACATATATTGTTTACGCTAGCGACATTGGAATGATACGAACAATAAGTATGCCGAATGTACAATGTAATGCCGATGGTTGCACATCAGAAAGCCAGTCAAAGTATTCGGAGTTTTTAGATTTCCAAAATAACGTTTATCAGAAAGAAATGATTAAACTTATTATTAGAATAGTCTACTTAGAGGGAAATATCCACAAAAATTTTACACAAGAGAGCTAGCATTTTAATTTCAGCAGCGTGGTGCACCGAACATTTAGCAAAGTTTTTCATCAGGGCTTCTTTCTTATATGTCCCTTAAAAATCTGCAGTGATCAATCTCATAGTGTAGTCAATAGCTATAGCTCATTGTCCTCAGCTATTAATCAACGTATCCTACCTTCAACGCAAAAGAGTTTCATTACGTTAAGTTATAGCGATATAAAGTATTCTTTCTTTTGTTTAAAATAGGTTAAAGTACCCTTATGGCATGAGGTTATATAAAGCTAAAATTAGTCGTACTTTAAAACACTTAATAGGTGATGATTAAATTAATAAGCCTTGGTAGTTATTGGTAATTAAAAAAAAAAAAAAAAAAAAAAAAAAAAAAAAAAAAAAAAAAAAAAAAAAAGTTAACGGTTGGAATGTAGTCATATAAGGCGTTTATCATTTTTCAGGGAAACTGAGAGCAGGTTGAGTCAGTATTGGATACTGTTTATCATGCCGATATGTTTTATTATTTGTAGAATACAAAATTTAAATCCCATTCACTACAATGAGGGAGCAACCGCTTAAGCACATTTGCCATCAAGATGCAACAGGGGAGGTTATTTTAGCTTTGAAACGCTGGCTATAAAATGCACATGTTTATGCATCCATTAAGTAGTTGTTACAAGGCTCACATATTTTTACTTTCTTTCATTCCAATGATTTATTTTTTTGAATTTTGCTATGGATTATAATTGTTTGATAAATTGCGAAGAGGGAATTCGATTTATGCAGCTGGGGAAATGAGAAGGGGGGGGGGGGTTAAGGACACTCATATAATTTTAAAAGTATTCTAAAAGTTGAGAGGTGACGTAAATTTCTCGATTTTGTTCAATATGGGTCTGATACACTCCAAACTTTTTAGTACACCTATAACCAATACTTGCAAGGATAGTTTAAATTTTTTATAAAAACCATAAAAATGCGTAACAGGAGTAACAGCCTAGTAGGTAAGTAAGACGATTAAAGAAACCAACGGGACGGGAAATACAGTGCAGGTAAGGATCCACAATTTTAGATTAAACGGGGAGTTGTTTTATACTCGCAAGTCCATAATTGCATTTCAACACATTTGTTAAAATAATTATAACGGAATGGGTGAATGACCGTTGGCGATTTAAATTCATATTTTGTTTTAATGCATTGAATAGTAAATTGACTAATAAGTCACTTGTTTTATAACTTGTATTGGTGAATGAGCAGGCCCTGGTCGACGGTGACCATTTGCGTTGAGGTACTGCCGCCGTCACCATGGTTCTTGGCACCCCCATTGGTGGCGGTTGCAGTTCCATGTTTACTCGTGGTAGACACGAGTATTCATGGCCCTTGCAAGTGGCGTATTCCGTCGCACCTCAACGCAACTGGAGGAGTGCAACACATATTCTTACGCTCATTCCATTGTTTATCCTATTGCACATGTAAATTGAAATTCAGGATTTGAATTTGTGCATTGGCTTGTAATTGACAAGCAGTTGACTTGATTGATATTGAATTGATTGATTGATTGAATTTGATTGATTGAACTTGATTGATAATTGAATTGGTGACGTTCATGCACTTGTGACCTACCCAGTGCATGATCCGCCCGATTTGGGTCGTCACATTTGTTGTATTGATTGTTGATTGTGGGGCAGCCCTGTGGTAGCCCCAGCAAATTGATCACCGCGGCCAGAAGCGCCAAATTAAACAAGCAAAATAATATCTGTTGTTTGTTTGATTAATAGGGAATCTGCAATAATACCACTTATACGAGCCTGGTCTCGGATAAGTGAGTTTATTTCAGTAACCCTAGTAATATTTATCTATTCCGTATAAGTTACGTACATTCGGATAAATATAGATTTTCACCCTTAGTCACAAGCTATCATTCCGGATAATTGAGGTCCATTCGTATATAGTCTAATAGTAAGTTCTCTTCTACCTCCTTTCTCAAAGAATCGATTAAACGGTAAGGTCATGGAAAATTTTTGGGAGTTAAATTGTGGCAATGTTTTAAATTTTACCCACCCACCCTCCTCTTGTTTTTAGAACAAATACTGCTGCTTTTTGTTATGTCATTGTAGCTGAAGACTGCTTGCTTCGTCCAGCTTCCACAAAAGCCTATGTCGCGGTGGTGGATTATGTGTGTTCGCATATTCCGTAAGGACAGCTTGCTTGGTCCAGCACCTACATCAGCCTACGTGGCGATGGTGAATTTTGTGTGTTTGCGTATTCCGTAAATACAGCCTGATTGATCCAGCCTCCACATCAGCCTATGTGAAGGTGGTGAAATCTGTGTGTTTGCGTATTCCGTGATGACTGCCTGCTGGGTACAGCGTCCACTTCAACCGATGTCGCGGTGGTAATTCTGTGTGTTTGCGTATTCCGTCGCACCTCAACGCAACTGGAGGAGTGCAACACATATTCTTACGCTCATTCCATTGTTTATCCTATTGCACATGTAAATTGAAATTCAGGATTTGAATTTGTGCATTGGCTTGTAATTGACAAGCAGTTGACTTGATTGATATTGAATTGATTGATTGATTGAATTTGATTGATTGAACTTGATTGATAATTGAATTGGTGACGTTCATGCACTTGTGACCTACCCAGTGCATGATCCGCCCGATTTGGGTCGTCACATTTGTTGTATTGATTGTTGATTGTGGGGCAGCCCTGTGGTAGCCCCAGCAAATTGATCACCGCGGCCAGAAGCGCCAAATTAAACAAGCAAAATAATATCTGTTGTTTGTTTGATTAATAGGGAATCTGCAATAAATATAGGTTATATCAACTGATCAAACGCAGTCCTGAAATCACAGAAATATCGTTATACTTCTTTAAAAAAAAAATAAAAAAAATAATAATAAAAGTCTTTTTTTTATTGGTCTGCGATCTTGAAAAACTTGGGACTGCCAGAGTAATTATTGAAACCAAAGAGAAAGGTTTCACAAAACTGAATACTTTAAACCATTTAAGGGAGTGGGTGTTAAATTACACACTTTAATTTCGGGTAGAGAAACATGACGATTAGTTTGCACGGCAACAAAGTGTGTGTGCGTGTGTGTGTGTGGGGGGGGGGGGGGGGGGTTTAGGGGGGTTAAGAATAAAAATCTAAAAAAAATGGCGAGGGACATTTCAGAAAACTTGCCTGTACGTATATTTTTACACTGTATTGTACATATTTATTTAATCAATTAACACACTTCATGAATGCCCAAAATGTACATAGCATATCTTTAGAAAATAATCAATAAAATATGAACAGTCTGATTAAAACCAGCCCCCTTCTCCTATCGTCGTCGATATGTGAATATAAGATACTATTAAATCTATTTTTCTATATCATATTAATGCATAACACTTGCTGTTTGTTCAAAGCCTTTAAAGTCTGGAGGAATTCTGAATGAAATTTCATTTTTCTAATAGTTGCCGAGAATTTAATGTTGTATTGGTATTGAATCAATGGAAAATTTTGTATAAAATAATTTGCTACTGATAGAATGGACAAATTATTTTATAGTTTGCGATGTATTTCAAGTTTAAATTTACGAAACAGACTCCTATTCAATATGAATGCAAAATTTTGCATGTCCAGGTATACAATACAGGTAAATCACAGCTTTAAGAAATCTAATCTATTGTTGTGCAGACGTATGTGTATATCTATTACATAACACTTCCTGTCTGTATCAGTGCCAAGGTTCTGACTGTGCGTACTACAAACTCGAATCTAGCCCGGGGACACATACAAACCTTCTGTTTCGATTGTATTTTATCAGTGTAAATTAAATTTCAAAATCGAATGTTGCATATTTGCACATGCTGTAACATCCTCTGAGCTATTAATAACGTTTTTTGCCTGTAATTGAAGGTAAATAAATAATAATTAAAACTAGAGCCGAGCTCGTTGCAATGCAACGAATAGGTCTTCCGTCGGAGCTCCGAACAGGACAGAGCGACCTTGAGTCAAGGTCATGCAACATTTTAAGGTTATAAACAATCCTGTAAGGGGCATCAACTTTCAATGTTTCAACAGTAGAAAGACAGTAAAAGAATGTAAAATTCCCCTGTCAGTGAACTTGAACTTGTCCAAAAAACTTTGCGTCAAGCCATGACACATTCTGCAGCTGGTTAAGAGCAAACACCATCTTTATGTCACCGACATAAAAAAAAAATCACAGTCACGTATTCTTTCAGACTATTCATCCAAAACATCATATTCTAAGTGACCTCGAATTTAAGTCAAGGCCATTACACACTCTGGATGATATATTTATAATCTTTTCAGTGAAATGCAAATGCAAGCAATTTTTTCTATTACAAAAGTATAGACCTTTTTGTTTATTTTTTTTGTATGTTGTTTAACGTCCCTTTCGAGAATTTTTCAATCATATGAAGACGCCACCATTTGCCGATGGAGATCTGCAAATTTTGACTATACCTATACTCGGCACACATGGCCATTTAGCAGTGAGGGATCTTTTTCGTGCCAGCACCTACTGCCAGACGGGACCTCAGTTTGTACGGTCTCATCCGAAGGATCAGTCTCTGTGTCCCACAGTGGGATTCGAACCTGCGACGTAAGGATCAACTCCATAATCCACGACTCTAGAGCAGACACTATTACCACTGCGCCACTTGGGTGACTAGACCTTTTTGAATTTTACACTTATTATATCAGTGACCTTGAACTTGCCTAAATGACCTATGTTAAGGTCAAAAACAACCTTTGAACAAATTATGATCTTCCAGTGATACCCAATGACAAAGATATACCTGAAAAAGAATATTGCACTTTTCTGTCAGTGACCTTGAACTTGCCAGAAAGACCATCGATCAAGGTCAAAACACATTCTTGGATCATAAGCAATCTCTGTATCAAGTAAAAGCTTCCAGTGATTTTATATAACAAAGTTATAGCATGTGGAAAAAAATAATATTTATCTGCCAGTGACCTTGAACTTGCCAAAAAAAACCTTTGTTCAAGGTCAGGAAAACCCATCTCAAGCAATCTGAGAAAAAGTTTCCTGTGTTCCTCCCACCCCTTATAAATTTATAAACCAGGCACGAATTTTGCCACTTCTTCTGCCAGTCTAGTACTATGTTATCTCAAACCGGTGGATCATAAGCAATCTTTGTTCCAAGTATGAGCTTCAAAAGTTATAACACATACAGTAATCTTACAGTTTTCTGTCATTGACCTTGAACTTACAGGAATGACCTTGGATGAAAGTCGTGTCAAACCCTTTAATTTTGTCATTAGCAATTTCTGTATCAAGTATGATACTTGCTATTTTTTCCAATGACCTCGAACTTGCTGGAATGATGTTGGATCAAAACCATGACACACCTTCGGATCATTAGTAATCTTTGTACCAAGTATGACCTTCCAGTTTCTTCATAACAAAGTTATAATATCCTTGGCGAACTATCACGTACAGACGGACAGCTAGGCAGATGTACAGTGTGATTCCAAAAGACTCAAAACACCCCCACCCCAAACCCACACACTTCGTTTGGGGGAATATATAAATTCCTTTATATTTCAATGTAAAACTTGAGATTCCCCCTATTGTGGCCCCGCCCTATCCCCGGGGTCATGATTTGAACAATTTAGAGTCTACACTACTTGAGGATGCTTCCACATAAGTTTCAGCTTCTCTGGCTCAGTGGTTCTTGAGAAGAAGATTTTTAAAGATTTTTCCTATATATTTCAATGTAAAACTTGTATTCCCTATTGTGGCCTCGCCCTACCCCTGGGGGTCATGATTTGAACAATTTAGAATCTACACTACCCCAGGATGCTTCCACATAAGTTTCAGCTTTTCTGGCCCAGTGGTTCTTGAGAAGAAGACTTTTAAAGATTTTTCCTATATATTTCAATGTAAAACTTGGATTCCCTATTGTGGCCCCGCCCTACCCCCGGGGGTCATGACTTTAACAATTTAGAATTTTCACTATCCCAGGATGCTTCCACGTAAGTTTCAGCTTTTCTGGCCCAGTGGTTCTTGAGAAGAAGATTTTTTAATGACCCCACCCTATTTTTGTCTTTTCTTGATTATCTCCTCTTGTAAGGGGACTTGGTCCTTTATTTTAAAAATTTAAACTCCCCTTCCCCCAAGGATACTTTGTACCAAGTTTGGTTAAAATTGGCCCAGTGGTTCTTGAGAAGAAGTTGAAAATGTGAAAAGTTTACAGACGGACGGACGGACAGACAGACGGACGGACGACGGACAACGGGTGATCAGAAAAGCTCACTTGAGCTTTCAGCTCAGGTGAGCTAACAAGTAAAACTGACCATCCCCCCCCCCCCTTAGAAAACACGGACCCTTCCTCGAAAACGCGGATCTGTGTTAAATGGTATGAAAAGTCTTAGGTATGAAGCTTTAAAAGTCAACGACCCCCCCCCCCCCTCCCCCATACACACACACAAACACACACACGAAATAGGTTTTTCACGTTTGGGAAAAGAGTTTCTTTTTTTTGGCTCGTCAAGAAATTTCTGGGTTGAAATATTTTTTTTATTGGGATCCCCTCCCCTCCCCCCCCCCCCCCTCCGTGGAAAAAAATTCCTTGATCTGCGCCTGGACCCCATCTAATTTTTTCTACATGTATCCGTTAAAAGAGGATGTGACCCTTCATTTGAACAAAACTTTACCAAAAATATTCTGTTAATTTTCGTCGTTATGGTCCAGTGGTTCTTGATAAGATAAAAATGAGAAAAATTTACGAGTAGCTTTAGAACAACAACGACGATAATGCTTATATACACCAATATAGCAAACAAAGATGAAGAATTATGAACAGCAAAAGCTTACTTGGGTCTTTGCCTTGGGAGATGAGATACTTATTAAAAATTGAAATTATTTTGTCATTTTTTTTACAATTGACGGGCCTGCATTTCAAAGAGAGAGAGAGAGAGAGAGAGAGAGAGAGAGAGAGAGAGAGAGAGAATTTCTAGCTAGGTCTTTGAATAACAGTGAGATCGGTTCAGAAAACCAGGTCCCTAAGAATGTACATGTATATAAAATAGGCAGTGCCTTTCTCTCGGAATTCATCACCTGCTTCTATAAAGCTCCATCTTCACTTGTATTGACATGTACCTGGTAAAACCAACCGACTGCAAAGGAAAACATTTATTTATTTCGAGGATGGGGGTTTACGTATAGTGATGAGAGGAAATTTATTCACCTATACGTTCATTAAACATGAAAGATTGCTTCTGAGTATTTGTATACGATCGCACGACTTTCGTGTTAATTTATAAAAAGTTAGATTATGAAAGCAAAGAACTAAACTAACATTTGTTGTAGATGAATTAAATAATTATTTAGCCGTTTATAAGGTTTTTTTAACATCTGTAAGAACCATTTTATTTTAAAAAACAAATAATCGTCCTATTATTGGCGCCCATGATATATTAGACTATGTGTTTAAATAAAACATAATTCAGATATCGACATCCAAGAGAACAACGCATTCTTTTTCAGTGGCGGAAACAGGAATCTTGAAAAGGGGGCCCGACCAGTTTTGTGTCGGGGTAGGGGCCCAAAGCCACATTATAAATTGATTTATTAAATCTTGTGTATATTTTGGATACAAAAGGGAGCCATGGGCGGATATAGGATTTGTGATGGGGGGGGCGTGGATAACTTCGTTCAGGCAGGGGGTCTGGGGGCCGCCTTAAGGCCCCTAATGGGTCCAGGACGAAGCCCTGGTGGTGGCCAAGGGCGCGAAGTCCCCGGAATCTCCTGGGTTTTCGTGAATTTTAAGAGTCAGTAAAACCAGACACAAAAATAGTTGTATTGATTACTTCCTTTACACAAAAGCCTATAAGATGTGAATTAAGTTTGTAACTTACAATACTCTAAAGTCTTTGTAGGAATTTCACGTCTGCTTAAGAATAATGTACAAATTTATTAATCATTTGATAATTTTTATTTCAAATTTACTCTTGAGAAAGCAGAAACTTTGTGTATCTCCGAACTTCGTGAATCTCCGAACTTCGTGTATGTCAGAAGTCGTTCTGAATCATTATTATTTCAGCAAGGATGCTAGTCAACCTGTCATTTGTATGTAAATCTAATGTTATTCCAAAAAGTGTTGTTGTTTTTTTTTTAAATTCCATTCACTGACCTACACATGTATCTCCATCGCAGCCAACTAAACAATATAAACAAACACGCTATAACGTGCAGTTCCCTTTATAGCAGTATGAAATAAACCAAGCACAATGATACACAAAGAATATCTGAATATTGAAAAATTAAATATTGCAACGTTTGTTTTTATAAGTATTATACATATATGACAGATACACTGTAGGGAAGGGTGGTGTAATTTCGACCGATTATTTTTTTTATATTTAGATTTGTTCAAGTATGTCACTGCCTATTACATGTATTACGCTCAACATTTACTGGATTATTTTTCCTTCGGAATACCTTTTATTATTCAGATTACATTGTGTTATATGTATTATTCGTCATGATATAAAATAAATGTGTTCGATTTACAAGATATGTGTGTTGGGTAACTTCAACTGCACACGGGGTATTTTCGATCGATGTGCAAATATAAATGAAATTCTTCGCGTCATCTCTAATTTAAAAAAAATACATATATATTAATTTAAATTATTCTGTTGTAAAACATAAAAGATTGTGAAAAATGCTGACAAAAAAAAAAGATGCAGTTTTCAAAATGTACCTAATTTGAAGACATTAAGTGCACCAGGTGCCTAGAGACTAAGTTACCGATTTATCAAGGCATGCTACAAATATATATATGCGCAGGCATCTAAACCGCATGTAAACAAAACAGATGATTTTTTCACGGTTATAGAACTAGTTTCTACGGAGTATTCTTGTACATAATATTAACCTAATACTTTTTTTATACGGATGGTGGTCATGATTTTTTTCTGGTAACAAATAGCATTGCGTCATTTTCATTGGTCGAACTGAGTTACCTGCTGACGCCGTATTCATGCAAAGGGTAACTTCGGCCGATTTCTGTTCAGCTGATTTGCATTTTATTTGTAAAAACTAAATACTATAAATTTAAAAAGTATGAATTTAAGTTGCAAATTTAAACATAGTTGATAAATTTCACGCCAGGAATATCCACTGTGTCTTTCTGTATATACAAGATATTTTTAGAGGTGATAAACTGATAATTCCCCGCAATGGTTTAAAAATACTCGTCCGTAATTTTTCGGGCGATAAAGTTTCTTCTTGGATGTAATTTTCCAGTAAAGAAATAAATTTCGCCTATTATTATCAACATTGATTTGTATATGAAAAATGCATTTTCTTTCTGCATAAAATAGATGTGTGTACACTATAATGGGTTATAAACAAATTATTTTAAGGTATACTGTTGATTTATGAACAGTCGAAATTAACCAGGTGGTCGAAGTTACACTCGTCTGTGACCATCCTAACCTATATCCTGACGTTAAAAAAAAGTCTTGTATCTATGTAAGTAAATTACTGCATAGTTACACCATTTGATAAATAAATACATCAATCAGTGGATAGGTTTGTAACGTAGACCTTCTGATTTTAAATTCATTTATTTACCTCACTCGGCACACCTCGGCCGATTCGTACCTCATCTGGATGAAGGTGACGGAATCAGCCGAGGTTTGCCGAATGTTATTTACCTTCGACCAGCCTTTAAATATTGCAGTATTTTTCTTTGCATCATCATAGGAAATTGACAAGTGCTGTCTACCCTTCAAACGAAATCGGGAGACGTTTTCCGCTTTGAATAATTATGAGATAATATTCATAGCCTAGGGAATGCAAGGTTTTCAGACTTGATTTTTAAGAAAACTGATACTTGGTCATAAAATAAAATTACCATTTTTTAATTGACCATTAATTATAAAACCAAAGTATGGCATTATTAATATTAGTCATGTCATATTTTGAAAATTTTAGGGGGGGGGGGGGGCGTGCGCCCCCAAGCCCCACTTAAATCCGCCAGTGGGGGCAGGCCCCCTGAACCTCCTCTAAATCTGTCAGTGTTTTCTTTCATTATACGGACTTGCAGGATAAGCGAAATACTCCAGACATTTAATAAAAATCTCAAACCCGATCTAAAACGCGTTGACAAAGTCAAACCAGACGGTTTTAGTTTTTACGGCATTTTTACAGTGATATGAGAAAAGTCGGATAATTGCTGTTAATTTTAAGAAATAAAGTTCGGCATTTTTCAACCTCGTTCGGTATAATATAATTTACTGATAATTTTTTCCGTTAAGGAGGAACACATGGACGAAGGATAAAAAAAGAGGTATTCTGTATGTACATGTACACATCATTGCTATAATTGTGTACTCGGGATTAAACCCAAAAACCTTCGTTACATTGTATTTGGGTGTAATTTTCACATGTTCTCAGGCGGATAATCATTTATTTTTATCTGTCTAAAGACAATAATTTCAGTTAATAGAGAAATGTTTTTATTTCGTCGTTTTTTTCCCATCCGTTTGGTTTACACGTTTGCTTTGTACACAAAAGCGTGTGTTCATATACCGCTGTTTCTACACGCTATCGATGAATCCGGGATGTTTTGCGCCGATTCTGTTTCGCACTGAGATGGTTCGCGCCTGCATGATTCGCGCCGATTTAGGTGCGAAACATCTCACGATTTATTTTAAATATTCCATGACATTTTTATCCATTTTAAAAAATTGTTTATCAATTATAAGATATACATATATAGATTTTGTGTGTTCAAATGCCTGACTTAATAATACATGAATGCACTGCCAAAGATTACGGATCGTGTTCATCAAATATTCCATGAGGATTTAATTGTAATTAGTTGTAGATCGAAAGGTGAGAATTTATTAATTGACGTGTTGGTAGTCAAACCAGCAATAATTACTTAATTAGATGGCGGTATTATAATTAGCATGGTGTTAAAATAATACATAATTATATGCTATGTATACTTCAAACACAGACATAAATAATTATGTCTCTGCTACAAATATAATCTTCTTGAATTAAAAAAAAAATGTTTCAAAAAATATCAAAATTTACACCATATAACATGTTTAAAATCTAAAATTTTGTTAAACGAACTTCAGTAGGCTAGCACATATTTGTACAACAATGTGGGGCGAACAATCTCAGCGCGAAACGGAATTGGTGCGAAACATCGCAGCGCAAACCATGCTTAGGTGCGAAACATCCCGTTACCCTATCGATGTGATCAGGGAGAACATGATATCCTCCAGCAATTTACTTCTTATGAAAATATATACACCCATTAGTATCTTAGTACCTTAGTATCGACCTGTTTAATTGCAATGTCACCAACCGTAACGATCGCTGGCCAGGACTTGAATATAATTTATTACCGTTATTAAAACAACTCGTCAGCTGAAAGGACCTGTGATTTAAACAGTAAAATAGGGAAATTCCAGAGTTCGAAGTGTATTTATTTTGGGCGCTCTTCCGCATAAACAAATTAAATCGCATTTACGCGTACTTACATGCGTGTACCAATAATTTGTGTCATGGGGTAAATTCAATTTATTAGATGAAATTAAAAAAATGCATAAGATTAATCTTCCTAAACAACACGTTTATAAAACAATCTATCTGGTATAACTGACGGTATAAAATAACAAAGAAAATAAAGGGTTTGTGTTTGTATTTAATTTGGAATGAGAACAAATCTTAACCTGTCAAATAACTTATAAAACATACTTCGTTTTCCAGACACTAATTGCCATGCGTAATCTTCACATGCACTGACCAAGAGGTCACAAGTTTGAAATGTATGGCTTCTCATTGCGTGAGTTTTGTCAACACATGTCGGAGTAGACTATCGAAGCCAATTGATTCCCAAAGAAAACTGCATAGGAAGGGTTCTTTTTTGCTACGCTTTTTAACGGGTAAAATTCATTCGACGCTCGATAGAATTTTCAAATACAAGTGAAATATTGAGGCGGTTAAGTTACATGCGTCCGACCTAGTATTTTGTATGCAATAATATTGTAAGTTAGGAAGAAAATAATACAAACTCAAAAGTACTTAATTTTATTTTCGATTTTCCTGACAATTAAAAATGTGACCTCTATATACAATTATCGTTTTTAATTATATACATCCTGTTTAATGTTCATGAAAGAAATAGCAACTCGTTAAATAATAACATAAGAGAGATAAATAAACTGTTTCTTTAAGAAAGTGGTCTTTTCGGCATTCAAAATGCATTGAATTTGAAGTGAATAAGTGAAAGGCACTTAAGACTAGCTGATTAAAACGAGCGAGTGATAATTAAACAGTAAGACGGAATCATATGAAAGATTCGAAATGATTTTAAAGTAATTTTCCACAAAGCGCAATTATCTCAACAATGCAATGTTTATAAGAATAAATATGCAACTTTCTTGTAATTGAGCGAATAAAATATAAATCGAAATGTACTAGCGACTTAATCAAAGATATGAAATAATCTGAAAGATTCAACATATTTATCCACTCATCACTTATTTAAAATGTATTTGGAATGGCCATTCTATGGTTTGTTTTGTGTATGATTTTAGGTCGCTGGTTCACACGCCGATTGATCCTCGGTGACCTCCTTTGCCACGCGCTATCGAGGGAGGGGTTACATAATTGTAAACACACGAGGTGAATGTATAAGGCGTGTACTTAATGGCTGTGAATAGTCTATGTTTAAAGTTTTGTTTTATTTTCTAACTTTATTGTTTGTTTTTATATGATAAGAAGAAAAGATTATCTTTTTTCCCTATTTAGTAGACTGGTTTATCCAAATTTGAAAACAAACGAAATAAAAGGGAAAGTTGTCAGTAAATAATTTGGAAATAAAGCACAAAATACTTCAAAAACCTGATTCTACAGAATATTAGCATCTAATATAGCAAGGTTTATTATTTATAGTAAGTTTATTTTAATTACACGCATGAAGAGCTCTTGTTTACTTGCTGAATGAAAACACTTACCTGTATATGTGTTATGCTTCTAGCTCATTTAGAACACAAGACTCAAACAAAATAACATTTTCTTGAGATCAATAAGATGTTAAATAACAACTTTTTTTTTTTTTTTTTTTTTTTTTTTTTAAATTTATTAATCATTGTGCAAACCCATTTACAATTTCCAACTATCCCGGGTCAGGATAGTTAGTATAACATAAATAACAGAGTAACAAATATTTATTATAGCAATTCTACAAATGACACTATCTTATTTTTAAACATATGAGTTTTCGTTAACTTCATTAATAAGTCCATATTTTTTTTAATATTATTTTTTACATAAGAGAGTAACATATCATTTGTTTCAGTTTTGTTCTGACATCTACAAAACATTTTAAATTTATATATCTTATACGCTAGGAAAGACACAAAGGTATTCAAAAATTGTATTTTGGAATTCTTTTCAGAATAAAACCCTAATATGACATGTTTCCACTGTATATCAAAATTTAACACAGAACTCAGATTTTTCCATAGTATTTGAACATGTGCACAATCAAAAAGTAAATGTCTAATATCTTCAATTTCATCACACATATTACAAAAAGCAGATGTTCTGTATTTGCATTTAAAAAGAAAACTGTTACAACATAATGTATTGTTTAACAATTTGTAATTAAATTCACATATTCTTTTGTCATAAATGTCTTTTACTTTGTTTCTATATATAAATTTCCAACTCTCTTTAGCAACAGAAAATATTTTTTTAAACATTAATTGATGACTTGGAGCTTTAAATTTCTTAAAGAGTAGATTATCGTAGAAAAATTTACATTTTTTATCTTCAATACAATATGCACCATTGATAAAATTAAAATAACAATTTCCTATAGTCTGTATGTATGAACAACAAGTCATATCTAATCTTAAAGCTTTTTTATAGATTGCCGTTTTTATTATTTTATATTCACACAACCAATTCGATTTTTGTTTCAGATCAAAGGACAATTCTTGTAGAGTTTTAAATTGTCCACTTTTATTAAAAAGGTCTTTAACATGTGTTATCCCACTTTGGATCCAATTTTTAAAACATATTGTTTTGTTTGCATATTTAAACAACTTTAATTACGGCAGCTATTTCGAAATATTTACCGTTTTTGAGTTATAAAGCAAAAACTTTAAAGGGCCCCAGATCCCTAATTTTAGGGGCCAGACCCTTTTTAGTGGTGTCAAATGAAAGGCCTTAAAATTGTGCACAACTTTTATTCTACATGTTTTATCAAAATATTTTTAGTTTAGAAGATACAAAGGAAAATATGTGTAAATTTTCGCTCTTTTTGGCGTTCTAATTTTTGACCCCTCTCTAGCGCCATTTTGAATACAGAAATTGAAAAACAAAAACCGATGTGCACAACTTCAGTGCTTCTATTATTTAAATTCGGTAGAATTTCTACTCCAGCTTTTGTAGTCTCTGAGCCTTTGTCTGGAAATGAAGCCTCCTAAATTTTCATTTAAAGGGAGATAACCCAAAAGCGGAAGTGGGTTTTTGAAATGTTTGACAGCATTCTGATAGAATTTTGTAGCGTCTTTAAACCCTGCAAATTTGAGCAAAATCCGTTGAAAAATGAGCAAGATATGAGGTTTCAAAGTTGGCGTCTAGGGAAAAAAAAAAGAATAATAAGAACTAGAGCAGAGCTCGTTGCAAAGCAACGAGTAGGTCTTCCGTTGGAGCTGCGAACAGGAAGAAGTGACTTTGAGTCAAGGTCCTGCCACATTCTAAGGTTATAAGCAATCTTGTAAGGGGTATCAACTTGCAATGTCTCACCAGTAGAAAGACAGTTAAGGAATGTTGTTTCTCCGTTGATGACCTTGAACTCGTTCAAATGACCTTGCATCAAACCATGACACACTCTGGTTATAAGCAAACCCTATCTATGTGTTACCGACTCGACAAGTTAACACATGTTCTTTCAGACCATTCATCCAGTCAAAACATTCTTTCCTTAGTGACCCTAAATTTAATCAACATGGCCGTAAACCGAGGGGGGGGGGCACGGGGGGGCGTGCCCCCCCCCAATAATTTTGCCGATATATAGATTACTATAGTAGACATAGATACTATACTTGTGCCACCTCAATAAAAACGTCTGATTTTTTTGCTTGTCAAGGAATTTTTGGTAGTTGGTGACCTTTTTTTTTTTTTGCTTGTCAGGAAATTTATGGTAGTAGTGCTCCCGTAACTGTCAACTGAAAGTGTATGGCTGTGCCCCCCCCCCCCAAAAAAAAAATAACAAAACTGAATTTGCTTCCAATGGGCCTGATCGAGGCAATGATAACACTCTGTATGATATAAGCGATACCCTTTTGTGTGTTTCGCACTTGACAAGTTCACAGTTTGCATTTATTGCATGATAGTGAGGGAGACATGAAGATTTCTTCGCCCATAAAAAATCATATTCCCAGAGGGCAACATGAAGATTTCTTCGCCCATGAAAAATCATACTCCCCGAAGGCAACGCCCGAGGGAAATATGATTTTTCATTTGCGAAGAAATCTTTATGTCTCCCTCACTATTATGCAATAAATTGTTTATAATACCGAATTAACCAAAATGTAGGAATTACAAAGGAGATCCAATGAATAAAGCAAACATGCATTTGATGAGAACGATATGAAAGATATGTAAGTTACAGGTACACCAATAGCCTCGTTTCATTAAAAGAAAATTCCTACGTGACAAGTTTGTGTGATCACACCAGTAACATTCAAACACCACCATTACATTTTTACACATTTAAATCGACACAATCAATCAACGATAATATGTTGACGGTGCGACCGTTGGGGCGAGTGCATTGTTCACTTAATTTTAAGATCCGCCTCTTCAAACAGCACAAGACATTTTGAACGTCTAGACTGTGACGTCTCATGACGTATGTTAGCTGTATTTCCATAAACGAATTTTGAAAAGTGCAAACATTTTAACAAAGAACGTTTAATCTACTATCTGTATGCAATTCTATTAATTAAGGTGATTTTTTGGGGTGAATTTTTAGTTGTTGTTACCGCGCGAACGGAGTTAGCAGCGTCGCTATAAACAATCTAATTCCTAAGTCGTTTAATTGTGACGTCACAATCGTCAAACACGACGTTTTGTTGCAGAGCAAACATGATGGACACGTGACTTTCTCGGCCAATCAAATTCTATTTTACTAGTGATTTTTCACTTGTAAGCTAGTTTTCACAGAGGTATAATAAACTTTTTTTTTAGACCATACATCGAAATAAATTATCATAATTTCTATAGTCGTAATTTATTAGGTTCAACTCACTGCTTTAAAGGATCATTGTAAATGTTTTATGCCCGATTTGGCTACTGAACAACGTGTGATTTTTGAAACACTGATGCCCCCATATGGCATCTTATGGCAAAAGTTAAAGTTTCTCAAATGCAAGTCAAACTCCATGGTCAAGATCAAAAGATAAAAAAGAATTTTATTACCCAAATACAGGTCTTGAACAAAGAATATACTGTGAAATATATACTAGTATGAAAGCCACAGCAGCAACAGTTTAAAAGTTATGGCGAAGATTAATTTCTTTAAAAGGTCAAACTCCAAGGTCAAGGGATCATAATTGTTTGTACTTGAGGGAAGGTCTTAATTGTTACAAGGAAAACACATGTGGTATTAAAAAAGCCTTAGCACCAACTGTTCAAAAGTTAAAACCAAGGTTAAAGTTTTTCAAAAGTAGGACATACTCAAAGGTCAAGGTAAAATGGTCAAAATTATAGGTATACAATGACAGGCCTTGTCACAAGAAAATTACCTATGTAATATAAAAGCCCTAGTACTAGTCATTCAAAAGTTATTGTCAAGGCTAAAGTTGTTTAAAAGTTGGTCAAACTCCAAGGTCAAGGTCAAATGGTCAAACATATTTATACCCAAGGAGGAGACTTATCACAAGGGATACAGATGTGAAGTATAAAAGTCCTAGCACCAACTGTTCAAAAGTTTTGGCCAAGGTTATAATAGTATGGTAAAATTTTGCGAAAGAGGATCAAACTCCAAGTTCAAGGTCAAGAGGTCAAATATATGTTGGTACCTGAAGGAAGTCCTTGTTACTAGGAATACACATAAGAAATATGAAAGCAGTAGTTCCAACCAATCAAATTTTATGGGCATAGTTAAAGTTTTTGCGGACAAAGAGGCTAACACAGTCTAACAGACAAATAGACAGGTGGACAGGACAAAAACTGTATGCCCCCCGGATCTTCGATTACAGTAGCATAAAAAAATGTCGGCGTCTTTGGGTTTTCGCATTGGCCTTAAATCTGAAAATCCAAAGGATTACAAGGTGCATTACGATACGCTTTCACATCATGTTCTATAACCCAGAGCATATTGTCTGCAAAGATAAATATTTAATTCAGTATTTAATTAGCTATGCATAATATCTATGTTGTTTTAAAAAGGAAATATAAAAAAAAAATATTTGTTTTATATTTTTCGATGTAGAGATATACAGAAAATGTTTTCCAATTTTAAGTCCTATCGCAATACACATTAAAAAAAAAAGTGTGTGTTGGAGGGGGAGGGGGGGGAGGTCATTACATTTTTGCTGGGATTCGCCTATGTATGACCGTAGAGAAACAAAGAGTGGGGAGGGGGCAAGCAGCAACTAAATTTACATATTAAAACTACAGCAAAAGACTATTTTCAGAAGGTCTGCCCCCCCCCCCCCCGTACAATCCGTACAACGGACCTGTGAAAAAAATACTGATCCTACATTCAGAGTCCCAGGGCACCAGGAAAGAGTGGCAAAAAGAGAATATCGGTTTATTTCAGTCTATAATTCGAACCAAAATATCTTTTCCTCAAGAGTCTTCTTTCTTTGAGTTCATCCCAGTGATCGTGTGATTTATTTCATTTATTTTACGTTCTGTACTGGACTTGGAAAATGAGGATATCTTTAGGTTCCTGAGCTGGCCTTGAAGCCCGCAGAACAGATTTTCTGCTTTATGATAAATTCAAGTGATATGTAATTCGGTATTAATTTTGTGTTGATTTTTTTAATGTTAATTTCATCAAGAAATATGAAAATTTAATGTTTTAACTATACATAGTGAGGCATTTTTGTGTGGAACGATTATTTTGGGGTTTTCACGATTTTTTCATATGGTACACATGATAAGTAAGTGCAATAAATATAATTTGTGGAAAAAATGTCCAAGCCCCGGGGTTGAATATCGGGGGAGGGGGGGGGGGGGTCTGTCAACAAGTACCTGTTGTCAATCCCGTAGAAAGCAATTTCAGTTTTTTTGGGAGGGGGGGCAAATAGAAATTTCCATAGGTACTTGTACTCGATTTTTTCCTATGGTACACATGATGAATAAGTGTAATAAATATAATTTGTGGGAAAAAAAATGTCCAACAAACATCGGGGTTGAATTGGGGGGGGGGGGAGGATCCTGTCCACAAGTACCTGTGGAAATTTCTTGATACATAAACAGAATTTAAAAGCATGTATAAGACATCAATTGAAGGGGAGAGGGCACGGCCGTAATTAAAAGTTATATAGAGACTAGGAAATAATGAACTGTCATTAAATTTTGGTTAAGAACTATTACCTAAACTCTTCACTTTCACATTTTCAATTACAGATTCTTGTTTATAGAAAGCTATACATGTACATTTATATGTATCTATTAGATGTATAAATTATGTTATTAATCATTTTATCTTAAAGAAAAAGTAAAAATCTCAATCAAACTTGTTCCGCATAGTATGCTCTCTGATTCATTACTCAACAGATGCTTCACATACATGTAAGAAGAGAAGACTTCAGACTGCAGGTGTGATAAAGTCACAGCATGCAGCTCCAGCCTTAATTCCAACTTTGTTCCAAAATATTATTATTCAACGCGAAAAATTAGAATTAGCCGAAAGAATATTTTGAATCACTTCGGAAATGCTACCGTAGCACCAGACTGAGTTCACAATATCGAGTGATTTTGATTGACAGGTGTAGCGACGTTGTGCATGCATTTCGTGTAACTATACATGTACTGCAGATTGTGGTTGAAAATAATAAACAAACAGCTTTAAAGAAAAGATATTGTATACTGTACATATATTTGTTAAGAACCAGTTCATTCATGAAACGAATTTAGTCGTATTATGTGGGCCCATGTTATATTTGACAGGTTGATTTACTAGTAGAAATTCAATGGACCACAGTCATTTACGGTATTCCGAATCACCCCGCAAATCGCGACTCTCGGTAATTTACCTTAGTTACCGCTGTACCTCGCACGACACATGCACAGGTGTGACAACCAAACAGTCATTATTAGTAAGGTCTATACTTATTGCATACAACAAATAAAGAGGTAAACATAATGCGTTAAGTAAAAGAATTAATTATTTTAATTCATTAACTTCCTATCCTTTTCGAAGAAAATGCCCGTGTGGAAACGTTGCATGGTATTTCTCATCGATGTCGTGGCGTTGTTGGTGGATGAAACATGGCATATAAGGTATCGATAGAACGGCAATCTTATAAGCTTTTCTGAGTATTATTTGTTTTTAATAACATCTTAAAAATATACTAGTTATGGCCGCATTTATAGCCCCCTACAGTTTCGAACCACGTGTGTACATGCCCCTAGCCAAATAAATTGCACACGCTACATGTATACTTGTTATATGTCAGATTATTATTTTTTCTATAAAATTGTTTTTCTTAAATGCAAAGGGTATGAAAGTAATGATTTGACAAAGCAAGAGCTATAATAAGACTATCCCGGGTCCCGGTATACACTTGATCAGTGTTGATCAATGGTGATATGTACGAGTACACGTATGCAGTGATATACGTCATTCTTGATAATCATGAAATCTAAACATGAGTTGGTTTAATTCCTTTTCACAATTTTTTTTATCATCATTATATCATTATTTGGTAGCCTACTCGTAGAATTATGACTGTTCAATGTTAATTATTTGCATTAAAAAAATCATATAGGTAAAAAAAATTACATAATTATCATGATTATATTTACAGGACAACAATTTACAATCAGGTAATTTCAGAAAGTAATATTCTGTTGGTATTTGCTTTTCTGCATGATCCGCCTCTGAGAACGCTGTTTTATAGTGTGTCTACAGAAGGGAGGGAGGAGGGGGGGGGGGGGGGCTTTAATAACTTAATATAAAAAACAACAACATTCAACAAGAAAATAATTCTTTTCTTTTGGTAAACAATACCAACTAATTCATTAATCATAATGTTGTTATCTGACTGTTTTTAGCCATTTACCTGGTGATTCGAAATACCCGGAAGTGACCTGCAATACACTAAAAAGGTAATGTAAATATAACCCCTGTCAAGGCCGCTGTATCGTAGATAGACTCGCCGTGTACTGTAGATTTGATTTTTCATTGAATTGGCTTTCCTTTAATACCAACCAACCATTTATAAACTTGTTAATAAAATCGTTTACAGTCAAAATGTAAAAAGTGAATCGGAATACTCTAAATGTACCCGTTATAAAAACAACTCATTATCAATTCAGTGGACCAATAATTTACTTCAAAATAAGCTATAGATCAATAAACTTGATTTCAGATTAACCAATATTTTGTTGCAAAGATAATGTAAAACAGAGACCGGGGACTTTGTATTTCTCTGTATTTTAAACACTCGATATGCGTACATTTGGGGCGCTCTTGCATATACATGTACACTTGTACATTCGAATTCATGATCGTGCTTATAAAAAGCGCATGTTCTGTACTTGCATGTATGTATGTATGTATGTATCCGTAAAACTTTTCGATCTTCCCGAGAATTCATCCTCACAATGTCAATTCAGGTTCCGAAATCACAATACCTTGACATTGTGAGGATGCCGAGAATTGAAAAAGTCACCTCCACTTACAATTATCATGCATGTGTACATGCAGTTTAAAACACGAGACAGAAAAATAAATTGTTGGAAACTTAATGGTCAAGTCGGCAATTAAAATGCGTAAAACTTGAAATGAATAAATGCACGGGCGGTAAGGATTGATAAAAATAAGCGTGAGATAGAGTAAAATAAAATAATATGTAAGATTCGAAATGATTTCAAACCCAATTTTCCATTAATCGCTATGAGTACACAATGTATTTTAACACCGATATGACCCCGACTCTCTGCGGCCACGTGTGCACGAAGACTGGGTTACAAGGCGACAGAGAAGAATGTAAACTGTGCTGTAAGAAGGCGTGAATTATTGTATGTTTAAAAGTATTATTTGATGTATATAGTTTAATATTTAATGAAAAATTTAATGAAGAAACAATTAAGAGAATGATAGTAAAAATTATACTTTACACAAGTATTAATACTTAATACTTCCATCACTAATTGCAATTATTTGCCTTAGCACCTTTTCAATTACAATTGAAATAGAATACAATTACACGGGACAGAGAAATAAATTGTTTGTTTTGTTTTTTTAAAAAAAATCGTATTGCTGTGTCGACAGTAAACAGGCCGGTAAAAGCGATTTAAGATTCGAAATGATTTTATGCACTAGTGTTTGAAATTAAGATTAAATCAAAGATGCAATTACACGGGACAGAGAAATAAAATGTTTGTTTTGTTTTTACTTTAAAAAAATCGTATTGCTGTGTCGACAGTGAACAGGCCGGTAAAAGCGATTAAAATTCGAAATGATTTTATGCACTAGTGTTTGAATTTAAGATTAAATCAAAGATGAGATTAAGTTATCTTAAACTGTTAAAGATTCAAAAAAAAAAAAAAAAAAAAAAAAAAAACCACAATGTTTCATTAGTCGTTGTTTCTACACGATGGATTTAAAACGTGATCACAGTCTTCACAGATATTTGTTTTGTTTACATGGTTTATGACCGCAGGCAACGTGGAATCGCGGATTGTGTTACATAACAAAAAACATCTAGGTGAACATGGAGAACGTAAAATGCGTACAGTTAATGATCATTAATTATTCGAAGCTTAGAGTTTAATATTACTTACGAGTACATAGTTATATAGATACATTTAATTCCTTCCTTTATTTGAAGACGTTGTTCCCTTTAAAACTAAATTAAAAAAGAAAAGAAAGTTGTAAAAAATAATTTATGAGTGAACCACAGAACACGTTTAAAACCTTATTTAGAAGAAAATTAACATTAAATACAGTAGGGTATATTATTTATAGCAAGTTTGTTTAAGTTATACACATGAAGAGTTCTGATTTACTTGCCGAATGAAAACGCTTACCTGTTTACGGGACCTGCTTTTTACCTACATATTACGACATATTACGCAATACTCGAACAAAACAACATTTTTATGAGATCAATAAGGTGTGAAAGAGCAACTTTAATTCCTAAATCCATATCGAAATATTTACCGTTTTTGAGTTATAAAGCGAAAAATTTCAAGGGCTCTAGATCCCTAATTTTAGGGGCCAGCCCCTTTTAAATGATATCAAATGAAAGCTCTTGGAATTATGCACAACTTTTATTCTACATGTTTTAACAAATTATTTTTAGTTTTAAAGATATAAAGGAAAATATGTCAAAATTTTTGCTCTTTTTCGCGTTCTAACTTTTGACCCCTCTCTAGCGCCATTTTTAATGCAAAAATCAAGAAAGAAAAACCGATGTGCACAACTTCAATGCTTGTTCTTTTCAATTTCAAATGGTATTGTGCTCCAATTATTACAGTTTCCGAGCCTTTGTCTGGAAACCAGAGGCATAAAAATTTCAATCAAAGGGGAATAACTCGTGAACAGAAGGTAATTTCCGAATTGTATTACAGTATTCTGAAAGTGTTTTGTAAAGTCTAAAAGCTCTGAAAATTTGAACAAAATCCGTTCAGAAATGAGGAAGATATGAAGCTTCAAAGTTGGCGTCTAGGAAAAAAAAAAGAATAATAAGAATAATCTTAATCATTACAATCAGTAGAAGGTCTTCCGTTGGAAACGGAAGACCTTAATAATCTTAACCATCAGAATCAGTAGAAGGTCTTCCGCCTGGAGCGGAAGACCTTAAAAAACAAATTCAGGGAGGGGTATCCATGGTATCACATGCATGAAGATAATGTGTGATGCCCAGAGCATGGGAAGTCAGTCACTAGGGTAACCGTCACTAGAAAACAATCCACGAATGAAAACTTAAACTAAGTTTGAATCAGTTTTGAAATTTTGAATTATCAGTTGATTATGGACCGAAAATTAATTAAATTTTCAAATCAAAATAGGGTAAGCTTGCTATTTACGAATAAACATGTATCTAAAGTAAATTAAAGTTTGAATGATAATATTTATAGACAGAACATATTTTGAAAATAATATTTTACACCCGAGTCATAGTTTGTAATACCTGGATAAATACCGTAAAAGCGCACTAGATTAGAAGTCATGAAAAAAGTCTAGTATACATGTTGTACGTTCATACGTACTTTCTCAAGTTTAAAATTTTCAAGGAAACTTGAATTATGAATAAGGAATACATAAAAAAAAATATCTATTCCTTTGAAGATTTTATTCTGAGCGCCTTTTTTTTAATATTGCGACTATTTTACTTATTTAAAATGGTTAAATGAAGGAAAGGTTGTTTTCAATTGACAATTAAATCACCGAGTTATCGGATGATCAATAACTGTGATCTACAAAATTAATGCATATGTATAATTTAAAAGGATATCTTAAGAACAATAAATGAACACACAATATACATATATAGTTGTCTCCATATCATGCATTCTTTCTTTCCTTTTTTTTTTTTAATTTTTGAAAGAGGCGTGAAATAAAAAGATAAATTAATCAAATATAAAAAGGAGACCTAAATAACTGCTAAGACTGGTTTTATCCTTTTAACTTTTTTTTTTTTTTTTTTTTTTTACTTCTATTCATTCTTGTTTTGTTGAGTTTTTTTTCCCGTCGGGGGAGGTAACTCGCGTTTATGAACAGAATAATTTTTTACCTGAGACGGATAACACTAACCGCGATGGTGTGGATTAGTTGAGGACCCGTACCGCGACAACACGCGGTTTTACCTGAGTTACCTGTGTTAAACCGCGATCAATTTCACACCGCGAGGACTCGCGGTAAATACGGAAACCGCGTTGACTGTAGTGTACTTTGACATTATATACTGATATATTTTCATTATATGCATTATATGCTGATACTGCTTTTTTGACCGTCACGGTAGCTCAGTCGGTAGAGTACTCTCCTTGATCGGAAGGTCGTGTGTTCGAATCACGGCCGCGACTGACCTTAGTCGATAAAAATAGGTAGCAACTGTTCCTTCGCCAAGCGCTCGGCACTTTGAAGTGAAAGTTGCGGGTCCTTCGAATTCGGTTGAGACCTTGTCACGGTAGGCGTTTACACGATAAAGAACCCTCACTGCTCTGCTAAATGGCCCTGAGTGCCGAGTAACGGTCTAATTTGAAACTCTTCACCGGTATATGGTGACGTTTCAATATGAGAGAAAAATTCTCGAATGAGACGTAAAACAACATACAATCAATCAATCAACAATCCAATGGATTTTTAAGCTTGATTACTGTTCATTATTTTCATATTTCTTGCTATTACCTTGATTTTATATGCTGATACTTCTTTATCATATGTTGATACTTTGATAATACATGTATTTACTGATATTTCCATTTCATGCTAATACTTTGACATTACAGTCTGAAACCTCTTAATCATATGCTGATTCTTTGTCATAAAGTGCTGATACTTCATTATTTGCTGATACTTTGTCTTAATATACTGATACCTTATTATATTGTGATGTTTCTTCATTATATGATGATATCGATTCTTTGACGTTATACGTGTATGTTGATGCTTTATCATTGTGATTATGCTGAAACTTCTTTATTTTATGTTGATTTAAGTACAAATCATCATATCATTATAAAGATCATCATAAAATGAAGTATCAGCATAAAATACAGAAGTACAATCATACTTCATCATATGATGAAAAAGTATCAGCATACATTGTCAAAGTATTAGGATATAAAGTTGGAGCATCAGCATATAAAGTATCATCATGTAATGAAAAAATTCAAAGTATAAGAATATAATGAAGAAATATCAACATATGAACGTCGAAGTATCAACCTAAATTGAGGAAATATCAACATATAAGGAGAAACTATAAGCATTTTATATGTCAAAGTATCGGCATATAATGAAGAATTGTCGGCATGTAATGAAAGAATAGCAACATATATTGAAGAAGAATAAACATGTAAAGAAGAATTAATTATCATCACACCAGGAATGTTATCCATATAATGCAGCTCGGGTTACCATATGAAATGGTGGTTTTTCTTTAACCAAATTACCGATGATAGGTTCAGAAACAGTTCGGGAAAGATTGTACATGTAATTTAAAAGGTAGGGTTTTAAAAAGTTAGTTATATTTCTTACTTCAGTAATACAATTTTGTAAATTTTTAATGGATTTTTGTATGAATTGTGTGTTTGTGTGTTTAATTGTGGTTTTCCTCCTCTATGTTTGTTTTCAATTTATTTATCTCTCTGTGTCAATTCATATTTGTGTTTTGTGTCTTGGAACAGGGAGAAGAGTATTTTTATTTTATTTTGTGTGTTTTTCATGTGAATAAATAATTTAATTTTTTCAGAGATAGGTGACTAAACCTACGTTTAGAGACCTTTACAGCACCATCAAAGTTACCAATCATGAAAAATAAAAATTATTCCGAAGAGCACAATGACAATATTTATTCCAAAAAAGAATGGGTCAACAAAATCACGAGTGAAGATTTTCGCAGGGATTTTCCAATTCGGGTATTGCTGAAATTTTGAAATTTTTATTTTTGTTGTGAACCTCCAGTAATAAAAATAATCAGAATTTTTTTTATATCAGCATGGTGGTATATTTTCCTAACATGCAAGATATACTGTAACTCAACAATTATATGCGACTTCGACACTTTTTATTCGCCAACAGGTCTTCGACGATTAATATTCTCGATCAAAAACTTTTTTGTCTTGTAAACTCTTTCAAGGTCTTTTTTTTGTATTTCCAAATACTACAAAACAACGAAATTTGTAACATCTTATTTTATATAAAGGGGATGTTTGGTCAACGGAGCGGCGAAGTGTGAACTATTAATCCATGGTTTAAAAGTTGTACCTGGCGTGTTTTGACAATTAATTATCGGAATATTAACTAGATATTTCTGCAGTAACTAGTAGTAACAGCAGGTTGAAAACAATCTTTTTCTTTTGTTTAATTAAATGTATCAAAGATCAGTTGATCAAAACTTTTTGTGACGTAAAAAGACAAAATACAGCAATAATTATTACGAATGGATTTGATAGTTGCTGTGACATTTTTCACATCGTTACAGGGGGTCAATACAATTTTTGTTATCATTATCTAAACTTATAGTTCTTTATAAAAGTTTTAGTCCTCATAATATTTTTCATACATGACGGAACTGTTATTTGTGAAATGCTTATAATGTCTTACTATAAGAATTGGAATTTAGTTCAGATTTTGATTGCTTCAGGATGTATACTGAGTAAGGTGCAGAACCTTCTTATTGTATCTCCAACACTTCAAGACGGTAGATTACTTTAAAAACACATTTAAGCATAAACATCTTAGAATGCAAAATAACTATGTTTATAATATGCAAGAAAAAAATGTGATCAGATATGTTGGAAAGTTTTCAGAAAATATCTAATATTGCCCAATATATATACCATTTCAAACCTGCGAGATGCAGCTTATTTTATATGTACGTATTCAACTTATCTATTTTGACATACAACTAATATATATAAAGAATGCAAATTATTTATGTCGAAATTCAACTTATTTAAGCCATTTTGCGAGTATGTCTCTTTTGTCAGTTTAGTGTTTAAATGGAAAGAAAAACGTGAAGTTCTTAACTTACTTGACGTCTCTACACACCTAAAGAGGTACCAATGATTTAAAATAATCTTCCCTAACAAAAAAAAGACACCATAGTTTACTATACATGTAGTTGACTATAGTTGACTATAGTATCAAAGTTTTTACTATAGTTAATAAAAGTTTTTTTCTATAGTAAATCAAAGTATTTTTACTTTGAGTTTCAGGTCATTATATTTTATGTTCTTGAATTTATATCTGCACATTTTTTTATTAAATGGAAGAATTTCTGGTATATTCACACATAATTCCTAAAGTTTTACGTCTCTCATATCAAATTTAAGAGATTTTGAGCTTTGAAATCTCAAAAAAAATGTTCCAGAGTAAAGTTTCAAAGTATCAAAGTTTCTACTATCATTAATTATAGTTAACTTTTGTAAAGTCTTGTTAGGGTTTATATGTGTCGAATAATATTCAGTAAACAATTGTCGATGTTTGTCACTTGATTCAACAACTAACAACATAAGTAAATTGCATGTCGTCATAAATAAGTGGCATACGAAGATTACATTAAGTTCGCATGTAAAAAGTCACATGTGGATGATGTTTAATTTTAATCATAATTCTTATAATTTTTATATAATCATATTTTCTTCCATGTCATAATATTGCATGTCAGCATAACTTTCTTGTATGTCTACATACTATTTATCGATTAAAAAAAATAACTTAAAGTAGGGTTATAAGTGTGCCAAAACGTATCTGTAGCAATTGAGAATTTCGGTTCTCACAATTCCATTAACATTTATGAATACACTTACCTTTTTTAATTTTTTTATACTAAAGGATAAGATAAGGAATACGGAAATATTCATTTTTCGTGTACCAAATTAAATTGAAAATAAAAGTATTTTGGTTCATAAACCAACTATATAGACCTGAATTTACATTTCATCGGGATAGTCACATAAATTTATCTTTAAGTTGGCCTTTGGAATATCAAATATATACACATATGATTGGCTTTAACAAGATAATATCAACTAAGAAGGAATTATAATGAAATTAGGTTAGTGTCACAAAAAATTATACTTTTGATAAGATTTTAAATGCATGTACTTAAACATTAGATTGGGTATGTATATTTGTGGACCTATTTATTTTTCGTGCATCAAAAAAAAAAAAAAAAAAAAAAAAAAAAAAAAAAACAAAACATTCCTGGTCTCATAAACAACTTCAGAGTTCCTGGGGATAATGAAACTTCAAGTTTATCTTTATGTTGGCCATTTGATGCTCGGATTAATTAAAAGCGTACTGTGATAATTATACGTGTATCATGAATATGGATAAACTATACTCAAATTGTGCCAGTTTCACTTTAAAACATGAAATCAATGATATACAAATGTAGTGTGTACAACCATGCCTATCAATGAAACATATTACTGTTGCCAAATATTTGCAAGATAACAAAAAAAATTAATTACATCTGATTCGGGTAAACTATAATTATTAGACTTCAGTGTAAATTTGCAATATATTTTGCAAGCTATCGATTAGAATTGAAGATTCAATCAACTAACTTTTAACAAATTCAATTCTTACTTCTATTCTTTTGCAGAAACTTGATTTCATTTCTTGATCAACCGAAAATAAATTTTTGAATTTTGTTGTTATTGGCTTGTTTAAAAAAATAAAATGTAATTAACGAATCCCTTAACATTCCATCAAAACGTAGTGTCTGTGGTTTACCCGAATTCAAAAATGTCCTCTCGACTTATTACTGGCTGAAAAACAAATTTCCTAAGACGTCTATATAAAGTTGATGAAAAGCTCGACACGCAAATATTAACATTGACAAGCTAAGGAACGAAGAAGTACAATAATGAATTTAAAACATCACATTTTGAAGAATCTGAAATATTTGTGAATCAGATAATGCTCAGATATTGATGGTTCGTTCTTTGACCTGGAAGATTTCGATTGTGTTTGTGTTCTTTAGATCTGTTAAAAATATCTCCAGCCAATTTTTGGCGCCAATTTCTTGTGAATTAAAAAAGAAAGGGTACTACTTTCGGTGTTATCAACTGCACTTGCTTATTGATGATTTGTCCTGTACAAAACAAAGATAGATCTAGAATATCTGTAATGAGTATTCGTGGATATGATGTTTGATTTAAAGTTACACGGTTTTTCTTTTCAGCATAGATGATAAATCAGATGTACGTGTAAACACACATTTCTATGTTAAATTCATTTTCATAAAATCCCATTATCATATATACAACCGCAAATTAAATGTCTTCTAGATGCGCAATTAATATAATGAATTAATTAAGGATAAAGGTCAATTTAATTTTACATTATTAAAAAAATGTGTAAAGAATTCCTCCTGTTTTTAATTTATTTATATGTATGTGTACAGTGCAATTCTTGTGAATCCTGCCTTAAACATGGTTTTCATTGTACCTGGGTTGCATATCAGGTTTTTTTTTTATATTTGGTGCAGGCAACCTTAAATCATGACGTTGGCTTTGGAAGTTTTGGTCTCCAGCAAGATTATAAATCATCTGAGTTTGAAAATTCAACATCTGCTAAGAACCATACAGAATATAAAAAACATGTTATTATCATCATCGTCATCAGCTGTTTAGTAGTTCTTGGAGCAGCAGGTGCCTTTTTCATGGCTTTGGTGAAGTGGAAACATAATGATACTCAAAAAGGCTTCGAATTGGGTATGAAAGATAAACATAATCATACCTTATTTGCAAATCTTCCTTTTCTGTTGAATCTTTTATTCAGGATTTAAAATAAATTTGATGAAATGAAAATTGACATGCTTATAAAGCCATTAGTGTCTAACGTACTCGGTAATATTCACTTTGAAATACAACCTGAGAACTTAAGGTTTTCAGTTATCTCTCTGTTTGAAAAGAAATACACATGTAACTAGCAGAAATTAGATTGTCTTAAAAAATATGGTCATCTTGAATGACCAAATGTTCCAAGGTAGTGCTCGAAGATATTGACCAATCCTCCCATTGTCAAAATCGATGATATAGCAGCAAAATCTTAGGCATTATCCGTAAATTCTTACAAACTGATTACCAATACATTGAAATATAGCAGTTAAACAGACGTGACGGAACATCGAAAGTCTGTATCACAGTGATATAAACATTATGTTTTCATTATATATTTTTTAAATATACTGAAAGGAAAAAGAAACGCAGGGTAACATAATATGCGAATTTTTTTTGACTGTATAACCAAAAATTATGAAAATTGGTCAGAGGGATATCTTGGTTACTGTGCATTAAAATCAGTGTTCAGAACTACTCAACAGTGAAATGTATGACGTCATATCAGGAAAGTAGTAAAAAGCCGAAAACACGTGCATATCGATGACGACATGTTTTTCAACACATCTCATAATACCATTTCTGCACTTAAGTTATACACATCTTTTTTCGATAATAACAGTCGATTTGCATTTCTTTAACTCAAGGTACGGTTGACGGAAGTACCATGGGGTCTGGCTATTGCATAGTCTAAGTAAGGACAAAGGCAACGACAGGTTTCTGTGCAGTTTGTTGTGAATTTTTCCACAATAGAACGTCTTACCCGTCCTCAGAGAGGGCGTAGGAAGGTTTCCAACCAACCGTGACGATGACGTTGACGCGTAACAGCGCCACGTCAACATCGGGCTATTCATCCTGCCACCTGTATAATCACCATCACACTACCCTAAAACTGCTATTAATACAGCAAGCTTTCATAACCGTTACATTCACCCCAAAACTGAAGGAAATCGATTGCGCGATTTTGGTTTGTGAGCTTGTCAACTTTATATAAGTGTTCCTCTAACTCGCGCATGCGTGCTTCGTTTGCCTATTTTTTGGGCATGTTAACCCCCCCCCCCTCCCAATGCTACAAGGGTTTGTCAAGAGTTTCTCGCAAACAATCACATTTATCCACTTCACTGGTCTCTGTCAAGTCCATCTTTTTCGCATCAAACGTCCGTGGGACTACGTGGACGATAGGGTTTAAAATGTCCAAGCTGGTTTCAATCAACTAAGGGCTGCCTTCTCGGAAGGGTTGAATAATATCCCTATTAGAAGGATAAACACACTGATGAACTCCATGCATAGGAGAATCAAGGCTGTGATAGATGTGCGAGGGAGACATGTGAGAATGAGACTTTTCATTTTTCACTTTTGGGGGGTACCGTCACATGAGTTTCAATAACTCATGAATTATTGGGGAAAATCAAATGAGATTTTGGTAACATTTTTATTAAAGATTATTTTAAATGTTAGATAGGATAACTGGAAAATACGTCTGAAATATATAATCTTATTTCACCTAAAAAGTTTACCCTGCGTTTCTTTTTCCTTTCAGTATATGTTCTATTCTTTACGTAAAATATTAAAGAATAATTAATGAGATTTTAAAAGTCTCTATCAGCGATTGATAGCTTCGGCATGAATAAATTTTACCATTTTAGGATTTTAAAAAGAAAATTCTTTCTTTTTATTAAGTTCAAGCTGAAGGCCAAATAAAAATTCAGCAAGATTTTACAGAAGAGTTAAATGATAAAACATCTATGGCTTATCTCAACTTCATACATGGTTTCTGTGAAGAGGTAAGATGGTATAACGTTTTGTTTTCTTAAGACTCATTGTGTTAATTTCAAGAAAAACTTTTTTAAGATTACAACAAATACACACACACAAGGACTGTGGATCTAAAGAGTTGCCGTTTTTTCCTGACATAATAAGCTTGCACAGAATTTGTAATTATTTTGTTTTGTTGCCAGGATTGGAAATTTGAAGTTTTATTTAATGTCAATTATTTTAATTTTTTGTTGTTGTATACATTGGCATCTTTTAAGGATTCTTATCAAATAGATCCTAATAAGGTTTTTATAAATATCCAATCGGTTTTTTATGCAACAATGATCCTTATTGCATGTAGTTCTTTCGATAGCTAAGTCATAGACTATTCAAAATGTTTTTGGGTTGACTCAATACTACGCAGTCTTTTTTTTTTTGTTAAAGATAATATCAGAGGCACTTGTAGTAATTCTTTCGAATCTTTTTGTGATTAACTCTAGCCGTACAGACATTTTCTGTATAAAGGTAAATCTCATAGGCACTTATCATTAGGAAAAATCTTCTTTTTTTTTTTAAATGGTGGATCTTAGGTCTTGTCTTTATGAGAATTGCTACTAGAATTGAAAATACAGAATTAATGTTTAATTTGTATTCAATATTCCACTATACCCAAATATACCATTTGTTTATGACGCAAACTCCCTTTTCTGAAATTCTAAAAAAAGAAGGTATGCAAATAAACTGGGACACAAAGGACAAGATACCCCTTGTTTGAGGTGTTTACAGGAGCAGTACAATAGTTCATCTTTAAAAATCCCTTATCATCCCTGTTGCAAAAATGAATATTGATATGATTTATGGGACTTATAAAGGACACAGGAGACAAATGTTCCAAATGTTCTTATTTTACTGCAAACTTTCATCAATGATAAAACACATTTTTTATCAGAAATGACAGAGCACAAGCTTGCCTTTCTAATAAAATTATATATTTCATGTACTAGTATCACATGCATCTTGTGTATAAAAATCACATATTGGCAAGCTTGTGCTCTGTGTTTCGCGAAGCGAAAAGTATCTCAAATTTGATGAAATTCCATCAGAATTGCGAATGTTAAAAAATGTCCTTCTTTGGCACCCTCTTGTTGCGTCCTCGCTTGCTTTGAATCTCAATTAGTGCTGGTTTTAAAACAAGCAACATTTAAAGTTCTTAACCTAAAAATATCACATTTTTAACTCTGCTTTTCTTCTTATAATGGGCCAAATTCGGCCGTTACTATATCTTGTCAGTTATCAATCTACAACAATATCTTCCTTTGATATAGATTTTGCATTACCATACACATGACTTAATAAACATTCATTAGGACATACTTTAAGCCAGTTTTTAGTCGTCTTTCAAGTTCTGTCATTTTTGCAAACATTTCTAGCACCTGATTTTGCCAAAAATAAGATTGATTTTATCCATTTTAATAATTTGTGATGCAAGTACGCAAGAATATTACATCATAAGAAATCGAGCTCCAGCAAACAATTCATATTGCGATAAAGCTCAAGAACTTCGATCTTTAAAATTGTTCTTTATTGATATTCTATGCCACCAGAGTGTGAATTGCGTCTGTAAGTTGAGAGTGAAAGCAAACGACCATATTCAATTTTAAATAATTTTAAATAAAAAGTCCATACAATTATACACGTAGCTTTCCTATGATCTTTTATTTATCTCGAGAATCTCAACAAGTTATGTACATTTCTTGCCATTCTTTTAAGATTGCAAGTATAAAATGGGATAGCCTTACGAGTTTGCAGAGCTGCACAGTAACAGGTCTTCGGTACGTTTTTTTATGATTTTGAACTAAGTAACACATTTAACTTTATACTTATTTGGAAATGTGAAAATCGAATTTTTTCGGGAAGATACTTTTTTTTTTACAGGAATGGAAGCATTATCGTTGAATTTGCAATATCTTTGCACTCTGAAATAAGCAGAATGTCAGTGGAAATTTTGGAATCCACATTTCGGAGATCATTCATCAAAAAAGAGAATGAAATGCACTATTTTGGAAAATATCCTGTGATAAGTGCCAGTTTTTCATTATCTATTCTCACACCACACAATCGTACCACGGAAGACAGGAGAACAATATCTGCAACTCGCACTTTAACCAGAGATAAAACCACTTCGTTAACTCCCATTGTACCTCTTGTTACAACCACTTCCCCTGATTTACCGTCTTCAATAACATCAAAGACAACTAACTCTGGCAAAACATTGTCTTCTACAGATTTTACTTCTACGATAACTTCTTCAAGGAAGACTACTACAACTCCTACTAATCTGCCCAATTCTATCAGGGCTTCTACTTTTCTTTCCACTTATTTTCCAAAAACATCTTTGACAAAAATGTCAAGCCCTGCTGCACTTTCCATAACAGCAACTACATCCACTGCAAAATCGTCTTCGATAGCTACTTCTTTTTCCTCTTTCATTCCTACTATGTTTCAAATTTCAGCTGCCACCCATAATGTAACTACCGTTCGTGAAGGAGATACAACAACAACAGTTGCCTCAAGCTCTGCAAGAACAGTTCCATCTTTAGAAAAGACTTTAATGCTCTCAACTAATAAATCATATACATCTCCTCCACAACAAACTCTGAACCATCATGCAAATCTTACAAAAAATTCATTAAATATTCCTACGCCAGCAATATCAACTAACTCGATATCCACACCAATGTATACTACAGATACTGCTCTTTCAACGTCTATGTCAACTTTTTTGGAATCTTTGCAATCTACTGAAGCTCCGATTACACCCACTGCAGCTTTTCAAACCACAACCTCCTGGAAAAATTCGAAAGCATATCCAAGAACAAAGCAGCAGTTCCTTACAAAAACTTCAATATATACTACAACTATTCCTGTTCCACCTTCACCGCCACAACAAAAAACCCCTCATCTACGTACACACTTAACAGAAACTGCAACAAAAACTTTTGCTTCAAGTTAAAATAATGATACAGGTACGATTATGCTTAGGCCTCTCGAAAAATAATAGGTTTAATGTATTGTAAAATCTTTCTTAATAACAACCAAGTCATGGACAAATTCGTCATTTACTCCTACAACTGTATTTTCATCTAATAATAGCTCAAAAAACTTTATTAAAGTAGATTCGACAAAGATTTAACATGTGGAACTTTGCAAATTATGATTGCTATATCATAGTATGGTTTTTGTTTTTGTTTTTGTTTTTTTTACCATGGAAACAAATGCTTAAAATGAAACTTGATGTTGTCCTGAATTTTAGCAGGAAAATAATATAAGTGAAACTGATTTAGTCTTATATAGAAATACATGTACATGTAAATGTTTTAAGACTGGTCTAATGTCATCATTACAAATTAGTATTGTGTGACTTTATTCAGGTCCCTATGCTCGATCCAGGAGGAGGAGATTTACATAGTAAGCCTGGCACCTCTTTGAAGATTTTACTCGACCTTTCCTAAAACAGAGATTTTCAGAAGGAAAAAAAACTAGAATCTCTTTGTGCAATTATCATTTCTTTCGGTGCATGAAAAATGTATATAATTAGAAATAGATATGAATCACATATAATTATGTTCCCCGAACGAAATTTGGGAACATATTGTTTTTACTTTCTTTTTTGAAAATTTCTTCTCCGGTACTTTTTTTTTTTGTCTTCACGGAAACTACTCATCCGATTGAATTGAAACATTTTTAGGGTTATTACAGGCATTTTGTGTAGATGTTCGGAACGAAGGTCATTTCTCGCGCACTTGCATGCACGTGCGTGCGTGTGCGAGAAATACAATAACTGACGCAATTGAAACAGCTTTAACGTTCTTATTTTTTGACGATATACGCGAATGCCCAATTGCTAATTGTAACGTTCGGGTTGGCTGACACAGAAAACCGCAAAAACCTTCTTTGTTTTTGACGAAATACTTTGAAATATAAAACATCGTCATGCATAAAGAGGTCCTACGATATATATGAGATACCGTGAAAACGCGCGCATGAACATGTGCTGCAGTATTTGATTGGCTTAAACTTTAAATGCTGTAACTTTCTTAGTTTTCAACAAAAAAGGATGAAATTTAGAATACTGATATGTATAATGGGTTCCTATATTATGCTACTATCAAAATTGAAATCAAAAATATGCATGCACATGAGCTGGATTTTGATTGGCTAATACTTATATGGCTGTATCTCTCATAGTTTTCAATGAAAATGTTTGAGAATTCTTACATAAGTATTTATTGTGAGTCTTTTTACGAGGACGACATGCGAAATATCTAGAAAACATGGACATGCACGCTTTGAAATCTGATTGGCTGAAACTCAAAGGACTTTATCTTTTCGATTAAATACTATAGAGCGCTATACAATAAAAAAAAGTGTATATTTATTATACGAAAGAATTGTCTAACTTAATGAAGTTTGTAGGGAATGGGGCCCATAAGGGAGCGGGGAGTGTTTGGGGAAACATCTGTAACGGTTCCCGTTACAATTAGCACTAGTTAAAATATATGTTTGATTTAAATGATATTCATATGTGAGGCAGGTGTTTTTTCACTTTTTAATGTTTTAGAAAATGGAGCTGCTATGTAGAACGTAAGCATATGAAAAGCAAACTTGCACATTTGAAAAACTTTGACAGTTGTACTTTCTGTCGGGATGATTGATTTACCCTCATTATTTTATAACAGAAAAGCCAGTATTTTTATTACAACAATCCTCGTGAAGGGAAAGAAAATCGAGAATTTTTATATTCTGTAACTCTGGAGCAAAACATTACTTTGATATTCTTTCACACTGTGACAAAATATCATTTTTATTCAATAAATAAATCAGAGTATTTCACTGTTGAAAATGTAATATAATAGGGTTGTCAAAATGCAACGAGTAAGTGGTTACTCAAGTACTGGCTGATTTTCCGTTTATCGAATACTAAATTCAGTACTCGAGTATTCAGGAAAAAAATTTGCGTTTACTTCGTATGCACATCCTACTTTTGGAGATCATTGTACTTTATCTAAGTAACTTGATTGTAAAATCATGTCATGTTTTGGGAAGAATCAAAGTAATTAGCACCTCATTTGAATTTCTTATTCCCATTTACCCGAAATTGTGATTTTCAGACCTGACTGGTCATCTGTTTTATGCGTAGTTTCTGCAAAATAAATTACTTGAGATCAACAATTTCATTATTGCACTTATTTTAAATTTTTACTATACTAAATATATCTTAATCAGGTGATAAATATTATTTTGAAATACATTATCTTATGAAAGTAAAATATTATCAATTTTTACATTTTTGAGAGAGAAAAAAAAACAAAAATAAATTAATATTTTAGAAATTTACAATTAATTATGATAACAGAAAAATAAAGTATTACGATTAAATACATGAGTTGAAGATAAAAAAGAAAAATAAGCAACTACATTACGTTTTCTGACTATAATTCCTTTTAGAGCAGCCCAAGTGGTTGGTTAAAATCAATTAAAATTGAATAGGGTGAGTTAACCATGCATCGGACACATACCTTGCTTCGGACAACTTTCAGCAATAAACTTTCATTGAACCCGAGTCTCCCCGTGTTTTTACTTGTTTCTGTCTTAAAGGTAAAGATATAAACTTTTTAATGATGCCGATTTTTATTTCCATGTTGTGATAAAAATACCACAAGAATGGCCTTGAAATTACGTCATATTTTGCATCATCAAAGGGGAGTAACCAGAATTTTACGATTTTGCAATTTTTAGAGTTGTCGCTCTTTTAAATAGACTTCAACGGAACGAGTCGGACCTAGGTAAAATTTATCAATGATTGATAATTTTACAGAAATTTTTCAAAAATTTTACTTCAATGTTTGTAAAATAATTTTTAGAGTTGTCTTTTACTAGTATGTTTATTTCACCGTACATCGGACACAAATTAACCATGCATCGGACACTTTCCCATGCATGGGTAATCACTTCCATTTTCATGTAAAACCCAAATGACAGCTGTTTTTTACGGAAATAGAAAATAGAAACGCTAAATTTTCAGTGAAAATACAAATTATCGATATATGACGACTAAAAGTGGACTCAATTTACTTTTTTAAACTAGATGATTTTAACCCACGAGACAAAGGCGCGAGTTGCCATATTGCTAGCATTGTAAAGCCTTTCTAAGGCGATGTGATGCAACTAAAATCTCTTCATATTTGTGGATCGAAATAGTCATTCAAATTTAATTAGAAGTTTAATTTTTTAATAAAAGATAAAAATGTTTCGATATCAGTAATTTTAAAGCACCGAGATCAAGGTATGATATTTTTCTGGTATAAATATCGTATGTCCGATGCATGGTGAATATTGTCCGATCCATGGTGAATTCTGACTTATTTCGAAAAAAATCGGTTTTTAATGATATTTTCTCAATAAATAGGGCACGATTGTGTCAAAAATTTATAATTTAACCACATACTACATGTAAAGTTCCATTTTGATAATATTCGGTCGGTAGCGATATCGCTAGAACTTGTTGAAGTGCAAGGGTGTCCGATGCATGGTGAATTCACCCTATAACCTTCATCGGTGTTTTTCATATTAGTTTGGAAAATCCTGAACTTACTGATGTTGACACTTTTTTACGATACTTTCAAAAATAAAATAACATTTTAAGGCCTACCTTGACCCCTTAGCCAAAACATTAACTTTTGCTGACATCTTTCTCTTCACAGTTAAGTACTTGAGTCTAATTCAGACCAGAAATAAGGTTTATCACACCAAAGGTAGCTTATTAAAATAAAATAAATTTTAACATGTTGGCAATTAAAGAATAAATATTTTCCACTTTCAAATACAATTGCTAGTATGAGTGAAGTCAATCTTTTTGATAAAAAAAATATTCCAAACAATAAACATTTATAAAAGTAAAAGCATGTACGAGATCAAGCAAAAAACAAACAAGATTATGATAAAAAAAAAAAGAAACGTGGGAATATTCTATTTTGATTACAAAAGCAATTGTAAAAGATGGCATAATGCTTCGTGTCTATACTACTACTTCTAAAAATGAAGTGAACAGAAATTTTAATTGTACTTCAATGTGAGAAGGACATGCAAGTTGAAATCATGCCAAACCTGAAGAACGTTTTATTCGAAAGAAAATTGTCAACAATTTAACTTCATTTCTGACTCGTGCCTTAGGGTGAAAGATTGATTTGTAACATGATAAACTTTATAAAGAAGCCATTTAAAATGAAACAAGAGATGTTTGTGAAACACATCCCCCCCTCCTCCCCAAATAATTTGAATTTTCTAAGTCAAAGGGGCATAACTCTGTCAAAATTGCTTGATCGTACCCAAAACAGAACTTGACCTAGATATTATTATGATAAATCTGTATACCAAATTTCAATTTCAGTATGTGCAACCTCTCCAAAGGAAATGAAAGGATACTGCAATAATTGGAATTTTTTCAAAGTCCAAGGGGAATAAATCTGTCAAAAATTGCTCGATCGTATCCAAAACAAAACTAGACCTAGATATTCTTCTGATAAATCTGTATACCAAATTTCAATTTCAGTATGTGCAACCTCTGCAAAGAAAATGAACGGAAACTGCAAATAATTGGAAATTTTCAAAGTCCAAGGAGTATACCTCTGTCAAAAATTGCTCGGTCGTATCCAAAACAAAACTTGACCTAGAGATTATTATGATAAATCTGTATACCAAATTTCAATTTCAGTATGGAAACTGCAAACAATTGGAATTTTATAAAGTCCAAGGTTCATAATTCTGTCAAAAATTGCTCGATCGTGCATAAAACAGATCTTGACCTAGATATTCTAATGATAAATCTGTATATTAAATTTCAGTATCTGCAACCTCTACGAAGAAAATGAACGGAAACTAATGGTGAACCGACAGACAGACAGCTAGACAGACCGACTGACCGACAGACAGCAGCAAAGCAATTTGCTAGGAAACCGTTAACTGTACAAGAAGATATATCCTTTATACTCCTTGAAATTATTACAATACATTGCAAATATTTATAACATATCTTAAAACTCAATCCTTCATTTTCAAAAAAGTATTATTCAATTATTTTTTTCTTATATTTTTCATGATGATGATTTTAACAATACTGAAGCTATCTAAATTATATAAAATAAAAACATTTAAGGAATGCAAAATGTACAATCATTGCCACATGCTGGCTCTTTAAAACACAGTCCGGCCGGACACAAGGTAACTCCGGTGATATTATTGGCACAGTTTAGAAAGCGCGTACAATCACCTGGGTAAGGATGAACTCCAGCATTATAACATATATAACCTGTAACAAAAAAAACACAGATTAGAAATAGAATATATAATTAACGATTTATGCCATGTTTCATTTAGGTACGGAGTATCAGTATAAACCTGATGTGGTGGAAGTGAGTTTTATGGGGACATATATTAATATTGTAATGCTACAATAATTATATCATTCCAAACGAAAGTACAAAAGTACGTAAAAATTGTGTTTAGGAATTAAACACTTCTACTACATGTTTAGATCTAAACGTGTATAGTATTGTGTTTAACAACTAAACACATATGTCTTAACATGTTTTATATCTAAACGCGTTTAGAAATTAAACACGTTTTACTGTAAAGTGCAGAGTTATCTTCCCGGAAATGACACACATATATTTGAACGTTAATTTGAGCGGCTATCTAAACAAAGAAAACACAACAAACTAAGGTGATGTATCAGCGATGTATCAACGAGAGTTATGACAGCCCAGTTCAAGGGATAACCATGACGAAATAGTGAAATACGTGAAAGGGCGTCTTGTTACTGCAATACATTAAAGGTTTGTTTTCTTTTTCTTTGCATTAATTAATCACGATGAGCAACGTAAATAAAGCTGACTTGGGATATCTTGAATTCGTTCATAGACTTGCAGGAGAGGAAATTATGTTAAATGTCATTAAAAACATATATATTTATATCAGCATATTTCACTAAAACTTGAACAATTTTGTTTTTCTAAGTAATGTAAAATATCAGTGATAGTGTGCTTTTTCTAAAATATGGCTTTCTTTCATACATGCAGGCACTGTAGTCCAGATCGAACTCAAAATACACGTATCAGAGTACCTGGTGTCATCCTCAAGTACAATTTTGTTGTTCCATAATCAACACTTTGAAACTTCATTTGTTGAAGACTACTGAGTTAATTCGACAGTGTTTACAATTATCCTCGTGCATTAAATTCGAAATGGATTACTTTCTGGCAGTTATTGATGGGATATAGATTATAATATGTGGTGCTTTGGGACTTGCTGAAAGTTAAAATTAAATTTGATATTTTTGTGATTGACATGAGGAAAACTTTGCAGCCGATTCAAATTATAATGATTATAATAATTATATATATAAATATACATTTTGTATTTTTAATATAAAAATTCTTTGATAAAGCCTTTTAGAAATATTCAATGAAGTTTTGATATTAAATTGTCAGCTTAATATTTTTTCTTAATAATTTTGAAGATTAAAAGTTTGTTATCTATGTGTACGTTATAAATTATGTGTCATTCTGATTGAATTGTTGAGACTAATCAAGTCTATTCGTGAAAGTGTCACAAAATTATTTTCTGTCTAATGTAAATGGCCAAACTGTATATTACTAAAGTATGTTACAATTTAACATTATATACTACATATGTTTATATTACCATGCCACACAACCTTCCTTTGATGTTTGTTATATTTACTCAATGCTATAAGATGTATGTATTAGGCAATAAAGATTATATATTCAGTTCTATCTCCTACATTTTTTGTGTAAATTAAGAACATTACATTGCAGAGTGTCCATTGTATTGTATAATTAAATACATATCCCAACGTTCAGCGCCTTTATGGAAAATAATAAATATTGGTTACATATTTTGAAAAATTTGACAATTATGCGCATTGAAAAAAACATATACTTTTTGTGCCTAAATTTACGAGTGTTTTGTTTTTCTGCAGGTACAAATTATACTTATGATGTGTTTAGATTTTAAACACTTTTGCTGTTATGTGTTTAGAATTTAAACACTTGTGTTTATGTGTTTAGATATGTTTAATTTCTAAGCACACAAGTGTTTAAATTCTAAACACTTTCTAAGGCATGTTTAGGAATTTTACATGTTTAGGAATTAAACATATAAAAAAGGAGGTGACAACAAAGTGTTTAGAAAAGTGTTTGAATTGTAAACACATTTTTTACAGTGTGTACCAATATCAAATTATTATTGTTTCAAAATGTCTGCCGCGTTGCCATGAAAACAGGAAAGCTTACTTCGGGTTGACAAACAATGTTAGTTAGGATTACGTACATACATGGCATACAGTATTTCATATTTTAAACTTCCATAGCATCATTTTAACGTGTTTAGAAAAATAGCATGTCATAACATTTTTTCTACCACTAATTCGCAATTGTAGGATTAGAGATTAATTCTATACCAACTGTCTTGCACCTTCATAACCTCTATCAGTCTAGGTCAACGGTAATGTGTAAATAAAAAGACATGATGAAGCTGTGTTCTTAAAATACCTGGTATTTATATAAGAAGCTTTGTCCCGCTGAACTACGCATATATTAATTTTAAAAAAAAAATAACTAAAATCTAAGTGTGTATTAAACATTACTCTAATACGTTTTATTCACTTCAATTTCTAGGTAAATGCTTTTCTTCCTTCAGTGTGTTTTTAAACGTGTTACTCATGAATATATTAGTCAACAAGCAAAGATGAAAGAACATTTTTATCTTGGCTTCATTTTTTTAAAAAGTACAAATTTAACAGAGAACAGACTACACACATATTTCTATATATACTTACGTGGAAGAGGGTTAATCTTTACTTCCTCTGACGCTGGTAACTTGTCATAGGTCTGTTTAATGTATGGATTGCTGACAATACAACGTATGTAGTGGTTAGTTAAATTGCTGGAAGTGAAATCTATGGAGAAATATAGCGTTTGAAAATAAGTGCAATTATCTGGTATTAATGAAGCACTTGACTGGATTGATTGATTGTATGTTGTGAAATTCCCAGATGTTCCATTTCGAATTTCAATTGTTAAATTTCCAGCAGGATTGCCGACATTTCCATAGCAGGAATGAATTTTCTCATTTTTACCAACTTCCCATTTGTAATCGATTTCCATTTCTGGTGCTGTTGGTTTCACTGCATGAAAAATATAGAAACTGTATTTTTCCCAATTTAAACGTATTTCCAATCAGCAGTATTATATTATCGTGTTCAATAAACTATAAGCTTACTTTGATTAAACAACTATATTATTTTTTTTAAGTATTAGTTTCTTTTCACCATTTTTGAACCTCTTCATAAGAATAATCTAAATCATCAACAAAAAATATCTTTGAAGTTTTGATAAGTAATTGAGAGGAAATTAAACCTCATATAATTACACTTTTAAAGAAAAGGTAAACTTCCTATTTATAGTTAAACAGCAGTGGTGTTTACTCTAACGAATGCAATGATTATTTAAGGGATGAAATACTAATAATTAAACAATCAAACATCTTGACTTCATAACATTTATTTCATTAATTCCAACTTTTATTGCACAGGGACCTAATCTTTAGACATACAAATACTTCAAATTATGGTCTGAACATGATTTAACTATATAAATGATAAGTGAACTTGGGTAAGGACATTGGTTAAGATCTGACCAATCTTTAAATCGCAGAAATTCATTTCAATCAAGGTAATAAATGCTATTGCCTAGGTGCAATTCCAATATGTATCATTTGCTTAGTGACCTAATCTTTATATAGGACCTTGAGTCAAGTTCGAACAATTCTCAAATCTTAATTTACCTCAATCAAAAGGTAGGACGCTATTTCACTAAATAATTTCCAGTGACAAGTCATTTTGCGATATGAAGTAAGTCAAAATTTAGTTAATAAGTTTACGTCATTGAAGACATCGAATCGACATGGATCAATCTATAACATTCGACACTCAGGATTAGAATCAATAAAGTAATTTCTCCAAATGTCCACCATACAATTTTTATTGTTAACGTTATAACTTTTAATATATAAGCTAATTTGTAAAGGAACATTGATATATCTAAAATTACCTTTCAGTTCCAGTGACTTTGATTCAGAACATGAGTGATCATCATCTGTTACCAGTGTGAAGAAGTATTCAGAATTGTCTGAACAGGAAACGTTCTTGATTGTGAACGTTAAAGATGATCCAACAGAACATTCAAACTTATTGTTTGAGTTATCAACATTGAAAATGACAGTGTTGTTAGGATAGATTGCCAGTATTTTCTCACTGTTTTTCATTACATTTATCAATTTATAAGACACAGAAGTATTCATTCCACAGACGATGGTAGCAGTGTCCGTTTCATATACAGCTTCAGATGAACACGACTCCAGAGGACCTACCAGCGAATAAAGTTATAGATTAGTGCCTGTTATACACTGCCACATTACATGCTATGATTTCCAACATATGCTAGGGAACTATATAAGTGAACATTGCATTAACTAGGCAAGAAGAACCATTGATTTTTTTGATACATAATTTAACGATCTAACAATATAATAATGTTAATAATATATCAACATTGTTTTCACGAGATATCCTAACCTACCAATGACATTCAGGTGAAACACTTCGATTGAAGGTGCATAAGATGCATTTGTACCGGTTGCAATTATTCTGAATTGTCCTTTTTTACCACAAGTGATGGATATAAATGTTATTGCTAATATCATCGGCGACGAGGTAAAGTTGGCGGAAAGAACCACGTCAGAAGTGGACTGCGATTGCACCACACCATTTGAAAGTATTTCACCCACGATCTCTTCACGTTCTTGGTTTGCTGCTGGGAAGAATGTGATATTCAGGCTGGTAAATCTTTTATCGAGGACGTTACATATAATAGTCACATTGGTCCCCATTGAAAGAGTTGTGTCATTACATGCTACATCTGAAATATACACATTCATTAAACAAGAGGCCCATGGGCCACATCGCTCACCTGATCTCATTGGCTAGGAACAAGCAGAAATAAGTTCAGCATTGAACGGGGGAGGGGTACAAACTTTTATTTACACTACCTCAAGATGCTTCCATATCATTATTATTAATTATGGTTTTTCTGTTCTTAAACAGAAGAATTTTAAGGATTTTTTTCCCTATGTTTTTCAGCGTCACAGTAGCTATAGCTTATTCTGTAGAGCTCTCGCTCCGTGATCAGAAGGTCGTGGGTTCGAGCCCCGGCCGCGACGGACCTAAGTTGATAAAAAAAAAAAAATAGGTAGTAACTGTTCTTTCGAAAAGCGCTCGACACTTTGAAGTGAAAGTTACGGTTCCTCGGATGAGACCTTACTAATCGAGGCCCCATGTCACGGCAGGCGTAGGCACGATAAAGATCCCTCACTGCTCATGGCCCTGAGTGCCGAGTAAAGGGGGGAAATTTGAAGCCCTTCATCGGTATATGGTGACATCTCTATATGTGTGAAAAATTCTCTAAAGGGATGTAAAACAACATGCAATCAATCAATCCTATGGGTTCCTATGTAAAACTCTGATCTCTCATTGTGGCCCCACCCTACCCACCCTAAATTTGAACAAAATTGAATCTACACTACCTGAGGATGTTTCTATAATAATATGAAATCATGGCTTTGCTGTTCTTCAGCAGAAGATTTTTTCAAGATGATTCCTATATTTTTTTTTCTTATACAAAACTTAATTGACCCTCTGTTGTGCCCCCATGTTTGAACAAACTTGATTCTGCAATACCTTAGGTTGCTTCTGTATAAATATGACTAATAATGGCCAAGTTGTTCTTTAGAAGAAGATTTTAAAGCTATTTGAAATGTAAAAGCATTTCACGAGTAGAAAAGGATTTACAAAGAGAAAGTTTCAAAATGTATTTAACTAAGCAGTGATTAATTAACAAAGATTGCATTGAAGTCTATGGGGACAAGCGATTTTTTTTTTTCAAAAATAAAAATTCAAATAATACGAATATCAATAAATACTGTAGTGAAAAGATGCATTAAAACATCAGAAATAGAATAACAATTAAAAAACTCTTTTTTACCAGATAAATTTTTAAAATTTTTGTTTTTTTTAAATTAAAAACAGAGGGAGATGACTCTTGACAAAATTCAACGTTATAAATTAGGACACTTCCCACCCTTACATGCTAATAGTAATAAATGGGAATTATGTCTAAATATACTGAGTATCAAACACCTACACATCTGTTATGTATTCAATTTCATTGAATCTGTTGCTATTAGGGATGGAACACCTTAACTTCTGAATGCCTGACATTTCCAAAGCTTTGCCTTATATACCCTTCAGTTTGGCTAGTCCATTCTAAGGGTTGCCAGGTCATTCCTTAATTTGAGGTCTTCAATGCGTTTTACTCAAATGTCTCTTAACCATTACAGCTATAAAAAAACTATGTAAAACTTTAACCCCTGTTGTGGCCCTGTCCTATCCCCAGGGGTCATGATTGGAACAAAATTGAATCTGCACTACCTGAGGATACATCTAATATAATATGACTATGCTATGGCTTTGCTGTTCTAGAGAAAAAGATTTTTAAAGACATTTCTTATATATTCCTATGTAAACTTCGACTCTTGCGGCCCTGGCCTACCCCCGGGGGTCCTGATATGAACAAACTTGAATCTACAGTATGAAGCTTTCACGTAAGTTTCATCTTTCACGTAAGTTTCATCTTTTCATGCCCAGTCGTTCTTGAAAAGATTTTTAAAAGATGCCACCAAATTTTCACGAATTCTTTATTATCTCCAATTGAAAGAGGGCGCGGCACTTCCAGTGAACAAACTTGAATCCCCTTTACCCAAGGATGCTTTGTGACAAGTTTGATTGAAATTAGCCCAGTGGTTCTTGAGAAGAAGTCGAAAATGTGAAAAGTTTATGGACTAAAGACGACAGATGGGGACATTCTTTGACCAGAAAAGCTCACTTGAGCCTTCGACTCAGGTGAGCTAAAAACTGCAATAATCGAATATTGAATGGCAGAAAATTCAAATGAATGTTTGAGAAAGAGTAGAATACAAACATTACTATTTCTTTGAAACATATTCCTGACATTATTTATTTATCTACTGGGGTACTCACATTGCTTTCCAGGTGACAAGGTTGTCGCTGTTTGTGTTGGACCTGCGTAGATATTAATATTGATACAAAGAGGATTTTCATGGTGTTTAAAACTCTAATCAAAAGTTGCTTAATTTAATCAAATCAATTATCTTAACTTTTAGAATCCATTAGGTTAGAATAAGGTGTATTAAAGATTAATATTGCGATATATTACCGGGTGTTGTTATTTCTTCACAAGTGTCCGAGATATTGCAGTATTGACAATATTGAGGACCATCGAACGAAACACAATAATTATTGTCACACTTTCTTCCAAAGGCATACATTTTCCCTTCTTCATGGCAATAAACATACTTGTTACAATCATTGGATGGATGCTTCCTGATTGATTTGTCTTCAAATCCATTACAGTAATTTCCTGTTTCATGCAAAAAGAATTTTGTATATCTAGTATCAGAAAGGGGGTATTATTTTCGAAAGGCAGTAAGTTAGCTGTAGTCAATGCATTATTCAATTTGTTTCTTTTTTCTTTGTTTACTGCTGCTGATTCTAGTCTGCAGCTAGGACAATTTATCAATTTTATTTATCATAATGCAACTAAAATTTGTATTTTATTACCGTCTTCCTTGGAAGACGGTATACAGAGTTGAAGTATTTTACAGTCTTCGGACTATGCACTTCCTCTCTTTTGTGATTGGTAGAAATTGCATGATGAGAAAATTTTCAATTATTTCATTGGTTGAAATGCTGTTCAAGGCAAGGGAGATAATTTTCTGATGGTCTAATTTTCGTACGACTTAACTTTTCAATCGTAAAAAAAATATGACAAAACGAACAGTCGAAATTGGCAGCAATTAATTCGAAATAACATGCTAGTTTTTTTATGGCAGTTACCAAAAAGCGTTTCTTTATTTTCAATGTTAACAGAATTGATCTTTATTGCATGCAAGCTTTACAGCTTGTACATTCTTTTTCCCTTTGTGTTGCACTGTCTTTTTAATGTCGGCAGCACTCGGCAACACCTCGGCCGAGGATTGCCGAATGATCTCTGCAGCAGTGCGGAGACAGCCGAGCATCTGTTATTGTTTCACTTGGTTAGGGCTTATGACAGAAAAAACTAATGAAGAAATACAAAGGCAAGAAGTTGCAAGAATTATACGACCTGATAGGTTTAGGTCAGTTCACTGTTTAAGGTTGTTGCTCAAGACGGAAAGCTTTTTTAAAAAGTTCTACTTGTTATGATAAACAAGGCAAAATACGCATTAGGGTGATTTAACCATGCATCGGACACATACCTTGCTTCGAACAACTTTAAGCAATAAACTTTCATTGAACCTGAATCTCCCCGTGTTTTACTTGTTTCTGTCTTAAAGATGAAGAATTAAACTTTTTAATGATGCCGATTTTTGTTTACATGTTGTGATAAAAATACCACAAGAATGCCCTTGAAATTACGTCATAGTTTGCATAATCAAAGGGGTGTAACCAGAATTTTACGATTTTGCAATTTTTAGAGTTGTCGTTCTTTTAAATAGACGTCAACGGAACGGGTCGGACCTAGGTAAAATTTGTCAATGATTGATAATTTTACAGAATTTTTTTTTTTAAATTTTACCTCAATGTTTGTATAATATTTTTTTGAGTTGTTTTTAACTAATATGTTTATTTCAACATACATCGGACACAAATTAACCATGCATCGGACACTTTCCGATGCATGGGTAATCACTCTCATTTTCATGTAAAACCCACGTGACAGCTGCTTTTTACGGAGATAGAAAATAGAAACTCTAAATTTTCAGTGAAAATACAAATTATCGATATATGACGACTAGAAGTAGACTCAATTTATTTCTATAAACTAGATGATGATAATCCACGAGACAAAGGCGCGAGTTGCCATATTGCTAGCATTGTAAAGCCTTTCTAAGGCGATGTGATGCAACTAAAATCTCTTCACATTTGTGAATCGAAATAGTCATTCAAATTTAATAAGAAGGTTAATTTTTAAATAAAAGGTATAAAATGTTTATTTCACTAATTTTAAAGCACCGAGATCAAGGTGTGATATTTTTATGGTTTAAATACCGTATGTCCGATGCATGGTGAATATTGTCCGATCCATGGTGAATTCTGACTTATTTCGATAAAATCGGTTTTTAATGATATTTTCTTAATAAATAGGACACATTTGTGTCAAAAATTTATATTTTAACCACATACTACGTCAAGTTCCATTTTGATAATATTCGGTCGGTAGCGATATCGCTAGAACTTGTTGAAGTGCGAGGGTGTCCGATGCATGGTGAATTCACCCTATTGTTATTTGTTTGTACTTACGTGGAATGACTGTAATTTGTGACTCAGAAGAGGCAAATTCAATCATATCATCTTTCAGAACACATTTTATTGTCCCGTTGTTAAATTCCATCGACAAGCTGAGCAAAAATGTAATCTCTTGCTTGTTGTTACACGTGGAATTATAAGTGTGATCGGAGTCAAGGATGAACAGAGAAGACTCTGTGATATTGATGTACGTCAAGTTTTCCGTTGTATCGAATACTCTTTCTGATTCTGGTAATTTGTATGAATATTTAAATCTTGAAGCAGAATTTGGTGCGTTAATTTGAATTTCTAAATATTTCCCACTATCTTTTGGTCCTCTGTGGGCAGTAGTGCACTTATGAGGAGAATCTGCTCTAGGAAAGTTTTCGTAAATATCTGGATGCAAACTTAATGTTGGCTTAGTTCCTGTAATAAAGATATTGACAATACAATGAAACTTTAATGTGTAAAACAGGCGAACATTCTTAGATAGGTCCAGGTTTTTTGGAATAAAAAGAAATACTTTCATCTAAATATTTGCTGTAATTGTTTTTGAAAGGATAAATTTTTTTTCTGACGCATTATATTCTCGATACAAAATAAGCATTACATCTTGAAAAAATGATTGGTTTTAAATTTCCAAAATGGCAAGTTAAAATTTGTTTTTAAAGAGCATTATACATGTATACTGTACCTATTACAATAAAGGACATATCTGGAGATAATTTGAAGGAGTTGTCTTTAGAGTATAAAGTGCATCTATACGTTCCATGGTCCTCACATTTTACACCTTCAATACTGGTGTTCAGAATTAAGCTACCAGCATACTGTTGTGTGCTTGTTAAGTATCTACTCCCAGGAATAAGTACTTTTGCTATTCCTGAACTGTTCACCATAGCAATTTCTATATCGTTCCTGGATAATGTCAGGTTTTCCAAAATTGACGATGCTCCTCTAGCTATGCACTGGATTTCTGGTGATTCTTCTGTTAGCATTTTGTAGGAATACTGGCTGAATGCAACATCTAAAAATAAAAAGTTGTAGAAAAATGCTCTACATTTCAATTTTAATAGGAATATTTTTTTTCATAGCTGCCTCACTTTTAGTAAACCCATTGACTGATTTTTTTTATACATAGAGTTACTAAAACATCACTTTTTAAAAAAAATATATAAAGACATACCAGCAATGGTCACGTTAAGCACCTTGTCTGCGGACTCAGTCTTATTCAGCAAAGTGTTTGTTACAATACAACGGACTGTGATGCCATTTTCATCTGCTGTCAGTGGATACGGGGAACCGTCAGTCCAATTCAAATTGACGGAACAATCAGAGTTATTGTCGTTCCCGAAGTCATTTGTAACTATTTCTTGGATAACCCTATTATTTTTTATAAGTTGTGCTTTCACTTTACTGTAATTAGGATCCGCTTTTGTAGAACAATTGAAATACATGCTATCGCCTTCATTGTAATGTATTGTTGAATCAATAGTGATTGATGCCACAGGAGCTGAAATTAATCATCAATATATTATTGTTATTTTAAGTTAAATATATTATATGTATTTTGTTTAATCTAGGTGTTGATCGAAAGCGGTGGATCCACAAAGAATCATATGTTTTGATATTCATGATTTTTTTTAAAATATTCAACTCAGTTTGAACTGTAAGCTAATTCCCTACCTGTCACATAAATCCTGCTGTTATTTGACTTCGTAGTATGAAAAGTATCATTCATCATCACGGAGCATGAAACTATATACTGGTCATACAAGCTACAGATCATTGACGTTGGGGTCGTTAGATTCAGCGTTAAATTGGCAACAACAGCACTATCTTTCATGCCTATGTTTACGCTGAATCGCTCTTCAGAACTTGTTTTTAAAATATCGTTGTTATAATCGAATTTCTCTTTGACAATCGATGTTCCTTGATAAACAATAGAAATGTTAACATATAACCAACTTCCTTTTGGAATCACTTCACATGCTCGCACTTGAGTAATTTCATCGACGATTGCAACTATATCTTCAACGTTGACATCTGATAAAAGGCATTTGATAAATAATTATGAAGAAACAGTAGTAGAATTTGCATGTACAGAATATATTAAGAAAAATATACAAAGTCATGATATCTCAAAGTGACGTTGTTTATCTTAATGTAAAAAAAAGTTTTAAGGAAAGCGAACCTGCCGAGTATTCCACAGCTGCTGTCGTTGGTTCAGAAGTCGTCGATGTTATATTCTCTTCTATAGATGTCGATGTATTTTCTATTTCTGTTGCTGTTTTTGTTAGTGTGCTGTCCGATGTAATTTCTGGTATCATTGTTGAAGTGGTCTTAATTGTTGTTTCTGAAAAAATTGTTGAATCTACTACTGACATCGTTGATTCTGAGTTTTCTGTTGTCAGGGCATCTGTTGTTGTTTCTGAATTAGATGAATCATCTGTTGTCATTTCAGTTTCTTTATCTATTTTTGTGGTTTCTGTCCCTGCAGTTGTTGATCCCAACGCTGATGCAGTTGTGACTTCTGCTGCTTCATCCACCACTGATGTGGTGTCTATCCCTGCAGTTGTTGATTCCAAGACCGATATAGTTGTGACTTCTGTTTCTTCATCTACCACTGATGTGGTTTCTGTAGCTGCAGTTGTTGATTCAAACGCTGATGTAGTTGTGACTTCTGTTGCTTCAATATATACTGATGTTGTGTCTGTCGCTGCAGTTGTTGATTCTAACGCTGATGTAGTTATGACTTCTGTTGCTCCATCGACTACTGATGTAGTGTCTTCCCCTGCAGTTGTTGATTCTAACGCTGATGTAGTTATGACTTCTGTTGCTCCATCGACTACTGATGTAGTGTCTTTCCCCGCAGTTGTTGATTCCAACGCTGATGTAATTGTGACCTCTGTCGCTTCGTCTTCTAATGATGTGTTATCCGTCGCGGTTAAAGTAGTAACTGTCAGTGGTTCAGATGTTGTTTCGATAGATTCAGATGTTGTGATAGCAAGTGTGGAAGTTGTGCTTGTTATGGGAATTGCTATTGGATCAACAGTAAAAGTTTTAACAGTAACAGTTAAGTTTATAGTTGATGTAATGACTATTAAACCAGACAGAAAAGAGGTTTTTGAATCAATAGCAGTTAAGGAGACATTAAGATCCTCTTCTACTCCTTCCTTGTTGATGTCAACAGGCGAGTAAACGTAGTATACTGTAAATAGGACGTCGATGCTACCGTTTCTATAGAATGAAATAATAAATTCTCAAAATATAGATTTTATGCATAATTGCGTAAATTTCAAAAGAATATCATACTATTTTTTACTCTATATATAATCACCTAAATTCGTTGACTTCGCAGTGCTTGAATCTCTCTCCATACTTTGTTATGTTTTTCTTCAACGCTTCTCTTATCTAACATTAAATAAATAATTTAGTTTCATTTTATTTTTAAAAAATATTTATTAATATTTTGTATTTTCGAAATTAATGGAAAAATATGTGCTGACGCGAAGATAAAGTTATCGGTAACTTTATATACTTGCATCTTGAGTATACTTACTGCAGAACAGAATCGAGAACTTAGACTCTTGAATTCAGGAGCAGATGAATTATAAAGTTCATCGACGAAGTCTTCATTCAGATGCATCCCTCCGGAAACAATGACTGAATTACATATATAAGTATGAAGTCATTTACTGCTACTTTTCCTTTGCATATTTGAATATTTTATACAAAAAAGTTACATGTACATGTATACATATAATATGTATAAAATATTTCCAAATTTTAAACAAATAAACTTTTTTTTTTCTTTTAAGATCACCTACCTGTACTCTTATCAATATATATTGCCTTTTAATTTTTTTTGTCTGCAGTCTGTACATAAGATATTTGAATGACATACATATTTTTTATCTGCTCTGAAATAACTGGACAAAAAAATGTTCAAACTAATGGAACATTATTACAATATATACTAATATATTTTAATATATACTAATATATATTAATATATATATTATTATATACTAATATATATCAATATACATACTAAAATTGTTAATATAAGGAAGGGGCCCAAGTTCTACAACATTAACCTTTTGATCAGAATTCGTTTAAGAATTTCACGAGATATCTCAATGCAAAACGTTGACCTCGTTTTAAAGTTTGTTCCACTCTAACCTTGGGAAAATTATTTGACTAAAATTAATTTTTCAAAGTATGAGAACGTTTTCAAATAAAAATGACCCTTTGTACAGGTGTAGCCTTTAGACCCCGTATTATTCCATCCTATCCCCCGGAATATTATTTAAAGAAATCTAAATATTAAGAAAGCATTCACATTGAATATTTGTGTTTGCTTTTCTTGTTCAATGTATTTGAGAACATTTTTTTTTCAAATGAGTCAATCCTATTTTTACTATTAATTGATTATCGGCGATTTGAAAGAGGATTTTCATTCAAATTAATTGAATTTCCAGCCAAAAGATGCATTGCATGAAGTTTGGTTAAAATTAAACCGATCAGTTAATTGTTCTTGAAAAAAATCAAAAATTCGAACAGATAGACAGCTTGATACAGACTCACGTGCGACAGACATATTTTGATAAGACAAAAACGCACTCGGGTCTTTTGTTTAGAAAAGTTAAAACACAACAAATTAGGAAAATTTTAAACGCATATTTGTACCTGATCATGATTTCATTGTCTTACGATACAGTGTCAAATTATACTTACAATATGTTGTCGTAGCTGGTGCATCATCTTAAAAAAATAAAAATATTTCAATTAAATTTCCAAATATATAAATCTATAATCAATTTCCAAATATACGTATTATAAAATGTTATTCAATCTATTTATAATGAAATTGTGTTGTTGTTTTTTTACCCATTATTTATTTAATTCGTTAAAAAGTAATAGATGACGTAGTCTAGAATAACGTTTAATATCCAAAAAATGTTTTAAATATATGTACAAAAGTTTTACCCTTCATCGCTAAAAACCATGCAATGACAGCTCCAACAATACCAACTAAAATCACCCCAAGAATTATAAAGATGATAGTTAAGGTGGTTCGACCAAGAATTTCTTCATTACAGTTCCCTCTAATGGGCTCCCTGTCATCTGCTTCTGTAAGCTGTCGAGTGTCTTGCCAGAGTATTGTGGTGTCATGCTGTAGTGTTGGCTAAAAATTAAAGAAAATCCATTTATAGAGCAAGGAGGTTTTGATTTCAATGATGAAAAGATGTCAACATAATATGAAGAAAAACGTCATAATTTTTTTCCTAGACGAAACACTCAAAAGTATGGTGACGGAATTAGAGAGGAACCACATCAGTTAATTGTATTATTGTTTATTGGAAAAGGTTTTTTCGACCCTCTCTATTAAAAAAATTTTTGGACTTGCTTTAATGTCAAATACTTTCCATATTTCACCAGTTGAAAACAAAATGGTTTAACGAGCGGAATAATTGAGACGCGTTTGTAAATGCGACAACATGTTATGCTTTGGTTGTGTAGTTTGAAATTGACCATTAAGGTATCAAAATGAGCATAATCATAAAAACGAATGGATTCTTTTATTCTTACCCGTAATGAAATACGGTCAATGTAGTCCCTCTTGAATGTTCCCCCAGTAATTTTTGTCATCCAAGGTTGGATTTTAAAATTTCTAATAGAATCAGACGACATCTGTGTACTATCCGACCTTCTGTCAAAATCGTCATCTAAAGAAAAAGGACCACCATATCCATAGTAAACACTACTCCGAGGAGGCTTTACATTGGTTCCACTGTTATTGGAGGGTCCTTCAAATGAATGCACTGGTCTACTTTGTGAGGAATCCCGAAATCCGTTCCCTGCTGAATTACCAAAGGAATCCGTAGGTGTCCGACGAGAACTTCGATATTCATATATCCTTGACCTACCGACGGAATCTTCTGTATTCGTGTGACGAAAAGATTGAAAATCGACTTTTCCCGACTTACCTAAAGATTCCATTTGTTTTGGTGGAATTGTTCTAGTATTCTTTTAGTTGTTTTTATTTATTTAGTTTCTGCGCCCTTCAAAACCATCCATTTTTTAGCTATGGTTTTCGTTTGTTTGAACGGTGTTTGTTTTGAGTTAAATTGAAGTTTCAATTTTTCATAATCTACCCGACTTCTCAGTACAAAGAATTTCGGATCTACTCGAATGCGTAATCTTAGGATCTTTTTGTAAAAGACAATAACTGTTCTCAGTTTAATTTATACGATGTCTAAGGATCTAAAAATGTACTTCACAGACCGTATACAAAGGACCGATGCATTGGTAATTTGTGTGTTGTGTTCAGTCCCTTTAAATTCTTTCCAAACATTCTTCCTGGTTAAATTGATTATTCATTTTGTGTATTTCACAGGCGTACTCGAGTTTTTCATGTCATATTTATTTCAAAGTGCGCGTCCAGATAAACAATTTATTAAGGAATGTTTTGTGTGAGATCTTGGTGTGTATATCAGATTTGTCACGTTGGCATATTTCATGAAGCGTGCAAGCAATGCAATGGATTGCATGCTTCATTTCCAGTCAGCTGAAAGTTCAAATGGGCTTTTTTGATCACATTTTGTCCGTCTGTCTGTCCGTTCGTCTGTAAACTTTTCACATTTTCGACTTCTTCTCCAGAACCACTGGGCCAATTCCAACCAAACTTGCTACAAACCATCCTTGGGTAAAGGGTGCAAATTACAGTTTTATGTATGACGTTATCATGGCGTTACTAAATGAGGGACATGCTAAAGTGACCCCCATAAGGAAATAATATGAAGACTTGTTTCATGGACATCTATACATCAAATAGAAAGATAAAATTGTGATTTTTATAAATATATAAATATACTGCATTTATCACTTACTACTAAGGTGTATTTGACACACGAAACAGGAGGGAAATGAAATTAGGGAAGTTTATGCGTCTAATTGTAGTACATCTATGCATTTTTAGCTCCCTTGATCACAAACAGCGCAGAAATCAAAAAATGTAAATGCTATGCATTTCACACAACAAGTCCTTAGGTTTCTTTTTGTTGTACTTTTATGGTACATTTTCCAGCTTTTTAAAGAGCTACTTTACCTGCTTCTCGAATCATGCAATTCTGCACAAGTGAAAAATTGGTATTTTTAGAGTTATCTCCCAGTATTAAAAAGCCATACAAGAATTAATTCTCAAAAAAATATTTGTATACTTTTCGGCTGCAATTTTCATGTACATTGCATTAAAATAGATGGGAAATCACTACCCATCATGCTTTTCTCTGAGAATAAACCCCTGGATTTTATACGAAACTGTGTTTAGCTACCAAAGGAAATTAAAATTCTTCAAATGAAGTGTCACACACTTTTCAAGGGGAGTTATTTTCTCCCTCGTAAACTCCTCCGAAAATATTTTTTTACTAATTTGAAAAACAACAACAAATAAGTTAGGTTAGGTGCGTTCGTTAGAAGATCGTATTTATATAATTATTATCATCATTTTTAGTGATGTACACCCACATCGACAAAACATATGTACATACATAAATGTAAAATGTACAAATATGTACATACAATGCGATGGATAGTTCTTAGGGCGGGGATGGGAAGGGATAATGTATGTCCTTAAGGTCTTGTAACGAACTTCGCAATGACCAAACACACACCTTGAACAGTATTTATAGTAAGCGCCAAATCACTCGTGCATGCAATAATTATTATGAATAGATCAGATATTTCCGTAGTACGGAACTCCCAAAACCGTAAAGAAATTCATATAATTAAGAAAGTAAAAATTGGACCGACAAGTTTAAACTTTCTTTACATAGGAAAGATTCAATATATTCAAATCATGCACCCTGGGAATAGGTAGGGGCCACAAATGGGGGTCAAATTTTTACATAGGAATATATAGGAAAATATCTTGGAAAATCTTCTTTTCAAGAACAGCAAAGCCATGTTTAGTCAGATTGATATGGAAGCATCATCAGGTAATGTAGATTTAATTTTTTTTTTCAAATCATGACCCCCTCATGAGGGATTGGCTGGAGCTACAATAGGGGATTAAAGTTTATAAGAAATACATATAAAAAAAATCTTTAAAAATCTTCATCTCAAGGACAGCGAAGCCGTGTTTCGTCATATTAATAGAGAAGTATCTTAAGGTAGTATAGATTCAATTTTGTTCAAACCATGACCCCCGGGCTTAGGGTGGGGCCACAATGGGGGAACGAAGTTTAACATATGAATACATAGGAAAAAATCTTTAAAAATCCTCTTATCAAGAGGGGAAGCTTTGATTAGTCATATTCATATTGAAGCATCCTCAGTTTTTGTAGATTACGTTTGTTAAATTTATGACCCCCGGGGGTAGGGTGGGGCCACAACGGGGGATCAAAATTTTTCATTAGACAAATACATGTATATATTTTCTGTAAATCATAGAATTATTGTGGCTTCTTCCCTGGGATATATAAAGAAGCCACAATAATTCTATAATTTACAGAAAATATTTACATGTATTTGTCAAATCAAGCATAAAATGCTCCGGTGAACACATGTGGTCCATTGGATCTCTTATGTAAGTATTTCATATACTGAAATTCATTACCAGTCTGAAATTAGAATTTAAAACTAGATGCTGTCATAAGACAGTAATACTACACTAAGGTGTTTGCCCCTAAATTCACACTCAAATCCATATCTGAGTCATCAAAGAAAAAGCCACAACAATACTTTAATTTACACAGGATATATACATGTATTTGTCAAATCAAGCATAAAATGCTCGGGTGAACATGTGGCCCATGGGCCTCTTATATAAGTATTTCATATTCTAAATTCATTACCAGTCTGAAATTACAGAATATAGTTAATGATGTGAAATATGTTGTTTTTTTAAAGAGGAGGGATGTAAATTTTCGCCCAATAATTGGAACTTTTTAAATTTAATTTCAAAACAACAAATATTATTATTTTAGTGTGTTTTTGATGAGCTTAAAAATAATTTAGATGAGGGTTTTTTCATTAGCCAGAGATATTTCTACTTAAGTAATTTTACAAACAGAAATGAATTATTTCCGGGCAAGTGTTGACCTTTTCACTTTTCGTTAAGGCATATTTTTCTATTTTTAGACGTCACATGATGGTGGATTGCTTCTTTTTTTGTGAAACTCATTGACGTTGGTGAAATGGATAAAAATAGTAAATGTTTTATTCGTGGCTCTTCTGATTTACCAATCTTACATTTTACAAAAAAGTCTGAATTTCCGTAATAATGATCTGAGTACTGCCTTAACATACATGTACCTGCGAAAAGGACAAGGTTTTCTTAAATATGTATGAGGATGTATGATGAAGTGTTTACAAGAATAGTAGACAGCTACGGCAAATAAGCGATCCAGAGACTTATTTAAACAGCTTAGGTTATCAAAATTGTTGTAAAAAAATCCAAGTTTTTTTTTTTTTTTTTTTTTTTTTTTTACATGTAATGAAATTTGGAGATAACGAACAGTAATCAAGATTGAAAGTCCATTAATACAAAACAAATCGAGAGCAGAGCAACAAGGACGTCTGAAAACACCAGAAGTGAGAGCAGGTGCCATAATGTAGTAAGCATACCCTGTCGACCGGTCACACCCGCCGTGTGTTCCTTGTCATTGATCGGGAAAACGAAAAAAAAGCCCTGTAGACAATTTATTGTGTAAATAATGTCCAAACAATTGGTATAAAAAACTTCAATCAGCATTCGACTTAATGATAGATCGTATTTGCTAACAATGTCATTGTATCGACAAGGTCGACATTGTATCAGTCTAGACGAACTCCAAAAACGGCGTGAACTCCAAAAAAGAAGTCTTTGGCTCCATCATGCATTGCGGCAAAATGGAGTTCGATGTAAACAAACAATGGATAGTCGTTCGCTTTCTTCAAATATACGACCGCTAAGTGACTGTATTTAGTACATTATGACTTTATTTTAAATTTTGTTGAATGACTAATTAAACTTATTAAATTATATAGTGGATATTGACTTATTTATCGCTTCCAACTCTTGCATTATATAGTGATTTTGGATATATGACATCGAATTCAATACTGCTGGTAAGAATTAATTTTTAATCAATATACTGTCTCCTTGATTTTAAATTTATGTCGTTTTTACAATAAAGATGCCTAAGTTTTATTTGAAGACACCCAAATTGTATTTATTTAATCAGAAAATGCACAGTGTTCACCACGGAGCATAGGTAATATATTGACGGTGCGACCGTTGGGGCGAGCGCATTGTTCACTTAATTTTAAGATCCTCCTCTTCAAACCGTACGTGTCGCCCGCGTGGCGCAGTGGTTAGAGCGTCTGCTCTAGAGTCGCGAAGTAAGAAGTTGATCCTTACGTCGCGGGTTCGAATCCCACTGTGGGACGTGGAGACTGGTCCTTCGGATGAGACCGTATAAACCGAGGTCCCGTGTCGCAGTAGGTGCTGGCACGAAAAAGATCCCTCACTGCTCAATGGCCGTAAGTGCCGAGTATAGGACAAAATTTGCAGCTCTCCACCGAGAAGTGGTGGCGTTTCCATATGAGTGAAAAATTCTCGAGAGGGACGTTAAACAAAATACAATCAATCAATCAAACCGCACGAGACATTTGGAACGTCTAGACTGTGACGTCAGATGACGTCGTATGTTAGCTGCATTTCCATAAACAAAGTTTGAAAAGTGCAAAAATTTAAACAACTTACAAGGAACGTTTAATCTACTATCTGTATGCAATATCCATTTAATTAAGGTGAATTTATATTTGTGAATTTTTAGTTGTTGTTACCGCGTGAACGAAGTTAGCAGTGAGAACAAGAAGCGATGCATTGTGGGTCCAGAATTACTGTGGGAATAAATTCTATTGAATGAATGTGCAGTAGTCCGAATTTTCTCTTCGCCCAGGCGTTGTCGTTAGAGTTCGCAGTGACGAGCGGCGCTCGCGCCGCTCGCTGCGCTCGCTATTAACAGGTACATTTTAAGAAGACCTGTTGTGACGTTAATTTTTTAAAAGAGTGATTTTTTTAAGTTTTCAAATTGATAGATAATGGTTTAAAATGTTTTAATGATAGCATCTGTTCGTATTTGATAAAAAAAAAATCGGGAAATAACAATGGTGAGAACTCACGCTTGCAGTCGAACACAATTAAAATACCGAAATAATAATATATATATATGTAAAATGTGTAACAGTTTTTAACAGTGTAATGAGTTCTTTTGGATTTTGTATGGCTGAGATGAAAGAACAAATTGTAAAATTAACAAACAAAAAAAAAAAGCCAAAAAATAATAATATTCTCTGTCCCTCCTTTCACATCACACACAAACTAGAAATGATATGAAAACAGTTATTAACTTTACAAATATCTGATACTCAAATTACTTTTAAATCACAAGTCTTGTCTCAAATAACGTATCAGATACAACGATTCAAAAATAGTTTTTTTTTTAAATCAGAAATTAGAGAAAGTTCAACTTCAATTAATAATCTGTATAATTTTTGGTAATTCCTTTTTTAGATTTTATTCACCTACAAAATTTATTCACTTAATTCACTACTCGACACTAGTCACACAAAAAGGGTTCCCGCCACCACGTGCTGATCCGCCCTCTAATAACCACACATGCAAAAAATCGACTTCAAAGGATTTACAACTCTAGCTGGAGGCCCGGATTCTCTGGTCTCACCCTCCTATAATCATTTTCGCTGAAAAATTGCCATTTTTTGTGTGTCTGCGCATGAGCGAACTCTTTTTTCGGAGTCTTTTTCTGTTTCAATTTTTTTACTTCCGGAAACGCTGTTTTTGGAGTTCGTCTAGACTGTGTATCGACAAGGTCATTGTTTCGAACTTGCGAAGTGTTTAGAAATTGTTTGTAAGTAGAGCATACTCTTGTGAATCTAATCCACTAGGAAACATAAGAATTTGCATAGAATATCAAGTGATCAATTCACAGAAAAAATGTTGAATATATTAGTAGTAAATCTGTGCATAAGGAAGTCCCTTGAAATATCTTAGTTTCTTATAAACGAGATTTGCTGTATCAAAAATGCTAAATTGTGTTAGGGTTGAGGAACATTGATATAAAATTATAGACTGTTTATGTTCGCGCTTGCGCCCGAGGGTGACTACCCTACTCAGCCTACTAAGCCCTGATTGTTTGTCTCCCTTCTAAACAGTCCATAATAGTTTTATTATCCTGAGAATATAAACGTAATAAGATAGAAGAAAAATTATAACTCAAACCTCTTGTGTTCTCCATGCAACTGCTCTGATTCCATACTTTCAAAATGTCAACAGACAACTTCGACGTCACCGTTAGAATTTACTGTTTACCGATCCTGCATATATATATATATATATATATATATATATATATATATATATATATATATATATATATATATGTATGTATGTATGTATGTATGTATGTATGTATGTATGTATGTATATCAGTTATATAATTACTTGAATTATCTCGCTTACGGCATTTTATTTTCATCTAAAGGGAGACAACAGTTGTCACCCTGCACGCTCAATTGTGCTATTTTATTGTCATCTGAAGGGAAAGTTGTTACCCTGCGTGTGAGAGAGACATCACTAAAATCGGCTTACTGCATGTGACATGCTCTAAACCAATCAGATTGAATGTATTATTGTGAAGGATAATATTTCCTTATAACCGAATTTCCTTATATATTCATGTTCCTTAGCCACAAGTTTACTGTAATTTTTTAATATAAATGTTAACATTTCTAAAATAAAGTTTAAATTTCTAGCTGTTCAAACTCATTGAATTCTTTCTGTTTTGCATCATTTGTTTTACCTATATCCATCAAACAACATTGTTTAAATTTCAATGAAGAGAAGCTTACAAAAACTGGAAGTGTATCGAAAATTTAATGTCAAGGAGTTGAATATTTATTTTATTTCAAAGGTGACAGAGAATATTTAAAAAAGAACTATAAATTAAAATACCATTTCCAATAATAATACACAAAAATTCTTTATTTTTTTATATGAACACGAGTATTGTTAGGATATTACCTCAAAGATGTACTTCTCATTAACTGTATTTAATTCTGAAGAGGGAATAACAATAAAAGATAAATTTAAAAAAAACGTTTCCCTGTGGACTGTGTGCACCAGACGGAGATGCTTCTTTAAGCTTGGAATTGCTGCAATTATTTGTGGTGTGATTGCTGCATCGATTGGAATAACCGTGGTTTTGCTCAATGGAGATAAAAATGGTATGAAATCATCAATTTACTAAACAATTACCGGTACTAGTAAGTCATTATCGTTGCATAGGCCATCGAACATATCTTAATAAAGAAAGAAAAACTTTGAAAACAATAATAAGCAATTTGATTCAAGTGCTTTCATAATCTCAAATTTAAAGGTTTGAAATGTTGTTCCATTGAAATAAAGGCATCATTATATATTTGCATTAAACTTGCGTAGCATTTCATTTAAGATGTAACATTTGGGAAGTTTACCATTTTCAACTCCTCCCTGGAGACATCAGATGGCTATTTTGATGCAAATTATTTTTGCTCTACGGTACCCTTTTTTTTTTTTTGATTTTCTCTCTAAGGTAGATTATACAGTTCATTCAAACAAAGTCCAGTTTCTATAATGTATGATATTAATTTGTTGATGTAGAATATCAAGAGCTGTATACATTTTCAAGACTGTATTGAAAGTAAAAGAAATAAATTCTGCATGTTCACAATAATCATAATGATTTTTAGATCATTTAATTTCTATAAAATAATTGATTCTGATTGGATAAAAAATTCTTTTGATAACTGCATCAATAGAATCTGGAGTTCACTTGCACTTGACAGCCGGAACTACTTTGGCTAACTTGACATGTATATTTCAGCTTCCATATTACTTTGTGAAAGAAAAATGAAATAATTTTACTCTATTTTCCTGAATTTCAAAATTTGTCAGTTAAGTTCCTGAGTTATTTCCTACTTTCGTTTCTTTTCGAATTATCCCCCTTTGCTAAACAAATCAGATCGTCTGCAAATGAAAACAATGCAGTTGCGGGAAAAAAGGAAAGAAATCATCATACATATGTTAAATGTTTGTCTTTGAGATAACTGGTATGAACAATAGAACTGTGAAGAAATGTTTTTATGCTACCAAAGCGGGGAAATGCCGTTATCTGTTAATTCTTAGGAAACGAATGCATGAGAAAAACGACGCTGAGCGAGGACGGGTATTCTTTCAAAGTTAAACAGTCGGCAACAGATTCTTCCAGATTTTGAAGCATGTTGTATTATGCATGGACATGTTGTGATACGTATATATATGTTCGATTTGAAATTCAGATGAAGAGATGCGCATATGAAACCGAAAATTTCTGTGAACTAGAAAGAGTTCTTAAGGTTATATTTGAGTAGCTTCCCTTTACATTTACGAATCTAAAGATATCAGCTTACTGGAGGAACATAGCAAAAATTAATAAAACAACAGGTAAGTTTTTGTGTTAAAACTGTTTTTGTAAGAAAAAGTTAGTAATGACACGACAATATTTGAACATGTTGTTTGTTCGTAATACTCTGCGTCTGAAAATGGCAACTAAGCTAGGCCTATATGTTGGACAGTCATTCGATCGTTCTAAAGTTAAATCTCATCATTGAAAGATAAATATCAAATGATAAGAAATAAATCTTATAATTTTTTCTTTCGTCGATGTATCATAGAAAGCTTGGACGTAAAATTTCATCAATCCAATGCGCGTAGATCTGTACATTCAGCCATTTTGAATTTCAGCAACGTTGTTGTGATGTATTCCTACGCACCGTCTTCGATGCTTAGATTAAATATTAAAGTGAAAGAAAGTTTCATTTTATTATTTTTAAATCATAATTAAATGATAAGAAATGAAAGTAATATTTTTTTCTTTGACCGAAGTATCAAACAAAAATTTGGACGGAAAACGTTTTCATCAATGCGCTACGCGCATTGATGACGTTTTCTGTCCAAATTTTTGTTTGATACTTCGGTCAAAGAAAAAAAATATTACATTCATTTCTTAATAAAAAAAAAAAAGATTTTATATATTATTTTATTTCAAAACACACGTCATCAGTTTTGATACAAATTCAAAATAAGTTGGAATTCCGATAAGCAATAATTGTTTTCTTTTGTTAAAACACCACATTTATATTCTCAAAATGCAAAAGTTATTCAAAAACTTCTACTAATGTAGAAGTCTCTTACTGTGGAAGTCAATTTGACATGGACCTCTAAAAGCATTAGAGGTGGGATCAAGTGCCATGGAGGAGTAGTGATCCCCTGTCGACCGGTCATATCCGACGTGTGCTCCTTGTCATAATCGACATCTGTTTCATATTTGGATGTTTCAATGACTCTAGCCTTAATGGCTAACTATATTACAACTAAACTATAGGACAAATGTGATGACAGCTTTTCTCGCATCGTAAAATAATTCGGTGGGCAAGAGAAAGCTCTGAGTACGATAAATGTTTTAGTCTGAGACAGATTTCTGATTAAAAGTTGATTTACAGGACTTTCAACATTTTGTTCAAAGTCTGCATTTCTCAAATTCTATGGTCGATATAAAAACCTTGTTTGCAAATATATTCTATTGTTTGGTCGTATTTGACTGAATGTTTTTTTTAATTGTTATACAGTGAAACCTTTCTTATCCGACATGCACTGGGAGACAAAATTTTTTTGTTGGAATAGACAGGGTGTCGGATTACACGGTGTAAAGAATATAGAAAGCAGTATAATGGAAATTTAGATAAGGTTCGGAATTCACAGTAAAACGGACTTGCACATGTGTCGAATTAGACAGTTATCACATTGACTGTACTTATTTTGTCTATGGTAGATTCTGTTTATCATATCAATACACAGGGCTTATGGCGGATGTTACCTGTCGACAGCGGATGCCTTCTCCTACTGGACTTTTGCAAGAAGAACTGACTTTTACAATCGACGGCTTACTTTTACACTAAAACAATATATTGAAGCTCTTTTGCGATATACATAATAAGCTGTACAGTTAATTAAACGACAATATTGGGCCATTTCAAAGCACTGTTACGTTTTCTAGGAAGAGAATGGAACCCACCCTATCGTCAAACCCCACCCTTCCCAGAATGACCAATTCTTGCTTAGTTTTTTTCCGGAATGTTTTTTTCTGCCTTACTTGATTCTTTCAGAAAATGAGATTGAAAGGAGATACTACCCCTCAGAAAAAAGGTATTTTGAGTTATGTTATTCTGCCTCCCATTATCTCTTGTGTTGATGGTATACCGGTAAATCATGTTTGTGCCACTAACACCATACCTTTAACAACTATTAAAGTTTTTTTCTTTTCTATTATCAATTCCGTACATCCGTATATAAGGCAGGTTTAAATGTCAAAGTAAGCCATCGACTGTGAAAGTCAGTGATTCTCGTAAAAGTCCACTAGGCACCTGATCATACCGCTTGTGTTTTCAGGGATCCATGTTTTTGCCCTCTTAGCCAACATTATTACTAAGAAGATTTATGAGATCTTTCACTGCCTGTTATTTATCTTCACTTTTTTTCTGGATAATTTAAGAGGATTATACAAAAAATACTGAAGATTGATGCGATACCCCAACAAAATGGAAATATACATATAAAACCACTCAAATATCTTTTTTTTAAATTTCAACAGGACTTAGTTCTTAAGAATTATTATACTTATGTAAAATAATTATTTTAAAAGATATCTTTATAAATAATGTATATTATCCCATAATTAAGTGATATTAAAGTTGATAGATATTCATGTATTCCTAAGAAAAAATGAATCTGTAATTAATTCTGTTTCTAAAGGAGATGAGACCAAATAACTCAATAAATGTCATCCTCAATGTAACAATATAGTCTTTGCTTTTAAGACTCGTACATGTGTATAAATATTTTCTAAGAATTAAGAACGTGGTTTTAATTCCACATTTGGAAATCCAACTTATACTCACAGGTCACATTCTAATTATAAAATTCTTCAAAATCACAATTCAGTTTTTAATACTTTTAAAATTCTAGTCAGTAAAGGTGAGTTCCATCTACCCTTACCTATACTGGATTCCTTAACGTCATAAAAATCCTTCCGAAGAAAGATACATTGCAAGGTCCAGCAAATGCTTTATCAAGCCCCTATCTTTATTCCTTATAAAAATATTTACGTCAGTAAAGGATAAAATTCAGACAAAACGTATGCCTTTTCATATAATTATTTTACACAACCATTCCTCGCGTGACACAAATAAGCAAAGAGTTGCTTAGATATTGAACTAATTCTCAAAATGATAAGCAGCCTTTATCCCGACTTCTTGAATTTTTAAAGCATTATACATTTTTGGCAATATTTACAATATTTTACTTTACAAATGGCCTTTATTTAATGACATTGAATTGCATTCTTCTCTGTTTTAATTTTAACAAAAAGTTTGAAGAAATAGATATAAAATGCTAATGCTTAGTATTTTATGCGATAAAATCTTATTGACTTTGTAAACTTATTTTATATTTTCATCTTTTAAAATTCAAATAAGACCAAGTGTTGAAATTGTTTGTGCATAAGGATAATAATTAAGAAGTGGTAATTGTACTTGGAGGGGCAAAGAAACGTTTTTAAACTTTTGTTTTGGCAATAAAAGAAGCAGCGTCTCCCCAGCTTTACTTACTATATATGCTCGATATTAATTTTCATGTACAAGTAAGATATTTAATTTTAGGATTATGTATCGGGATGCAAATTAAACTGAATAATCGTGTCACATTTGTCTCAGGAAGAATAAAATAAAGATAACTATTGCAATGTGGAAGTGACAGGATTACAATCAGTTCTCGATTCATCGCCATTCCCTTGCTATTATATAGAAATCTCTTTATGGCGCCAAATTCGCATACCGCCATCCGCCACCCTGTATTCCTAAAACTGTCCATTTTGAAATGTCAAATATATCGATATACCGCCACAGGTGCGTGAAGTCAGTGAAGCGGCTAATTGATTGTTGCTATATCCGTAGTAAAACCAGACATGGTGATTAATGACTTAAATAAACAATAGATTGCAGGAATTATTCTTTGTTTACTGTTGAGTAAAAATAATTTAATCATGGCTTTGCCCTGAGTTCGATGACAACATTATTAACTTCAAAAGATGAAAAGACTGTGGAAGTTCAAGCAAAGATGATGTCTAAGACAAATAATTCTATATATTTTTTTATATACTATGATGTTTATTAATATTTTATACTACTCTTAGTAGAGCAAATCAATCAAAACTGGATACGTTTTTGAAAATACCAGACGTTTAGCATTATTATATATGGCCTATTCAGTTTCACATGCATTTATAATTTGTTATATATTTATTCTATTATCTTTTTAATTTATTTTCTTTATTTATTTATTTTAAAACAAAATTATTGCCAATATATTAATTGAGTTAAAGTATTTACATATCTTCAATTAAGATTTATAAACTTACAAAAATTGATTTTTTCCCAAGAAGGGATACTTACATAACAATGGTAAACTCTATGGTACAAAATGAATGAAGCTTTGAAATTTTTTTTGAATGAAAAAAGTAAAAAAAAAAAAAAAAAAAGCATAATAATTTTTCTAAAAAAAAAAAAAGAAAAAAAAATACAAACTATACATATTTGTGAACAAGCATTAAACATGTACCCCTGGGACTTCGAGTGGGGTCAGGTGCCTAGGAGAAGTAAACATCCCCTCTCGACACACGCTGTGAGACCTAGCTGGTGTGTATTGATCAGCAGGTAGTCGGGATAATCCGGACGCGAATGTAGCATAAAATCGTTGGACTAATAGGTAAAAAAAATATGTCAGTCTGAATACGACACAATGATTGGTTGTATTTATAAACGAGGTCATTAAAATGACCAAAGAATTTTCGAAATGTTGGCTTTAAACGAGATTGTTGAGGACCTTGTAACATCAACTTATTTGTCAGGAGCCTTCCCCGTTGATCGTAATTTGATCGTACTTATAGTATGCTTTTGCGCATCAAATAAGTTGGCATATATAAACACCATATACAGGAGAAAGTTGAATGTTACAAAAAAATTAATAAAGGAAAGATAACGATGGAAAAACTAAAGTCATCTCGTTTGTCATACAATTTCCGTTACCGTCTATTGTCAGTATGTTTGTTTGTTGTTTAAGTCCCTCTCGAGAATTTTTCACTCATATGGAGACGCCACCCACCACTTGCCGGTAGAGAACTGCAAATTTTGACCTTTACTCGGCACTCATGGCCATTGAACAGTGAATGATCTTTTTCGTGCCAGCATCTACTGTTACACGGGGCCTCGGTTTATACGGTCTCATCCCAAAAACCGGTCTATTGTCAGTAAAACATCCTTATATTAAATTAAATAAGCTGTTATACACAAATACTTCCTCCTCAGGAATCAGACAAACAGTAGAGACATAATTCAAATTTATAGAATAAAAGAAAAAAATCATGTTTTCCTAAAATTCAAAAATGCTAATGCTGACAAAAACTCTCCCTTTTTAAATTTAAATAAAAAAAATTATGCGTTTCATTAAAATTTACATTTATTACCTTAATAATTTGAAAAATAAAAAAAAATATTTCCCATGATTTATAATTTTTTGCAAAGATATCGAGAAAATATTGGTCATTTTCAGCAAGACATTTCTTGAGCTTAGGCATATAGTTAAAATAGCTGCAATATCGTTTCACTATTCTCCTGTGATTGCTTACTTTGTCATTTTGTCCGTGCAATATTTACCGCGAGTTCAATAACTTCCCATGTTTGACACACCCTTAGACCGCCTAATATAAAATACATGGTTACTTTCTTGAAATATAAGCGATATTTGGGCGAGGGTAAGAAAACGTGATAGAGGGCGAGGCTTGCCGAGCCCTCTATCACGTTTTCGACCCGAGCCCAAATATCGCTTATATTTCAAGACAGTAACCATGTATTTTGTTCATCCTGCAACAAATTTTTACAGGACCTCCAAAAAGAGCTGTTTTAAACCGATTTAGGTACATCTCTGCAGTTGAAACTAAGACGCCATGGCGTAAACATTGCAATATTCATGACGTCACAATGCTTTTAGAACGTTGGAATACGTGCATAAGGCTTTATTAGGGCATTGACCGAATTAAGCTTTGGTTTATTAGGTTACCTTTATTAGGTCAATACAAGGGGTAGTTGCAGGATAAAAAACTTAAGAGGCTCCTGATTATAATTTATATGAAAGATTGTAGTCTATGTAAAGTTTCTCCAAACTTGCAACTGTGTCCGTTAGACGTGCTTCAAGTAATGAGTAGAATGTGACTTTTAATTCTCTCAAATTTTATATCTGTTTACGTCATTTATATAATCTGTATATTAAACACACTAAATTTTGATGCTGTTTTCGAAGTTATTACGTCATAAAAATACAATCTGACATCACAATATCTGCATATTTTCTTGATCTTTGCAAAGTTTCAAACTCATTAACTTCCGTTAAACGGTATATATTTTATCAAACCATTATCAGAATGTTTATTCAAATGCCATTCTATAAAAGCACAAATTTCCTAAAACTAGATAATAAATACATTATTTAATGCTCCCTTGTGACACTTCAAATATGAAACTGTCAGAATTTAATCCAATATTTGTATTTGCTATATTGTATATTAGTTACTGTCATCCAGAGAGACATAAAACGTAGCCAAAAAAAAAACTCATAGAAAGATGGACACTAGCCTTTCTGCAAAAACAGAACAGAATAGATCTCAAAAGGTATTGTTACAGTAGCATAATAAACTAAAAATATCTTGTTTTGAGTTGAATATTTTTTAAATAAAGTATGAAGATAACGAACTTTACAATTATAAATCCTAACAACTTAAAAACACTTCCTCTGGCATATGTATCATAAACACCCTAAAGTTGTTGCATTAAAACATGTTCCACCCGGGCAAATCCCAGTATATGCGATATTATTTGAACATTGAAGATAATGATTACAGTCTCTTGGATGTGGATAATTACCATTAGCTCCGCTACAGGGATTTGCTAAAATGAAGAAAAAGAAAGCAATATCAGAATTATTCTTATTTATTCACTATTTTTAAGACACATATTCAAGTATGATCTATTTTGTAGATATTGTACAGATACAGATATTTCATCAATAATTTGTCAAGATTTCATTGCCAGCTTAAGTTGAGCTTATGCATGAAATATCAAGGGAGAGTAACAACATAATGTAAGTGACAATAGATTTCTGCTAGCCCATCTCAAGACAGCATGCAGGATTCATGTCGAAAGATCTAAAAGTCTTCAAATGATAAGTTTGGGATTATAGAATATAGTTTTTATCTAGACTCTTTGTAGAATTTTCGTCTTAATAATAGATAAATTTTCGTAAATTATGAAATACTAGCAAGTAGCTATGCTTTCATTGGGAAGATCTATTTGACCAACACTTATGACAGGTGCATGTTGAGATAAAATCATAAATAAGGAGTTTACTAGAAAACAAAATATTCCAAATGTTTAACCTGTACTTCATAACCCTTTCATAGCATGTATCTTCATGTTGAAGAATACATGTATTTCCTTTATATACTGAAGTGTTAAAAGTCTTACCTTGGAGCGGAATGATTAGAACTTCATTCGATGTTGGAATAGGATCGGTGTTTTGCAAACTCTCGGTATTTTTAGCAAGACATCTTATATACTGACCAGTCAAATTGTCTTTTGTTAGGTCTATGGAAAACTTCAAAATCAAATGATAATTGCAATTTTCATAAGCTGGCGTGTTAAAAGATTGAATGGTGGGAATGTATTTGTTGTATGTCCCTAATGAATCGTTCCTTATCTCCAATTCAAGGGATCCCTTCGGATTTCCAATATAACTTTTGCAAGTGTGAAAATTCTGGTTTTTACCCATCTCCAACCTATAGTCGATGTCTAGGACAGGTGTTAATGGTTTTACTAAAAAAAAGGACAAACTGAACTTTAAATAATTAAATAGACAAATAAGAACATAAGGGAGAGAGAGAGAGAGATAGAGAGCGTTTACTAACCTTTCATTAGAGGATGTGCTGTAGAAGAACTTGAAACTATTCCTCCATTGTAGAGTTTAAATTCATATTCTACAGAGTTATTACAATAGAGGTTTTTAACAATAAACAACACCATTTTCCCAGTTAAAGAACCTTGAAATGTTGAAGAAGAATCACCAAAATATATAACTGTTGTATTCTCAAATATTGTCATTATATTTCCTTTTTCATTGGATATAGATATAAAATCAAAAGAGGAAACGTTGAATGAACATGTAATAACTGCACTTTCTCCTTCGTATACAGAAGTTGATGTACAATTGAGAGCTACAAAAGACAAATATACACTTAATTATTAGAATTCCTTTAATTATCTTTGTCAAAGTGTATTTCATATTTACAGTTTCGGTGCTATAGCAAAGGAAAAATGAATATTAAGAAAAATGTAAATGACTTCGAAAAAGCAGACCAATTCATAAAAACATGTAATTACACATTTATCAAGGGTTCAAAAACTTGATTACTTTTATATATTAGTAAAATATTTCGAGTTTTGCTATATTCAATTTTTAAAGCATACGTTGAATTAATCTTTATACTATTGAAAAAAAAAATATAATTTGCACACTTACAACGAGAATCAGATACTGGTGTTGTTACAGAACTTGATAACGTTGCTTCTATATAGTAGAAAAATCAAACTGTGATTAAACATAGCTTTGTGATGAAGGTTAAAGTCTTAATAGTTTTGATGAAAGGGTAGCAGCACTGAAGGTAAGTGATTCCAATTTATGGATACTCTGAATAAGGAGAAAGCATATTTTGATAAAGTAAATCTTTTTGGTATTTAACAAGTTGAAATGCATTTTACCTGTAGTTGTAACTCCTTCTGTACATTTAGCACGAGAACAGTCATCACAATATGCTTTTCCGATGAACACACACTCATTTGGATTGCAGTGTCTTCCATAAGGCTTTCCCACACTGCACTGAACATAAGTATTACAAAAATCCACCTTTTCATGGTCAAAATAAATTTCTTGATTGTTCGTAGAGTTGCAGAATGATTCTGAATAAATTAAATAGAAAAATAATTTCTCTTTTGTAACATATGTGAAGGATTGAAATTATGTTATCCACCTTGCATTTTCTGATCAAATCAAATTCAAAATCACATTGTATCGTTTGTCATAATCTTAGTACTTCAATTCAAGTTTGTGATGAAGATTTTATTATATCTTTAATTATTGAGATGCTGAAGGAGGTTCGATCCTGAGCTTTTGAGCAGATTTTGGTCTGGACCTTTAATTATAAAATTCTGCATCATTTTTAGGTTCAAACATAAAATCAGGATTCTACAATGCAAATTAAACTATATCCAATGAAAAAACTGTGATTGAATTCCATTCAAATAGGATTATTTTGTGGCGGAAGGTTTTTTAGGAGAAAATGATCAATTTTTCCCTTTTGAAATATATACAGTACTGTCAAGTTTAGATTCCTATTTTTTCATGCTGGTTGCACACAGAGCTGTTTTTGCAGTGAAATGTTTTATGCTGGTTCTGAAATATCTATTAAATTATATTTTATGAATTCTTTTATTATATTGTGACAAATATAGTAAATGTGTTCTGAAAGTCCAGGAAAAAAAACTAGCCAATTTTAACATAAAATTAACACTTTTTTAGTAATATCTAAAAATTTACATCATAGACGCCCACTTTTGTTTTTCTTTTCTGAATATATAAGACAACTTTGACCAATCTTCCTAACTTCAGCAAAAGTTTAAGACTTTAAAATAATTTTCTTGCTTGTTAAATTTTTAATGCCAGAAAAATCACATTTTTGAGTTCAGAAAGGTCAAATAATTGATTATTCGAAGCAATTTGAAACTTTTTCTTAGTCACAATTTTAAAGTGTCTTTTTTTAAACAGAATAATAGTTTATTTTGTCCCATGATTTATTTGGATAAAAACATTGGAGGGAAAACGTCGATGATGTGATTTTTGATTAAGACACAAATTTCAGTGCAGAAAGGTCATATTAAATGTACTGTAGCGCCAAAAGAAGCATATTGACCTCCATTTTTTGTTTTGATTTTTAATTAAGCTATGTGTGTAGAAACTAAAAATATACTTGACAAAAGAAGTTTAAGACTTTAAATATCAGGATCCAACCTCGTTAACAGACGTATTAAATTTCCTGGTGTGCTTTTATCAATATCTACCATCAATAACGTATAAAACGTCCTCTTTGATAGCCTTTTGAACCGATCCATCCTGACTTTTGACTTCACATACAATTTTTCCTCTATTCCAATTCCCTGAAGGTTTTAAAGTGAATGAAATTGTCTCCATAGTTTTGCAATCTTCTTTGTTGTAAGGTTTCAGAGTGCTTTCAATTTCTATTTCATTACCAGAAATAGTCCGTAAGCTTTCTTTATTAAGTGTTATATTTTCGTTCGTCAAAGGATGGACAAACGTTATCTCTAAATAACCTCCAACTTCAGGGTACCCAACAGAGCCCACGCAATAATGAGTTTGGGAAACTCTCCCTTCAACAATGTCTGGGTCCACAAATAATTCAACAGCTGAGGAGCCCGGTGAAGCTTTAAAAAGATTTATAATGATTATGAATAATAACCTCGGATAAGCGAGTGGAATTTATAGCAATGACCAAGATGCCTTTGCGTCAAAAGGAAATAAGGTAGAAAAAAGTACTGAATACAGGGTAATTTTTGCCTCTTGTCATTTTAAATTCACAAAGACAATAAGACACAAAATTTTAAATTCACAAAGACACAAAGGTGTTAAAGAGATATTGTTGTTTCCTTCAAAATCGCCCGTTTTAACTTTGACCCCTTACAATGTAACCGAAAAAGGCGGAAAAAAAGGAGAGAAGATGTCCCTGTATACAGTACCCCACTCATACAACTTACTTGTTACTTGAACATCAAGTGAAAGTGGAGGCTGCTGTTCCGAATCATCATCCATGATAACAGTACAGTTATATTGCCCTTCGTCAGAGCACATTACTGAAGTGAATATCAAGCTAAGAGCATTGCTGCTAAAATTTGCATCAACCCCGGCTATTCTTTGTACTGAATTAGATGCTGATGTATAAGAAGCCATTTCTATTATTGATGTGCTGTTGATTATTTTCAAGATCTTTATTGCTTTGTAAGATCCAGTACTTCTTACGACACAGGTAAAGTTTGCTTCACTCCTTAGTTCTGCTTTTAGTTTATACGTATCGAAGGCAACGTCTGAAAAAAAAACCCATGTTGATATTATTTTCATACAACTATTTCTTATCTCAAATAATTGTAATTGAAATATAGGGGAAAATATTATTATTTCAATCTTGACACTAAGTATTTTGAATATATTAACATAACAGTTTTTCAAGCTTTAGTGGCCTTGCCAAATCCCACCGTATCATTATACCAAAAACATAAAATAAAGCCATTGACAGTAAAGAAATGTTTTGTATCAATTTACCTGCCGACTGTATTTTAACATTTTTTTCTTCCAAAACTTCTGGGCTGATTTCGTTGTACAAACATTTCAGCTTAGTTCCGTTTAGACTTGATGAAACAACCAAACCTGTGTCAAACCTTGATATCACTGATTTAGTACAGTTTTGGGTAAATATTTGTAAAACTGTTTGTTCTCCTTGTATTTTTACATAAAAATTGTCAGACGGCAGCTTGTAGTATCCTAAAAGTTCGGTATGGTCAGAGTCCACTGTTGCAGTACAGTTAAATATTAAGGGTTTCCCTTCATTGTACACCGATTCACTATTGATAGCAAGCTTTTTTACGGGAACTGCAACACAACCAAATATTATTATAAAGATAACATCAAATATCATATGACTAAAACACTGGATATGTTTCATATCATTATTTTATATCAATGATTCTCATCTCCTTCGACTTATATCATGCTGTTATTTTAATTTCTCTAAATGTACGTGATTGGTTTAGTTTTATATGTGTTATACATAAGAAATTAAACCAGTAAATGTTGTACATTTTGGTCCAGATCATCAAATAAAAATCATCAAATTACTTGAAGATCAAAATGACAACAAGCAACTTATCGGGGTCTTGATGAAAAGGGTGAAGATAATGAACACTGGTCGATTGTTAATAGGATGATTTTGAAAAAAAAAATTCCTTTTATTGACAAACCGTTTGTCAATGAGGGTGACCCTAGTCGTGTTACTTATTTACAAATATGGTTATTTAAGAAACAGTTTACGTCTTTGCTATTAAAATGGCCAATTTGTTCCTCAATTCTCGATAAGAACTCAATGCAATAAATCAGATTATTTAAAATAAAATCCTTTTGATTCTTACAGAAATGAGAAGACCTCCTGATAATCAATGTTATTCATATTTTCATCAATACTTTGAGCACAGTACGTCAATTATTCAGTTTTTCTACAGAGAATGACTATAAAATGTTTAAAAAAAATTTTTAAATAACAGGCATAAATAATGCTACTTTTTTAAAAAACGACAGAAAACTTAAAATAAAAGAGATGTGGTTTACCTAAGTTATCAAAGAAGAACGATGAGATGGACGGTTGTGTGCCCATGGATACGTTTGTGTCTGTCAGAGAGTATCTTCCTTCCTCCATACATGATGATGAACCAATGACAAAATGAATATATTTAGATCCCCCAGAAAATGTTGTATTTAAAACCGGAAATGATCTTGCTTGATTTTGAATTGATCCATCAGATAATATTATGCCTACATTTTCTTCCTTATATCCATTGACAGATGAAGTAAAAGTTACATTAAGGCTTTGAAAAGTGTCATCGAGGACTGTGCAGTTGATTGTGATTGGTAAACCTTCTTTCTGAGAGACATCAGAACACTGCACATCTACAATGAATGAAATATGAAGGTAGCGGACAGTAATCATGCTCAGAAGTCTATTAAAAGAATGCGTATTGTGAGCTGAGCAAACAAGGACCTCTGAAAACAAAGGTGGGAAAAGCTCTTTCAATCATTTAAGAAAAAGTTTTTGCTTCTAATGCAAAAAAATATGTATCCAAGGGGTGAATCTTTGGTTAACCAAAAGAAGGAATAATTACTTGTTAAGATCTTAAGATATATGTAATAGTATATACATTCTTGATTTTTTTTCTTTATATATATATATATATATATATATATATATATATATATATATATATATATATATATATATATATATAATATCTATATATATAATATATATATATAATATCATAGTCAAATAATAAATATTATAAAATAAAATTATTCTCATATTCTTCATAGATTTCTTACATGTTTTTCCTGGCGCTAATGTAGTTGTAGTTGTTACTGGTTCTGTAATATAATTTTGCAAATCAGAGGTATAAATTAGGGATATATGATGGAAATTTTTTTTACAACATTCATAGTTAAAAAGCTATTACATGCATAAACACATATATGTGATATGAAAACCTATTTTCAGCGATTTGCAATTTTTAAAAAAGATTATTTGTGCATTTTTTTCCTTACCAGGACTTTTACAGGTAAAATTTTCGTAACATTCAACACAATAATCTCGACTGAAGTCCATACATAGACCGGGAGTTCTACAGCTGTCTCCCGTTGCATACATACGGCCACCATCCTCAACACAATTTACAAAGTAATGACAATCGTTGTTTGGATGATTTCGTTTTGATTTATCCTCGTAACCCATGCAATATTCGTCTGCATGAAAAAAAAAATATAATATACAATTAATTAGAGTTTAACAAAATCTTAATTATGTTAATTGCCTCGTCTTTAAATATTTATCAAATTCATTTTATACATTCCTTTTTCTTCATTACGATACTTACCTGGAATAACAGTTATGCTGTCCGCTGCATGTGCATATTCGAAATTGTCATCTCTCAAAACACATTTAATAATTCCCTTGTCAAACTCCATTGGCCGATCCAATAAAAATGCGATGGTCTGGGTATTGTTACATGAATTGTTCGTAGTAAAATCAGAGACAAGGAGAAACTGGGCAGTAGTCCCCGTAATGTTGATATATGTAATATTGTTCTCAGAATTAAATTCCTTTTCTGATTCCGGTAATCTCTTTGAGTATCTAAATCCAGATGAATCATTTGCACGGTAAATTTGAATTTCTAAGTATTTATCACTCTTAATGTCTCCGGTGTGTTCTGTCGTGCAAATATGATCAAAGTTTAGCCTTGGAAAAATTTCATAAATATCAGGATTCAACTTCAAGGTGGGTGTTGCACCTTAAAAAAAAATAAATTTAGCATATTGTTGAGAAATCTTTAATGAATACTTTTATCTCGATTCGATGTCTTCATTGTATGAAAGGGATTATAGGCAGTACCTGTGTATGTCTACATCTAATATAATATCAATACAATTTGTATTGTAATTTATGAAAATAATTCTAAAAGACTGATTTGATAAATCAGACATATATTTACATATTTATAATTACCTATAACATTAAAGGTCATGTGAGGAGAACTTCTGGAATCATTTTCCGTTGTTAGCACACGGCATCTATATGTACCCTGGTCTTCACAGTCAGCTGTTGTAATTCTTAAAATCAGCTTAACATCATCAGCATCGTTTTCTTTTGTCACTGTGTATCTATTTTCTGATGTGAGAATTATAGGTGTACCCGATCCGTCCAAAGTAACAATTTCAACACTATCTCTGATAATTGTCATATTTTGCAGGATTGAGGATGCACCACGAGCTATGCATTCTATTACTTGGAGTTCTTTTGTCAGTGTTGTGTACGAATACTTTGAAAATGCCACATCTGAAAATTAGCAAAACACTGAAATTTAAAAGAATCTTGGCAAAAATCTAAACATTTCAGACTCCTTCTTAAAAACAAAAACACTGTGCATGGAATGAGCCATTCCGTCAACTTGCATGAAAAATTAACTTCAAGTTATCAAGTTACAATGACTATCATTCATCAATAAGAAGATTTCATACCTACAGCAGACACATTCAGTGTCTTTTCTATTGCCTCACTTTTATTCAGCAAGGAGTTTGTAGTAACACAACGAATTACGACACCATTTTCGTTTGTAGTCAGAGGATTTGGTGAACTAGCGGACCAGGTCACATTAACAGAGCAATCCAAGTTTCTTTCCGTTGGAATGGGTGACATATTTATTTTGTCCATCACATAAGAATTTAGTTCAAGTCTTACTTCACTATAATTTGGGTCAATATTAGTAGAACAATTAAAAGTTACCAGATCACCTTCCCTATAATCGACTTCAGGGTTTATGTTCACTTTTGCCATTGGCGCTGAAAGTGATGAAACATGAAATTATGTAAAAACCACATGCTCTGAATAAGAAAATATATACATCCTAAAAATGCTGAAATTGCGGTATAACGGGTTTTTTCTGTGGGTGGAATTTTTTTTCGGTTTGACCCCTTGAATGTAGCAAATTTCTTTGGCTTGGCTGCAATAATGGGCAAAAAATAATTTACGAGATCAAGGATTTAAAATTTGGTAGACCATTGCAATGTTTTAGGTATTTTTATATGATTGATACGTTGACCGTGTTCAGGGTGAATCACAACTAAAGCTTTTTTAATATAATTTTAATAAGCTATAAAATTACTGGTTAAATTAGGCTTAAAACTACCTTGAAGTCGGCCACACTTGGCACGTTTGAGAAAAATATGTGCATGTGTACATTACATCTGAATTAATATCTAAAGACAATTTTATATTTGCAATTTTTGTGGATTTGTCACATCAGCAAACTTCCGCAAAATTGAACAACCACAGAAAATACCGCTATACCGTATATAAAAGATTCAAACTTTTGAGAATTAATATGAACTAGTCTGGTTATATTGACGTAATTGGTCTACTTTTGGCCCAAAATATTTCAGTCATCATCTCTCGGTAGAAAACTTCCCACAGTCTGCTTTGTTATAGTTAGCGATATCGTAATGCATATCCCTTCCCACTTAAAAGAAGTTATTACCTGTAATTGAAATCTGACTCCCATTAGTTTGTCTGGTTTGCATTGTATCATTCATAATCACGGAGCATGTGACGATGTATCGGCCGTCCCATGTGCAAAAGTCTGATTTTGGTGATGTTAAATCAACCGTTAATGTAACAACAATATCATCACCATTCATGTCAATGCTACCGTTAAATCTGTCAACAGAAGTCGGTTTTTGAAATATTTTGTTGTGATCCAACTTTGCAATGACGTGTGATGAACTGTTATAATCGATTGATAGATCTACATGCAGCCACTCGCCGTGTGGGATGACTATACATCCTTGTGCTGTAGTAGTTTCCCCGACGATTGCAGTGATCCTCGGGACTCTGACGTCTGAGACGATAACAAAGAAAAAACATTATAATAAATTATATTCAAAACAAAAAGTCCTATTTAATCATTTGTCGCATGCCTTTCAAGAATTGTTGAAAGTTTAAGTTTTAATTTACATTATGTATTAAATGGTTTGTTTTGTTTATCTTTTGTGTTGAACAGTTATGGAGGACAAAGATGTAAGTTCTTCGAAAATTAAAGTTATTAAAAATGGACCACATGTGACAGAAGAATTTAAATCATAACTATAGGTTACTATATTATTAGGATGTAAGATTGACGCAGAGTAAATATTACCACACAAGAGCTGGTGCATATAAAAATTATTATCTCATGGAATCAACAAATTGTACAGTAATTATCAGGGGTTACCTTGATTATGAATATCTATGGCGATTAACAAAATAACGGCACTACAAACGTAAGAATCATGAATAGTAAAGTATGAATTTAACAAGATAAACACATAAGAAGATTCCTTTTAAAAATTGCCTTTTAGAGAAAACAGTATAATTTAAGTGACCTTTATACCAATCAATGAAAACAAACCTGCTGTATATTCCATGACTACAGCAGCAGTTGTTTCAAGTGTACTTTGAACTGTAAAGTCTGATGAAGCTGTTGTGTCTACTGTAGAATCTGTGACACAATCGTTACATTGCGTTGATTCCTGTGTCCTAGAAGTCGTCTCCATTGTTGGTGTTATAACGCGAGTTGTGCTATCTGCTGACACAGTTGTAGATATTTGTGACATATTTTCTGTAGTGCTTTCGGTTGTGCTTTCTGAAGTTGTTTGGTTTATTTTTGATGTAGCACTAGGTGATGCAAAAGATGTTATGCTATCAGTTGTTATTGAAGTCGATTGATCTGTATTATTGGTTGTTGGTACTTTAGATGTAATGATCTCTGTTGTTGGCGTTGTTAGTTTTGTACTGTTGGTTGACATTTCTGTAGATGTTGAGCTTTCAATTTTTGATGTCGATTCTGATGTTGTACTTTTCGTTGATGGCTCCGTAGAGACGGTGCTTACTGTTGCTATTGAAGTCTGTGTTATTGTACTGTCGGTTGATGATGCCAAAGAAGTCAATGGTGTTGTACTGTCTGTTGTACTTTTTGTTTCTGTTGTAGTCGTCGGCTTTGAAGTCTCGTCTGGTGATGCCGTATCTATTTTTCTTTCTGCTGTGATTGTCATCGATAGCGTTGTTCCTTCGGTGGAAGTCATGATATCTTCTACTGTTGTAGTCGTTGGCTTTATACTCTCAGTTGAGTTTAGTGTTGCCGGTATTGAACTTTCTGTCGTCCTTTCTGTTTTAGCTGTCACCGGTATTGTTTTTTCTGTCATGATTTCTGTTTCAGTGGTTACCAGTGTTGTACTATCTGTAGTTGTAGTTAGTGTCATTCTTTCAGTTGACATCGCAGTGTTTGACGAAGACGTTTGCGTTTCACTGTCAGATGTGTTTTCGTTTGTCATTGTTGTTGTTGTAATGTTCAATTTTGTGCCTTCGGTTGTGGTGTCCAATGTTTCCGTCGTCCTCGGTAGTTTACTACTGTTTGTGTTCTCTGTTGTTGCAGTCATTGGTGTTGTTATATATGCTGCTGTTGTCGTAGTGATCGGTGTTGTAGAAGTGGTTGGTCTTGTTGTAGAGGTCGGTGTTGTAGTAGTAGTCAGTGTTGTAGTGATCTGTGTTGTTGTATTGGTCGTTATCATTGAAGAGGGTGGTGATGTAGTAGTAGATGTTGTTGTAGTGGTGGGCATTGTTGAACTGGTCGGTGTTGTGGTGGTGGTAGCTGCTGTTGTTGTGGTCAATTGAGTTGCTGAAGCGGTCGGTGTTGTTGTAGTGGCCGGTGTTGCTGTAGTGGACGGCGTTGTTGTTGTAGTGGACGGTGTTGTTGTAGTGGACGGTGTTGTAGCTGCCGTTGCTGTTGTTGTAGTGGTTTGTGTTGTTGTATGTGTCGATTTTGTAGTTATTTGTGTTGTAATGGTGGAAGGTGTTGTTAAAGTGGTTAATGTTGTACCGGTCGATGTTGTTGTTGTGGTTGGTGTTGAAGTTGTCGATGTTATTGTACTGATCGGTATTGTTGTTGTGGCCGGTGTTGTTGTGGTCGGTGTTGTTGTAGTGGTTACTCTTGTTATATTTGTTCCTGTTGTAGCATCAGTTGAGGGTTCTGAAGAAAATATGCTTCCTGTGCTTTCTGTTGACGGTATAGTAGTTGCTTTTGTTGTTGGGGATGGAGTTGTAGAAGGTAATGAATTGGTTGCAACAGGATCGTTTTCTTTTCGGAAAGTCTCCACTTCGACTGTGATTTTCAAAGTCACTTTTATAATAACTAAAGTTGAAAGCTGTGCGAGATTGGCATCTTTGGATGTTAAAGAGTTATTCAGATCCTTCTCAACCGTCTCATTGGTGATAGTGACAGTGGCCGTGTAAACGTAATACACTTTGAATCGAACTATTATGCTCCCGTTTCTGTGGAAGTAGCATTTAATCGGAGCCATAATTATAATCGTACATTTGTGGCAATATTTCATAAATTTAACATATTTATAAAGCAATATCCCACTAAAAATCACAATGGCTCTGCTAGGAGAATTCTAATTGTCTTTTATCTTGAACTTAAGATTTTTGGAAATGTAAAAGATTCTAACCTGAAATCTCTAACTTCACATAGTCTGTATTTATCCCCGTTTTCTGTGGAGTTTTGCAATGCTTCTGTAATCTTTAGAAAAATTATTAATGTCGACAAGAAAAGTTAAGAAGACTTGAAACACGAATTTCTAATCCGAACGTGTCAGTAACAAACATTTCCCAGACCTATAACATTAAAAGTGATATATAAAACAGCTACCAGGGATGGGGCTCTGACCAAGCTCTCTCTATAACAGTATATAAGTTAACCCTACAGCATCATGCAGGGTGCTTAATATCTGAATACAATGTCACACATATTTATTCATATCATACCTTGAACAGGTATAATTATTAAACTGTATAACATTTAAAACAAATAATACCTACGGATTGAATTTTGGTTCTAAATTTCTTGTTCGTGTATATATATCCAGTGTGATTTGCAATAATAATGAATAAATGGAGAGAGAAAAAATTACTGTTACATCGTAGTTAATTTAAAACATGAAGTAGGATTTTCGAGTCTGGACTTTTTTGTTTTTGCTTTTCAAAGTCTTTTCCAGGTAAGTTGTCAAATAGTAAAATATTTTTTCTGCCTCCCTTTTTTTTCAAAAACGATACTCAGTCGTTCTACGATAAATGGACCAATTTGGGGGTATAAAACATGAAAAAAATAATTGTTTCAAATAGCAAAATGAACATCATAATTCACTAAAGGACATATCAGTGAACTTGAAAAAAAAAAGAATTGTCCACAAATCTGGTATCGCTAACTTTTTCATCAACTTCAATATATTTTTAACAATTTCAATATTCCATTGATTTTAATGTAATGTTACGGAAGTTAATGCTGATCAAGTCTAATTATTTTTTAAATAATGAAAGCTGAATTTGACCAATATTTCGTTTCTGATGTTTAGTAGAGAACGCTTAAGTATGATTCATGAAGTCTCGCAGTAATCCGAAATTAAGTTAAAATTTCGGGGAATATCGTTACGGAAGTTAATCGTTATGGAAGTTAATTCCCAGCAATAATAGTTAAAATTCTCGACAATAGATGAAATAGTTTGCTTCTGGATATAAAACGTAAGTGTGAAGCATTTCGCTCCCAAAAAAAAAATTTTTTTTTTTATACTTTTAATGCTAAAACTTTCCTGAATTACCGTTACGGAAGTTAATTTTTTTAAGAGAGACAACTGTTTTTGTCTAATTAATTTTGTTATGTCGAAAATGTAATTGTCTAAAAAAAAAGCTGACTCGCAATTAGAATCGATGATATTAGATTCCGTGGTCACTTTCAGATATGTTTCAGTTCTTTTTTAAACCTTCATTCTGTGTTTGAAATTTAAAACAAAATCGTTACGGAAGTAAATCGATTTTTTAGTTTGCATGATTTCTTTTTGTATAGAATAAAAAACTTTTTTTAAACATTCATTGCAAACCATTCGGAACGCTATTCGGAACGGCTGAAAATTTCATCTTGAAATTTGTAAATAAATGAAGCGACATTAAGATTTGCAGTGGAATACGTTTTTCAACTTTACATTATGTTCATATCAAAACTTGAACTGCATATATATCGGTAAGAATTTATAAAACCATGTGTGTATGTTAAGTCTTAGAGTTGAAATAGATCTTTAAATTTATAGTTAAGATATTACAACGGTAAATTTGTAAGCGACATAAAAAATTCTTAATTGGTCATGTTTTTGTAGAATGACTGTACTGCGTGCCTGTTAAAAAAGAAATAAGAACAAAAATTCTCTCAATCTAGCTTTTACCAATGGATCAACATACCGCTTATCATAATTCATACAAATATTTATAATTGGAGTGTTCAGGTGTGGTGGAAAAAGAGAATATTTGATATACGTACTGCGCCACAGAATTTGGAGCTCAAATTCTTGAATTCTTGTGAAGATGAATTCGACAGTTCTTCATAGAAGATTTCATTCAAACTGAGCTCACCGGTTGCTACATCTGTTAAACAAGTAACATCGCTGTCAGCTCTTATATATTTACAAAATGCTTGTACATTTACATAGAATTATTATTGCTTAATTTGAGAATACATTAAAAAAAATTCATTAAAAAAATTATACTTACAATATTTTATTGAGGTATCTCCACTTTCTTCAATTAAATAAAAATAATTTATGTTAAAGTATACAAAACAATGTTTTGATATGTCCACTGAAGGTTATTTACATACAAACATGTATAATTGTTATTTTCAGTCAAAAATTTATTAAATGGAACATTCCTTTTTATAATTTGTATAAAGAAAAATACAAATTTGGAACTGAACATTGAATGAATACCTTTTTGTGACAGAAAATATGCAAGTGTTCCTGCTATGCATCCGATTAATATGATCCCCGAAATTATGCTCAAAATGGTCACAATAGTTCTCGATTTACTTCCCTTAGAATCAGTTTCACTTGGACTTTCCTTGCTTCGAAACTGCCGAATATCGTCCATCCTACTTTGGGGGTTATGATGGAGTGAGGGCTTAAATATCAATATTATTCTTTTTTATATGATATATTTGACTGTTCAATTTGACATCACAATCAGAAACATTTTCATGTTCATTTACAATAATTGTAATGGTAAATGATAATGGTATATGAAAAATTAATGCTTTAAAGGAATGACATATATTGCAGCAATTAACTACAATGAACTATTATACATTTTACATTTGTTCAATAAATAAGATTAAAAAACACTAATTGACAGTACTATGAAAGATAAAGTTTATCTTCTCATTTAGAATTTATTTTCGTGCAGGCCCATTAGAAGATCATCAAGTAGATGTTATTATTGAGGGGTCGGGGACAACTGTAAATTACAACATGTAGATTTGTTTTCTAATATATAATATTGAAAAATTAAAGGCACACACACACACACACACCCTCACACACACACACATCGTAATCATTCAATATGAGATAGTGTTCAAAATTAATAGAATTTAAAAACAAAGAACTCCGCTTTGAAAATTTACGGTTTGGAGAAAATAACAATCCCTCCTTTCGTTCTGTCTTCAACATGTTTCTTTCCTCATTTTTTCTTTCCTATTTAAGATTTAAATTGCTATCATGGTAATTTTTATTTAATGTTCACGTAATATCTTATTAGCTTTCAGAGTTTATGAAATTAAAGAGCCTATCCGTGGTCTTCAAATATTGAATGTACACCTTGTAAATATTCTTATGAGATCACTATGATTCAAAACGCCACTTCACCGTTGTGGAGCTGTGACTTTGCATACTAGTATTATGTTCTAAAATGAAATACCTCATTTTCACAAGAATTAAAAGAGAATGTGGTTTTGATGGTATATATCAAATCCCTTGTAGGGTTTGTAGTTGATCCTGGTGAATGTACCTTTATTCAGTAACCTTATTATAAATATATTATGTTAAAATTAATTTCTCAAACTAGACATTATTTAAGAAAATTTTATTCAAATTTAAAAACTGAATTTAGTAAAGAGAAATACAAATAAGACTTTTCAATACATTACTTGCTGAATTTCACGATTTTTGGAGCATGATACAAAAAGAATGAAAGATTTTGATTTCAACCCTTTGGATATAAACATTTTTTAACAGTTTTATAAGTTCCACTGAAGGATTTAGATTAAAGTATAATAATTATAATTTCTAAATAACATGTAAAATTATTGTTAAAATTTATTTGTTATCGTTACTTTTGGAAATACTTCTATATTGAAACCTTAAAAGGAATGAAATACATGTAAGGGTCAATCAACAGTATTCCAAAACGAAAACATTTCTACAATACTATCAAATATATTGTCACAGACCGTTTATGCGTTTTTTAGTTTACAGTGAAGGGTGGTAATGACAATTGGAGTCCTTTATATTTCAATGGGTTGGGCAGTATCAGGGACAGTGCCAGGTTCCAAATCCCCGAAAGTTAAAAAGAAATCATATTTAAAGACATTATTACTGATAAATGTGGGCAACATACGTCATGAGTCAGTTTTATAAATAGTGCTAAAGAATAAATTTTTAAATAAACACTAAATAATTAACTCACTCAAAGTGACAGTCCACCTGGTAATATGACATGGCAAAATAAAACTATTGATCAAATATTTTGTAGTTATATATCAGACAGATTGACATATTAAAAATTTAAGGTTTTGAAATTAGATAGCAGACAAAACCACTGCTAGATATGTGTATAGATATTCCGTAAAATGCTGCAAAAATAGCATTGCCAAGTTTCTTCTCATTTTCACAATTATTCATTCCAAATATATTAAATATGCTTCAATATAAACCCAGAGATGCTACCTAGGGGAATATTAGGTAAACTAATCAAACGGGTATGTTATCAACATTAAATACCTTTGTTTGGTGTTATCTTTTATTTAAATAAATTTTAATTTGAGAATGACAGCATTGATTTTCTCTGCATATCATTCTCTCGTAAAATTTGAAGTAACTAACAATTTACTGTCTGACCTATATCGTGTATATCTGTGCATACAACCATCCGTATCTTCTTGTTTGAAAAATCAAAGGAACTACAAGTAACTCCTGCTTTCCTTTGAAATATTATAAGATTTCAAGATTTGATAATTAAGTTCACCGACTAGAATTTTAGGAATTTAGTAATACACTTTTCAAAATGTTTGCTTCAATGCAATTTTTTGTGAAAATATTTTGTTTTATTCGTATCATTCTAGCATTTAAATGAATGTTCTTTCCAGTAAAACAATTATGAAAAAACTATTCAAATTCATTGGATCACAAGATTAATGTTAAATTTAGCTTTATTGTTGGAGAAAAAATATTGTTAGAGACTTATTTAAACAACTTCTCAGGTAGGCGTAAATACCTCACGCGACTTATCTTTCGGAGATACTCCAGGTATTCTAAGGTTTCTTAGAAAAATCCAATGAACTAGGAGGTATTATTAGAACAAACGGCAAAAATACCTCTGGTTCTGATTCAAAATTGACTTCGGTTGAATTCCTAAAGGTTTCTCGGAAGACTGTGGTAACCCTCTTGCTAGTGCAATATGCAAGAACTATAATATTTTTTTTAATTTACACCCGAGTCCTATAATCATGACGGGCGCGCTTGATTTACTTACACCGCTTACACCGTGTACATCTTTCTTAATCAAGTGCATGGGTGTAGACTTTTGGTGTACACTCGGTGTAAACTTTCTCACACCAAATTTAGGGCATGTGTTGAAAGGTGTACACTGAATCCAATATGACGGAGAATGGTACGATTGAAAATTTAAGAAATGATTTTATGTAATATAAAGGATAAGAAATCACATTCAAGTTGTCTTTTATGTGTAAGTGATGACATTGAAATTATTTTTTAACCATTTTAAATAATTTAGTCAATTCTTAATGTATTTTAATTTTCTTTTCACTTTAAACCAAAACATTTTAGCTCCAAAAGGGCGAGATGCAAAACATATACTACACCATATACACTACACCTCGTAAAATGCACTTGATTATACACCCCCACCTTTCACACCAGTGCACACTGGTGTACACCAAGTTTAGCTAAATCAAGCACGCCCTCAGATTCAAACTTGTAACCTTCCTCAATTAGATATTAACTTTCTCTTTCACTTTCATTCAAATTATTTCTGTATCACTGCATTAACATTAGACCTGTATTAGCATAAAAAATGAATTTTAACTGAATGCAAGTTAAGTAAATTAGTGTTTTTATCCTTGCAAAGTTACAAAAAATCAACATTTAAACAAAAACATCAAGATATATTCTTACCCGAAATGACACTCGATCTATGTAGTTCTTTTTGAATGTGCCACCCGTAATTTTATCCATCCATGGTTGAATTTTGAAATCCTGCATGGAATAGGTCTCAGAGCTTCCATCAGTGTCGTCATCAAAGCGGAAGGGACCGCCATATCCATAAAACACATTTGAACTACCAATAGGCAGATTTCTCCCATTGACTGTTCCATCGACAGATCTTGTTTGTTGAGAAATTTTGTCTACGTTTCCATTCAAATTTTCAAATGTATTACTGGGAGTTGTTTTCCTGGAACTCTGAAGTTCTCTCCTTCCTGGATTATCGGGAAAATATTCTGGATTTGGTCCATGAGATCTTCGATAATCATCATTTTTTGATTTTCCAAAATATTCCATATCTATGTGGTCATCAGATAGCCCGAAATATGTTCCGTTTAGAAGAGTATGAAAGGTTGGTGAAGCACCAATTCCAATTTTTTTTTTTTAATTTCTGTTTGTTGTTGTCATGGTCTTTGAAGGGAGAGATTGCTTTCTGACTATCATGGAAAAATAAACATAATTAAGGAATCTCTCCAACCTCTTTTAAAACTCCTCTCTAACTAATTGTTTTAAATAATACGTCTTCAGTAAAGCATTAATCTGTTAAACCAATGCACTGAAGGTTCCACTCCCTTTAAATTCTTTAATTTGTCTTCCTGGTTGTCAGTCTATTCTATGGATTCGTCTTCTATTGATTCTCTTAGTCATGCTTCACTGATTTTGAACTGCAGTACTTACAGGCTTTAAAATTTAAAAAAATTTAGGAACATGCGCTACACAACCGCTTTCGAATGTTTAACAAAATAATGAGGATTTTCATCAAATATACAACTAACATATTTTTTTCGACCTGACTCTAACTGTACCATGTAAAGTGGTTACACTGTAAATCATTGTAAAACAGGGTAAAAATATGTATGATTTTTTTAATGTTTAATTTGTTTTGGAAAAAAGAAATCTTTTTCTCATATTAAAAATGGTTATCATTCCATATATTTGAAATGTCACCGTCTTACAAGTACTTGTTTGTACTTTCAGATTAATACCCAAATCTTTTGATGAGGTGTTTCTTAAACGGTTAGAATTTCTATAACTGAGACATTTCCTGTTGATTATATAATCCAATTCTAAGAATTGTGGAATTTCTAAAACCGTGCAATGTCATTGTTTCTTGAAGTCAGATACAAGATCCATTCATATGTACTCGGGTTTTGTGAAATATACTCCATAATAAGAAAAGAAATATAAAAACGGGGTAAAAATCTAGTGCTCAAGTCAGGCACACCTTGACATTTAATTCTTTCTTTGCTCAAGTTTCTGACATCGTTACAAACTTAAACAGTGTAACTGATTTTTAAGACTTTTGTCCTGATGTCTCTTCAAATTGTTTAGCAACGGCTCGTGTGAAACTCATACAAATATAGTAGCCCTGTATGTTACATAATTATTGCGATTCAAATGGAATAAAACTTGGGATCCTTAATCATTTTGTCTTGTTCTTATCAGAAGTGTATACATTCAAGGGCAACAAAGTCAACATTCTCGCAAAATTGTAAAGATAAAGTATTGTATTGAATCCTTTTTTTTCTTTTTTAACATATCAGTGACATACTGCCTTACGTACGAGAGTGTTTTAAATTCTGGAGCGTGTGAAATATACATCATTTTAATAATTATAGAATTTTGAAACCCGAGTAAAGATTAAAGGAAGCTGACATTGTGACAATTTTTAAAAGACTAATTGGGCTTTGATTTTACTGGATAGAGATGGTTGAATAGATAGCGAAATACCGTAAAAGTCTGAACTTGATTACTGGCAGTCAATGTTGATGATATTTTTTTTATTTAACCCATTACTGGTCTTTGGACTATATAGTTTTATTTCTGTAATAGAATATAAATGGCTATAAATGATCTAGTTTCTTTGGGAATGCTGCACAAATCGAACGATGTAATCAGAGGCGGATTTAAGGGGGGCGCACCCCCCCCCCCAATTGTCAAAGTTCGCGTAAATCATAGTTTTGTCGGGAAAATGTAAAAATGTCTACTCGGTAGACCTCAATTTTACCCTATAAAAATCTCTAAAAACCAGGAGCTTCCGGGGGCTTCGCCCCCTGGCCCCCACCAGGGCTTCACCCAGACCCCCTGCCTACTTTTTGTGCCCCCACCTAACTTCAATTCCTAGATCCGCGCCTGGTAATGACACAAATGTCGCTACATCTTGCTTTTACTTTTCATTTGATCTATGCTATTAAACAATGGTAAATAATACACAAACAATAACGCATATAGTAAAATTTGTACAACATATATTTTTAGTCATATTTTTAATTCATGTTCTCTTTGATTTTTCTTAAATTTAAAGCCTAATCTGAGATTTATCAACTCTTTCATGATATGTTATTGATATTGCAATTACTTAAGTACAAGTGTCTGTAAGAATCAGGCAAAGTAGGTTTGACAGTGAATCATGAGGGTTCTTAAAATCAGACGATTTTCAACCCATAGATTTCTCTTGCGCTATAAACCATGTATGGAAAGTGAAAAAAGTTTTGGGTCATGGTTACTATGGAAACATGGCGTAAGAAATTTCCCTAGCAACCAGTCAATTTTCCATGTGTATGGACAAAAAAATCACTAATCTTTATGGCTTGAAATTGATTGTGAATATTTAGATTTATTCTTATTTATTCTTATCGTAAAGACAAAAATTTAAAGTGTTTTCACATAGAAATAAGAATTTGAGATATATCTGTGCTAGACATGGGTAGATATGTATGTTTTGTGTTTTTTGCTGATTCAGCATTTTTGATGATTTTGGTACTTTTCAAGGTCTTATAAGTCAAACTTCTGGTATAATACAGGAGTTGTAAATTTTTCGCATAAAAGCAGAGGAATGTCTCTTTTGGACATTAAATTCAAAAAGGTGTGTTTTTGAAAATTCCAATCTGTTGCTTAGCAACAAAAATGGATGTTTTGATAAATAAAAATGGAAAATCGTACAATGTGCAAACTATTAATCTAATAAACTGCTATCTGAGAGTACAAAAACACAGTTTAAAATAAGAAAATATATCTGAGACAATTTTGCAAACCAAGATTATTGTAAAGATACTTATCTCCATGGCAACAGCAAATTTTCCATTGCAACAAAACAAATAAAGTCACTTTTGGCACATATTACTGAACAATTGTAAAATATTAATCCACAGTTTGGTAGCATATTGCGATTAATCAAATTTGTTTATGTTATAAATGTCCTAGCAAAGTACATTTTTATAACTTTAACCCATTTTTATACTTTTAACCCATGGCAACAACATTTGAACACATAAGAACCAAAATATGTTTTGGAGAGTTAAGAGCAATTTTCTGTAACCACTTGAACTTTTTTTTGGCACGCATGGTCACCGATTTTCATGAAACTTTGCTCATTATAATAGTTACATATATAATGTTTGACAAGAGAATTTTATATCAATCAAAGTTTGGTTGCTATGTGCCTTGGTTGTCATGGTAACAGACAGGATGATTTCAACAAAATTTAGATTTTCGGCTACTTTGAATCTTTATTGACCCTTCACAAGCACGTAAAAAACCAAATTGGCCATTTACCTATGATAAAAAAACCAAAAAAGCTTGTTGCCACTTATTATGTAAAGAAAGTCTTTGGAATATATCTCTGTATAGGTGGTAACCATGGCTACACTCAGCATACATTTTATATGCAGAAAAACGCTCAGTATTTTCTTATTAGGGGAGCTCGAGACTTAACTTAATCTTAATTTATGAAAAGATGTTATTGCAATATTATTCTAACAATTAAAATATCGACTGCCATGATAACAAATCATTTGTGCCATAGTTATAACCCAGCAAACAAAGACTGGGGTATATAGGAAACACTTTGTCTGTCTGTCTCTGTATTCTTTTGTCTGTGCAATCATGATGGGGTCATAACTTTGTAATGGGGAAAGACTGCAAGTTCATTCTTGATAAAACGATTGTTTATAATCTGAGGTTGAATTTTGACTTTGTTTAACCCAAGGTCATTTCAGCTAGTTCAAGGTCTTTGGCAGTAAATAGTGTAAAATTCGTGTCTGGTCTATAACTTTTTTATGAAGGCATATCGGATATCAAACTTCATACAGAGATTGTTTAAGACATGTAGGTGTATCATGTTCTTCATTCAATGTCAGATGATAAAGTTCAAGATCCTTTATAAAAAAAAATGTATAATTCGTGTCCTGACCACATTTCGTTATGGAGAAATATTGTAAGTTCATGCTTGACAAAAAAAATTTATGCCCCAGTGGTATGTTCAAACCTTAACCCAAGGTCATTCCAGCAAGATCAAGATCACTACAAGAAAAAGTTTAAAATATCTGTCCAGATCACATAACTTTGTAATGGAGAACCATTTAGAAGTTCATTTTTGATAGATTGCATGTGAGCAAAGAGTGTGTCATGGTCTTGACCCATGATAATTCTAGCAAATGAAGACCACTGGCGGAAAAAAATGTTAAATTTGTGCCTGGTCTTATTTTCTAATGGAAAGTATTGGATGTTCATACTTCATCGAAAAATTGATTATGACCTTAAAGTATGTCATGATTTTGACGTAAGGTCATTTGATCAAGTTCATAGTCAATTTTGAAAAATGTACACATTTTGTCCTGTAAGACGGGTATTGGCCAGAACTTTCGTTTTGCAATATATTGCAATATTTTTAACTGTATTGCAATATGTATTGCAAAATTTTGAACGAAAATCAAAATGGCCTTTTCTTATTATATTAACTTCCATTTACATGCACAATGTACATATCTGTGTTAAGTAACCAAAAAGGAAAAAATCATATTGATTTAATTACAGTTATGCACTGTCTTACTGTTTGGCTTAACTACAGACCTTTCCGACAACTTTTTTTTTTAAATTTAATAATAGATTTCCCGAGTTCAAGCATTTTGCCAGTATATCGTATTGCAATACGATATGTTTTGTCATTGGATTGCAACATACCGAAATAACGATATTTTGCCCAGCCCTAGTGTCCTGTCTACATCTTGAAATGATTAAACATTCGAATCCCATACCTGAAACAAATATTGCTAATGATTCAGGGATGTGTCTTCATATTTATTCAAGGTCATTTTGGCAAGGTCAAGGTCGCTTCCAGGAAAAGTGTCATGTTCATTTCTAGTACACAGCTCTTAATTGAACCAGAAGTCTCTGATGAGACTGTAGCTCTACTTGTACTTATAAAGGACTTAGACTTGAAACTTTGCAACAGCAATGAATAGAATAATGATCCTTAGTTTAGTCTGTTTTGTGGCCAGATTTATTGCAATCAGAATAAAACTCTTGGAGGAGTAGCCTTTTAAAAAAAAATTACAGAAATTTCGATTTAAGTAACCATGGCAACATCATTCAACAAAATCAAAAAGCAATAATGACAATTATGTATCTCAGTGTAGTCTACTTGTATGCCGAGTTATACTGAAATCAGACAAAACATGTAGGAGGAGTAGCATTTTGAAAGTATTTCAAGGAAATTTCTATTTTTAGTAACCATGGCAACACCGTTCATCCAAATCAAAAAAATACACAGAATTATGTAGCTTTGTGTAGTCTATTTGTGTGCCAAGTTATATTGAAATGAGATTAAAACTGTAGGAGGAGTAGCATTTTGAAAGTATTTCAAGGAAATTTCTATTTTTAGTAACCATGGCAACACCGTTCATCCAAATCAAAAACTGGTAAAAAGAATTATGTATCTTAGTGTAGTCTACTCGTGTGTTAAGTTAGACTAAAATCAGACCAAAACTGTAGGAGGAGTAGCATTTTGAAAGTATTTCAAGAAAATTTTTATTTTTAGTAACCATGGCAACACCGTTCATCCAAATCAAAAACGGATACACAGAATTATGTATCTTGTGTAGTTTATGTGTCAAGTTATATTTAAAGAGATCAAAACAGTAGAAGGAGTAGCTTTTTGAATGTATTTCACAGAAATTTCTATTTTTACTAACCATTGCAACACTGTTCATTGAAATCAAAAACCGATAAACAGAATTATGTATCTTAGTATAGTCTACTTGTGTGCCAAGTTATAATGAAATCAGATCAAAATTGTAGGAAGAGTAGCATTTTGAAAGTATTTTACAGAAATTTCTATTTTTAGTAACCATGGCAACACCGTTCATTGAAATCAAAAACTGATATACAGAATTATGGGGTGTTGCTAAAACGCGGAACGGAAAACGGAACGGAATGTGGAACGGAACGGAAAACGGAACATACGATTCCAGGTTAAATCACTTAAAATATAAAAATCATACCAGAAACAGTATACATCATATAATTTTTTCATATTTAATCCTTAATTATTTAAATGCGAGTTAATTTAGTCATGTTCATTCTCTTATTCATGAAGACCTCTAAACATAGACAAAGGGTATGGAAAACGGAACAGAAAATATATATACATGTAACATGTTGTGGTAAAATATGGATGAGTGGAAAAACTTTATTGAAGATCACTCTGATCAATATGAACGGCAGGTTTTCGATATCCTTATGAGCCTTATGAGCGAAAAATAAAAATTCCACAATTTTCAATGCATATATACCCATACACCTTAAGCGTGGATAACGTACATCTCTGCAACCCCCCAGTACTAAAATATAAATAACAACTCTAAATTTTCTCGAAAATATGTAATTTCTCCATCCATTTTATGGTATTCTGTGCAATCAGTTTGCGCCGTTTTGAACAATCTAGTCATATACATCTCTGCTTTCTTTCTGAAATCCCCGTTGATTGCAACAACACTCCTGTAGTTGTGATAAACCTTTTTATTTTTTTTTTCTTAATGCCAGTGATCATTGTCTCTAGCACAAAGGTATATACAGGCCCATAGCAACAGTTTCAAAAGTGGGGGGCCAAGCACAAAAAAAACTACACTAGTGGGTGGGGTCAGGGTTGGGGGGGTTGCAACATCCCACCAAGTTATCTGTCAAGCAAAAAAAAAGCTAATTTACTGTCCAGATCCTGGAATTTGCCTATGCTCGACCTTACAACATCAAAATGGGAGGAGGGGGGGGGGGGGCAACCAGCATCTAAAGGAAAATTTACTATAGCAAAAACTATACTCAGAAAAAAGGGGGAGCAGGCCCCCCTCCCCTCTGCGCTCTACGGGCCTGATATATGCTCTGAATTTATCTTTCTCTCCGTCTGTTTTAAGACAACATTGCCCCTTTTATAATAAATAATGATGATTTTGTCTTTGACGAATAAGCCATTTTTAAATTCAGATTTGGATGAGTGATAAATGAGACATTCTGATAGATAATTGAGATGTGAGTCTAATTATTGACCATTGCATGTATATGCCACATGTTTTGAGGGGAAAAATATGAATAAATCACTCTGTTACGATAACTTTTAATTAGATATGAACTACATGTATAATATAAGAAATACTGATTCCTATGTCCAAATTATACCTGTGCTAAACTTGACATCAAATTTTCCGTTCCGTTCCGCTTTCCGTTCCGTTTTCCGTTCCGCGTTTTGGCAACACCCCAGAATAATGTATCTTAGTGTAGTCTACTTGTGTGCCAAGTTATATTGAAATCAGGCCAAAACTGTAGGAGGAGTAGCGTTTTTGAAAAATTGTTTACAGACGGACAGACAGACAGACAGACAGACGGACGGACACCTTACTATCGCATTAGCTCTTCTGGTCTCTGACCAGTAGAGCTAAAGCATTGAAAGTTCATTGTTCACAAAAATATTACATATGGTCTTGAGGTATGATGTTGCCTTGATCCAAGGTCATTCCGGTAATGTTCAATGACACTTTCGGTTAAAAGTGTAGATAGATCAGGACCACTGCTATTCTCCTTATTAATTTGTATCGACATGTATAATTTTGGAATGTTAAATTGGGGACATTAATAGGCTGTTCCACATCACTTTGGTGAATAATCCTATCCATACTTTGCAAAAGTTGTGTCCCTTTCAGATTTGCAACCGAAAAGTCAAAAGGGAAAAAAACGACTTTTCCTACCAAACATTTGGGCGTGGTCTGATGCATCCATTGTGTTTAAATTCTTTTCCTTCAATGTATGGATAGCCTTATCCTTTGGCGATCAACATAGAAGTAAAAAAAATTGTCTGGTCAAATGACAAAGTTACAAACCAGAAAACTACAAAGCCTACTGTGAGAGTTCTATGATTTTCCCCAAAGATGGCGGCTAAGGGACATCAGTTTTGAAAAGGCTGGATTCAGTGCTTGATTTATATAATAGTGTTGTGCTTTGCAATGCACTATGCCTAAATAGTAGTCAGGGTTTGACACGTGGTGCTGGAGGTGCATGCAAACCACAACACTATTGTTGTTATTATACTGACTGTTGTATAAAAGCAACAAGAGATGTTTGTGAAACACTTATGCACCCCCCCCCCCAAAGAATTGGAATTTTTCTAAGTCCAAGGGGCACACATCTGTCAAAAATTGCCCAATCGTACTCAAAACAAAACTTGACCTAGATATTCTTATGATACATCTGTATACCAAATTTCATTTCAGTATGTGCAACCTCTGCGAAGAAAATGAACGGAAACTGTTGGTGAAACCGACAGACAGACAAATCAACCAACCGACAGACAGCAGCAAAGCAATATGCCCCCCCTTCTTCGAAGGGGGTATAACAATATTTTTTTCGATTTCCAACGTCTCTTACTAACATGTTGTTACACCCCTTTTACGACGTCACAATGTGATACAATTACGTCATAATTTTGAGCTTTTCGTGCAGTGAGGTATAATGTACAGAACATTTCAAAGAATTTTAATTGAATAAAGGGATAAAAAAAAATTGTAAGAAACTATTTTAAAAAAATGTTTTGTTTAGTTTTCTTTTAAGTGTCAAATATTTGAACTACGGTTATTTACATTAAAATACAGTGTTTGATAACAGCGTCATGTCGGTAGCACGTCGGACTGACAATTTCGTGATCATGAGTTCGATCCTTGTCGTCGGATTTTCTTTAGAAAAAGAAGCCGTGCACTATTTAGGCATAGTATGCTTACGTTTTATAAATCCTTAGAACACTATGCGAAAATATATGGGTATCTATACTTATAAATTAATAAATTTTGCAAATAAACTCCGAAACGGGTGCACCAGAGTTCTTACTTACTCCTCTACCAAAACACTGGATACAAGATGATGTCCGTAAAGTATATTTAGATTTCACTCGCATAGTAGGTATTGTACATTGAATAAAAAGTCTACTTTCATTTTCTATAAACAGCCATGAAATAGCAAAAACGTGAGTACGGTGGTGTTTCCTGTTGGCGGATCTAAGTTACCGGCAATTTTGAATGAAACTGACAACAAAAAATTGTTTATTTATTTCATAAAACGTCATCATTGAAATATTCAATAAAAACTTGATTTAAATGATATAAAAGAAATAAGTTGTGATAACCGATTAAAAAGGGAAATGTGCAAATTATTTTTGTCATTCACCGATCTTATTATTGACGGAAGCTTCTAGAACATCATATAGCATCGAGCCCGATGTTTAATAAAAACTAGACGATTATAGCTGCATGAACATTAGAAGCTTTTTTGTAAATGGTCATTGAAATGATGGTAATCATTGATAACACTTTAAGTTGTGAATATATTTATATATCGAAAGACTATTAATTACATATGTATAGTACGTTTTCCTGATACATTTATCGGTGAAATTTGTTTATATTCCACACTGAGAGCGTCGTGGCAACGAACCCGAAGTACAAATTGTACTTCGTAATAAACTTGCTTATATATGAAAAGAGAAAATTAATGAATAAGGTATTGTTCAAATACATTTAAAGTTGTAAAATTTTGTGCTTTAATCAATACATTTCATTTTTTTTCTGAATACAGTCTTTTGTATCAAATAATCGGCCTATTCATCGGGCATTAGAAGCTAATTTTTGCACAGGTACTAGGGTATTGGTTTATAAACATGTATGTACCTTATTGATATGTAAAAAAAGTAAAGTACCTTTTTTACATAACAATAAGATACATACATATTTATATACCAAGACCCAAGTACCTGTGAATTTTTACCCCCCCCCCCCTTTAAAATAAAATCAATTTATCAGTAAAATGTGCTTATATGCTGCTTTCATCCATGACAGAAATGAAATAAGAGCATCTGGAGTACAATATCCATAACATAGTATAACAGGTTTCATAATAAACGTCAATTAATGGTTTATTTTTCAAGTTTTTACCAAAGGGAGTGGGATAGAGACGTACATCTACTTCGTGCAGGATTTTGATCAAAGTATTTCTTCCTGCTATAAGCCTGTAGTCTGTCAGTAGAAACTACAATATCTTTTCTGTCGATAGTGGTAAAAATTCAATCCCCCGCGCTTGCGCGGGATTTCACCTAGTAGATTATATATAGAGAGGGAGACTTCTTGACATGGTAACAAATGAAACAATGTTTGATTTTTTTTCTTACACCCCCAAAATGTATGGTTAATTACATTGCTAAACAACTTTTTTCCATTCCAACTGACATGATTCAGCCTAAATTTAGTACCATTAAGCATTAATACCATCAAGCAAATATTGGTTGCCAAGTCTCACTGTGACAACATGCCCTAAAGTTTGAAAAATGGCACTTTTGAGCATGTTGAGTGTCCCATTTTATACAGTTATACAGTTGTAGACAAGACATGAACGTTACACTTTTAACTGCTAGTGACCTTGAACTAGCTGAAATGACCTTGGGTAAAAGTTGAGATACACCCTCAGATTATTAACAATTTTTCAATCAAGAATGAACTTGTAATGTTTCCACATTACAAAGCATTACAAAGTTATGACCCGGACATGATTGCACTTACAAAAGGACACAGAGACAGACAGACAGGTGATTCCTTTATAACCCATATCTTTGTTTGCTGGGTTATAACAAATTGTGGTACTATGCTGTGTCATCTTGGCAACTCATATTTTCATTGTTAGAATAATATTGCTAAAAAGATTTTTTTTCATAAGGTCAAGTATTTTTCTTTTTTATCACTGGCGATTGAGTTGAGTCATGTAATTCCTATAATAAGAAAATACAGAGCGTTTTTCTGCATATAAAATGTATGCTGAGTGTAGCCATGGTTACCACCTATATAGAGATATATTCCATAGACTTTCTTTACAAGTAAGTGGCAACAAGGTTTATTGGGTTTTTTTTCATAGGTTAATGGCCAATTTGGTTTTTTACGTGCTTGTGAAGGGTCAATAAAGATTCAAAGTAGCCGAAAATCTAAATTTTGTTGAAATCATCCTGTCTGTTACCATGACAACCAAGGCACATAGCAACCAAACTTTGATTGATATAAAATTCTGTTGACAAACTTTTATATATGTAACTATTGTAATGAGCAAAGTTTCATGAAAATCTGTGACCATGCGTGCCGAAAAAAGTTCAAGTGGTTACAGAAAATTGCTCTTAACTCTCCATAACATATTTTGGTTTTTATGTGCTCAAATGTTGTTGCCATGGGTTAAAAGTATAAAAATGGGTTAAAATTTTAAAAATGTACTTTGCTAAGACATTTATTACATAATCAAATTTGATAAATCGCAATATGCTACCAAACTGTGGATTAATATTTTACAATTGTTCACAAATATGTGCCAAAAGTGACTTTATTTGCTTTGTTGCAATGGAAAATTTGCTGTTGCCATGGAGATAAGAATCTTTACAATAATCTTGGTTTGCAAAATTGTCTCAGATATATTTTCTTATTTTAAACTGTGTTTTTGTACTCTAAGATAGCAGTTTATTAGATTAATAGTTTGCACATTGTACGATTTTCCATTTTTATTTATCAAAACATCCATTTTTGTTGCTAGGCAACGGATTGGAATTTTCAAAAAACACACCTTTTTGAATTTAATGTCCAAAAGAGACATTCCTCTGCTTTTATGCGAAACATTTACAACTCCTGTATTACGCCAGAAGTTTGAGTTATAAGACCTTGAAAAGTACCAAAATCAACAAAAATGCTGAATCAGCAAAAAAACACAAAACATGCATATCTACCCATGTCTAGTACAGATATATCTCAAATTCTTATTTCTATGCAATGCATTGTGAAAACACTTTAAATTTTTGTCTTTACGATGAGAATAAATAAGAAGAAATTCTTAAATATTCACAATCAATTTCAAGCCCTGAAGATCAGTGATTTTTTTATCCAAACACATGGAAAATTCACTGGTTGCTAGGGAAATTTCTTAAGCCATGTTTCCATAGTAACCATGACCCAAAACTTTTTTCACTTTCCATACATGGTTTATAGCGCAAGAGAAATCTATGTGTTGAAAATCATCTGATTCTGAGAACCCTCATGATTCACCTTTTGCCTGATTCTTGCAGAGACTTGTACTTAATTCATTTTTTGTAGGTAATGAACATAAATGATGATTGAATACATGTATGTTAACTGGGATTTTGCATACAAAAAGGACAGCTTAAACCAAGATTTTAAATTAATTTTAAAAGATTTTAAATTTTATTTAGTATAAAAGAAAAAATGAAAATTAATGATAAATTAAATGAATTGTGACGATAACGAACAGTGATGATGTTCAAACGTCCATTTAAACAATACAACTTGTGGGCAGAGCCAATATGGATCTCTTAACTGAAAACAGAGATGAGATCCTGGCCTCAAGACCATAAACTGAGAACAGACTTAAGTCAAAATTTTGATTTTGAATATCTTGAGGTTTATTTCGCATATGTGCATAAAAAATTGCAGGTTTGTATTATATTTAAGTTCAAACATATGAAAATTATGCTCAATGGCCCTGAGTGCCGAGTAAAGGTCAAAATTTGAAGCCCTTCACCGGTATATGGTGACGTCTCTATATGAGTGAAAAATTCTTGAATGGGACGTTAAACAGCATATAATCAATCAATCAATCCCTTTCATATTTAGCCCACCGTCTGGCATAATCTTCGACAGCATTCATAATAAAAATAGAGTTCTGTCACCAATTGAAAGATCGGGGCTCCCTGTATTTAGGACCTTTTAAGATAATTGCTTTTAGGTCTTCATTTTCAACTATATTTACATCACCAGTAATGACGTGTACATGCAGCGAGACTGTAGTTGAAAGAAGGAAAAGAACAAGAACACTTTAGAGGATTTTGTTTTAGATGTTCAATATCTAGGAACTGTAAAGTTTTAATTATTATTGAAAAGTTTGGAAGCAACAGTTTGTGAATATCTGTGGGAAATGTAGGGTGTAGACTTGAAATATGGTGGAATGCAAGACTGAACTTTTATGATTCAGAATGTTACTAGTTATCACAGCATATATACCTTTGTTGACAAGTTTAAGGAACCCTCAGATTGAGTCAGATTTATCTTCCGACAATAGAAGTCCAAAACTGCACCCCGTCTGTCATAATACAAAGGAGCTATACGGTTGTGTTCGCCTTGTGTGTAGAAAATTTCAAATTAAAAAAAAAACAAATATGTTCTGCATGTGTCGTTCTCTTCTCTTATGGTTATTTTTTGCAAAGAAAGACGCCATGCCTCTTTGTATTAAAGCGACTTCTTTGAATAAATCTTTTAGAGTGCATTGTTTTTAGAAATAACTTTATTCTGAAAAGTCTTCTTAGTTTTGACACTTACCACACGCACGTATAGATCGACCGAGATTTTAAACAGTCCCAAGTACTCCTTGGCCTACAAGACAAGTTCAAGGCTCTTCTAGAACCAATAAATCGAAATAAATACATGTAAACATAATCCTGTAAAACTTAGTCGTCTTGATCGTTTGTGTTTTTCTTTAATATAGGTCTCCCGTGCTAATTTGTATTTAATAAATCAGAACCTGTCAAGATCTTCAGCATGATTCACCTCCTGCTTATCTTTTATTTTATTAAAACATATCTTTAAAACTAATATGGTGCATTGATTTGGGTACTTTTTTTATTTGTGATTATTCTTCCTGAAAGAGGAAGTGAGAATCGGGAGTTTTATGGTCTACACTTTGTGGTGTTATTCGTCATTAACAAATAGTGACTTGGCATGTTATGCTAAATACATTTTTTTTATTTTTAAAAAAAGTTAGACTACGTTAATTCTATAGACTTCATCTTCATATAATTCTTTTTACTTGCTATTCATAGCAAAAAAAAACTACAAATGAACGATTTTCTTATATATGATTTCAAATCAAAGCAAATGAAAATAGAATTCTTATAGAGAAATGTTTGATCACACAAAAATACTTTTATTATCAACAGTCAAATTGAAGAAAAAAATAATTACCTGTAGATTTAGAAGTTCTTGACATAGAAACAAAAAATTAATAAGTCTCCTTGAATTCTTGGTTTAAAATATGCATAAATCAGTTGTGAGAAAAATATGCCCAACAAGCACAATCTTCACATATAGCCTAGAACAGTATAAAACAATTGAGTACTAAAATATGACATTAAGTAGCAAAATGCATATTTCTAATTTTATAATCATAACATTGTGTACATTTATTGCAAAGAAGTACATGTACACTAGACTTCTTTTGGATGAAGCTATATCTAAATAAAAATGTATACATTAGAATTGGAATTTAAACAACTGTCCGTATTTAAATCTATTTACCAATAATATTCTGTAAGTAGTTTTAGTAAAACTTTTTCCAATAATCTCTCCTATATATATTTCTATTCCGTAATTGTTAATGGATTATCAGCTTTATGTCTGTAATGAGACGTAATAAAGACAACGTGGTGTTCTTCACGTAATTAGCAAATTGTCATATCCTGATTCCTTTCATGTTTTTCAATGAAAAAAAAATATACTATGTCCTAGAACGCATAAGCTTTTGTTAAAGACATGGGCAAAACCAGTGCTATTGAAAACATTTCCGCTTGGTTTATAATCATTATTGGGCAATTATCATCTGAAAAATTGTCAACAAAATATTTCACACTAGTGTACGGTAAAATTTCATTTTTGTCAATATACTAGATTTATGAGTTTCTTTCGTCGTATATTTTATGTCGCAAAAGCATGTGTACTTGTATATTTATTTACTTTGTCAATAGGCTAAAAAACAAGTCAAGACATTATAAAAACTATAAATAAATAATACCAAAAAAAAAAAAAATACAACACGCTAACTAGTATGACATTTCATGTTCATTTATCAGTCTTGGTCTGCATTTAATAAATAACAGCCGTCAAGATTCAAGATACAAGCTTGCTTGTACATATCAAACGCATTTACCCAAAAATAATAACCCCAAGTTAACAAAAGTTCGCTCTAAACGATTGATTGATTGATTGTATGTTGTTTTACTTCCCATTCGAGAATTTTTCACTCATACATATACCGGTGGAGGGCTTCAAATTTAGACCTTTACTCGGCACTTAGGGCCATTGAGCAGTGAGGATTCTCATCGTGCCAACGCCTTACGTGTCACGGGGCCTCGGTTTTTAAGGTCTCATCCGAATGACCCGCAACTTTCACTTCAAAGCGCTTGGCGAAGGAACAGTTGTTACCTATTTTTTATCGACTTATTAGGTCAGTCGCGGCCGTGATTCGAGCACACGACCTTCCGGCTCTAAAAGAAGTGTAATACTTAATATATATATATATATATATATATATATATATATATATATATATATATATATATATATATATATATATATATATATATATATATATATAGAAAGCACAAAGAAATTCTCTTTTTACAAGGATACCCACTTCCGCCCCATATATATATATACCAAAATATGAAAAAAGTTTCTTCCTTTTGTTTTCAGTATGAAATTTAATTGTTATGTACAAAAGTGTTTTATGCTTACTTTTCCAGAATTCTACATACTGGAAACTTTTTTCCCTTTGGATTAGACTAAGCTTGTACTTATCAGCCTCAAAGAGGAAGTAAATATCAGGTATTTAAATGTCCTACTTTGTACAACCAGTCATAAAAATAAATATTTAATTCTGTGGGTTAATTATTATATTTCTTTACGTACGTTGTCAAGGAACAAGAAATGACTGAATGATATTCTGAATGTGCATATAGGTGTATATAAACGCTGCACATTTAATTGCGTCATTTGACTTTATTAATATTGTGTCGATGTCCTTGTTTGTCATTTTACTTTGGACTAACTGTGAAATAGTATTACATGCCCCGGCCAATTTTACCTCTTTTTTCTTTTGACATTTTTAAATAAAGGAATATTAAAACTTTACACCATCTTTCAAGAAAGGGGGACAACGAAATTGTCTCTTTTTTGTGTAGAAAGAAAATATTCTGAGTGTAAAGTTAGTTTTAAATCAGTTTCAATTACATTGTAAATTTGAATTCTTGTTAGTTCATTTAGTATATAATTATTTCTACCAAGCTTCACAAGTCATGACCTTCTTCAGACAAATACAAGTAATCAATATAGACAAATTTAATACGATTATAAGATCAATCATTAAATCAAAACAATTCTATTAGAAATCAAAAAGAGACCTGTTTAGAATTATGAAATTGATACCTAGCGTAGGTTAGAGTTAGTTGACTTTAATTATGCTTTAAATTTATTGTTTCTGCTCCACAAGTACTTTATTTTTTATATTTGAAATTTAAAGAGGCATATAATTTGCCTTGAAACAAGTGTTTTTGATCTATCTATTAAGTATATTTTATAGTAAAAGTTTACGTTTTAATGCAAGTTGAGAGAAATTTTAATTGGTACCTAATGTTCATTTGATATTCACAGTGTTATAATGAGTAAATAATATGTTCAATATTAAAGGAATTAATGAAGCAGAGTTACCTATCCGGTTTAAGAGTTCTATACAATGTACATGTTTAACTACAAACTTATTTTTTCTTCTTATAAATGGTTATGAAAAGATACAAAAAAATCTTTTCAAGAGATTGATCCAAGACACACGTACACACAATAATAAAAGAAGTTTAAAAGACGCCTATAAATGTGCAGCGTTTTATTATATTTGTATGCACCATCAGAATAACGCCGAGTCATTTCTAGATCCTGGACAACAAATATAAAGAAGTAGAATAATAAAGTTACAGAAATAAATATTATTAATGCCTGGTTATACAAAGTAGGACGATTAAATATTTGATATTTACTTCCTCTTTAAGACTAATTAGTATATGCTAAGTCTAATCCAAAAGGGTGGGTGCAGTATTCAGAATGAGAGAAATGTAAAATAATAATTATAACAAATATATAAATAAATAATGAAAATATTTATACTAACAATGAACATTCATATTGAAGACTATTTGAAGAAACTATTGTGTCATTTGATCTACATGTAAGGAAATCAGATCTATACTTGTATATATCAATTAAATTATAAATACTATTTACTGACTGATAATAATTATGTACATGCGCGAAGTGATTGTGATTTTATTATAAACCCCTTTAAGAGTAAACCTTTGGGAGTTTGGTGTTATTTTTTCTGGGGTAAAAGAGCAATTGAAACAAGTACGAGAAAAATATCGAGAAACTAGACGGTTATCATCCAGAAAAGGACAGTTGAAATTAACACGGAAAGTCTTGTTAGTCTGTTTAATTTTCAAGATTAATTATTGGGGAATTCAATAACGCCGTTGCCTTGTTCTAAAGCCAGGTTGTCAAATTGACACTGAATGAATAATTCAAAGAAATGCCTATATGTGACTTAAATATATATACAGTCATATACACTATTAAAATGTATAAAGAAAAGAAACCTTTATTTTGCTACTTCTATGTTACTGATAAATATGAAATAACCTGGCGACAAGGATGAGGTATTCTTTTCACAATACTTCAAAACAGAATTGCTCAACACATTATACATCAAGTCAAAAAACATCTTAGCTGCATATTTTTGTCGACGCCTTTGTCAAAAGTTTATGCATTTGAGCACTTAATATTCTCTTGTTCTGAAAACTATGAAAGGAATCTGGATTGTCAATTTGCAAAATACAAAACGAATATTACATTGACGTTATTATTTCTAGTTTCAAATACAAAGATGATAGTGCATTTTCTTTAAAGCACAAAACTTTTTTTTAATTTTGTTTGTAGAAATGTTTAGATATGGACAACTATTTAAATTCCAATTTTGAAACTTTAGTTTTTTTTTAATTTTGTTTGTAGAAATGTTTAGATATGGACAACTATTTAAATTCCAAATTTGAAATTTTAGTTTATATTAATTTTAAATATAATAGCTACATTGTAAATCCAAAGAGGTGTAGTATCATTCCTTGTGAGAAATGCACTATATTCAGAATTTTACTAGTATTACTAAACAAAGCATTTGTTTTATATTTTAATGATTATATTAATACAATATACTCATTTGGTTGATATTTGTCTGGGTTATATTTGAAGTTAATTGTTATCAGAACCCAGTTTGTCCACAACTGATCAATGTTAAAATTGAAAATTGTTAAGGAATGCAAAAGTCGCCTTGCCTACCCCTCACTGAGGTCAACCCGTATCAATTTTCAAGGTTGTTGTTAAATTATTTCTCATGGGTATTTACAACTCGGATTTTATAAACAAGTTATATAACACATACTTTTTTCTGAAATCAACTATCCACGGTAAATATAACAGAGTTAAGATGTAATGTATTAGATAATTACAAGTAAATACCAATTAAGTGGAAAATTTTGCGAGACGCAAATTTAGCGATTTGGCCTTAAAAATTGGTATTTTATTTTTAGCGAGAAGTAATTTTAGCGATTTTATAATGCTCAGTAAAGAAGCTATTACAAATAAAATGCAATTTTTAGCGATATTCAATTTTAGCGATCTTAGCACTCTCGCTAATAATGCCAAAATTAAATCCTCGCTAAAAATTCTGCTTATACTATATGGCAAGCAATAGCAAGATTTGAAGAGTGATTCTTAATATCTCGTATTTTAAAAATTTTCCTTGACGCGAGGGGTTACATACATGCATGTTACGCTTAGCGATGTTCTAAATGTTTTTCTTTGATTCTTTTCCGTATGGTTGCAATGGCCACATAAATAATGTGGGGAATCTTAACAACAGAACTTTTGGAAAATTTGAAATCACAAAATTTTACCAAAATCAACAACATAAAAACTTACGACTTTTCAACTTTATATACAACCATTCCTAATGATAAATTAAAGTCCAGGCGTTTTGACATCATTGACAGCTACTTTTTTAATAAAAATGGAACTTGTCATCGGTCATTTGCAAATTTTTGCTAAAAAACATTCTGATTGAACACACAAGTACACTGAAGTTGATATTAAAAGATGTTTGAGTTTCTGATTGACAATATCTATGTGGTTTTTGGAGACCAGGTCTTTCAACAATCTATTGGAATTCCCATGGGTACAAATTGCGCAAGCAGAATTTGTTCAAAATCTTATACGTGAAAAGAAGAAAACACTTGCTGAGGCCTTCAACTCGACGTTTAGATATATCGACGACGTTTTGTCAATTGTTATTTGAAGTGTAAAACAATGGTTATTTCGGTTCTTAATAGTTATATCGACACGATATATCCCAGTAAGCTTGAAATAAAAGATACCACTGAGTCTGACACATCTGTTTCATATTTGGATATTTTACTAGAAAAGACATTAATGGTAATCTATGAAGGCTTTATGATAAACGTGATAACTTTAACTTTTTAAGCAATATGGCACTTGATCCCACGAGGTAAATTATTGACAAATAAGTTGATGAAACAAGAGTATCAGCTGTCTCGTTTAAAGTCATCATTTCGTAAGTTCTATGGTCGATACAATGACCTTGTCAGCAAATACAATTTATCATTGAGTCAAATGCTGACTGACGTTTTTCATACTAATTGTTAGGCCATTATTTACACACTGAATTGTCGACGGATTTTTCCGTTATTTCCCGATCATGACAAGGAGCACACGGCTGGTGTGACTGGTCGGCAGGGGAAGCTCACTCCTTCATGGCACCTGATCCCACCTCTGATGTTTAAGAGGTCTGTTTTTGCTCTGCTCCTGATTTGTATTGTTTAATGGACTTTTGAGCTTGAATACTCTTCATTATTTCCATATATTTCATTTTAAGTCCACAATGTGCCAATGTGAATGTGATAAGACTTATAAACAAAACACCTAGAGGTAGTCGTAGTCATGCACATCGATCATACAATAGACCAAATATACATGATTTGACCTTCTGATTCATTTTCACCTTACATCAATAAACGATAACCAGTAAGTCTTCATCACATTCGCAATGAACTTTACTCGGTTTGCTTAAAATTTTTAATAGACTTTTTGAAGAAGCTAAAGTCAGTCTATACTTGGATCCTTCAACTACAGAATACAATGTAGTGTTTGTGATTATGGATGTTGCCCGGCACAGGCTCGTTAAGCCGACACGTGTGTCGGAAGATAATAAATCCGATTCAATCCGTCGCTTCTTTAAACTTAAATTTGACAACAAAGGGATAGATGCTGTGAACATTAGTAACAATCGTTATCATAAAAAAAGTTCAGTCTTGCATTCCATCATATTTAAAGATGAAGACTAAACCCTGCATTTCCTGCAGATATTCCCAAAACGTTCTTTCCAAACTTTTCAATGATAAAAAAAACCTTACAGTGCCTAGATATTGAACTTTCAAAAACGAAATCTCTTAATTGTTCTTGCTCTTCTTCTTCTTTCAATATAGTACCGCTGGACACGTCATTTCTATGGGTCTGAATATAGTTGAAATTGACCGCCAAAAACCAATCATTTTAAAATGTTCTAAATACATGGAGCCTCGATCTTTTAACTGGCGGCAGAACTTCAATTCTATTATGAATTCTGTCGAAGATTATGCCAGACGTTGGGCGAAATATGAAGGGGATGCTTCCGTTTTCACTGAATCGGATGTGATAAAAGAAAAAATAGAAAGACTACATAAACATGTTATGGTTCCAGTAGATAAGACTTGTAACAATAATCGTCTTTGTAAGGCTCATTATCATAACTGTATTTCTGAAGAACTTGGTTTTAATTCTACATCTGGAAATCTAACTTGTACTCACAGTTCACTTTCTAAGGATGAAATTCTTCAAAATCACATTTCAGTCTTAAATACTTTTGACATTCCAGTCAACCAAGGTGAGTTGATCTACCCTACATATCTAGGTTCATAAACTTCAAAACAGTCCTCACAAACAAAGATAAATTGCCGGGTCCAGCAAGTGTTCTTCCAAGCTCCTATCTTTATACTTCTATCCTTCATGATAAATTTTAAAAATAGGTTTTTTGTTTTCATAGACAATTGCTTCTTCAATAAAAATGGAACTCTGAAATATTCATATCTTGTGATTGATCAGCAACAAAATTATTTTGTTAAAAATCACTGATTCTACAAATAGGTACCTACGCTGAGAATTGATATTAAAAGAATATTGAAGTTCCTCATTGTCAACATCTATGTAGTCTTCGGAGACCAATAAACTGTTGGAATTACGATACGCTCTAATTGTGCTCCTTGATAAGCCAACCAGGTTTTATATTCCTATGAAGCAGAATTTATTCAAAACGTCTAAATGAGAATAAAGCACCTTCTGTGGCCTTCAACTCAACATTCAGATATAACGACAACGTTTAACAATAGTCACTCCCATTTATATGTCGACTCGATATATCTCAGTAAACTCGATATAAAAGATACCACAGAGTCTGCCAATGTTTTTTTTTATATTTTAGATGTTTTACTGACTATAGACGATGAGGGCCAACTAACAACTGAACTGTATAACAAATGACATGACTCTCCATCGTCAACTTTCCTTATTTATATAGTAAATTCTACTATCACCTGTACATGGTGTTAATGTCTCCCAACTTATTTGATACTCGTAATCAAGAGCATGCTCTGAGTACGATCAATTTTCAAACGCAGGCAGGCTATTGACATATACGCTGATGTTACAGGGATTTCAACAATCTCGTTTAAAGTCAGCATTTCGTAAATTCTATTGTCGTTATAATGACCTTGTTAGCAATGAAATATATGGAGATAACGAACAGTATTCAAGCTCAAAAGTCCATTAAACAATACAAAATAGAAGCAGAGCAAACACGGACCTCCAAACATCAGAGGTGGGATCAGGTGCCATGAAGGAGTGAGCTTCCCCTGCCGACCAGTCACACCAGCCGTGTGCTCCTTGTCATGATCGGGAAATAACGGAAAAATCCGTCGACAATTCAGTGTGTAAATAATGGCCTAACAATTAGTATGAAAAACGTCAGTCAGCATTTGACTCAATGATAAATTGTATTTGCTGACAAGGTCATTGTATCGACCATAGAACTTACGAAATGATGACTTTAAACGAGACAGCTGATACTCTTGTTTCATCAACTTATTTGTCAATAATTTACCTCGTTTTAGAAATTGCACATACGTAGAGCATGCTCTTGCGTATCGAATCAACTGAGAGAGATATTCCCCGTATGCAGGTGATGAAGGTATATTGATGCATAGGTAAGGGAAGTTGACGATTAAAAAGGTAAGTCATCACGTTTATCATAAAGCTTGGTTGTTAGATTACCATTAACGTCTTTTTCAAGTAAAATATCAAATATGAAACAGATGTGTCAGACTCTGTGATATTTTTTATCTCAAGTTAACCAGGATATATCGTATCGACATAAGAATGGAAATAGCCATTGTTAATTGACAATATGTCGTCGATATATCTAAACGTCGAGTTGAAGGCCACATCAAGTGTTTTCTCTTTTTTTTCACGTACAAGATTTTGGACAAATTCTGCTTCATATGAATACAAAAAAAGGTCTGCTAATAACGGGGCGCAATTGGTACCCATGGGAATTCCAATAGATTGTTGGAAGACCTCGTCTCCAAAAACCACATAGATATTGTCAATCAGAAACTCAAGCATCTTTTTAATGTCAACTTCAGAGTACTTGTATGTACAATCAGAATGTTTTTTAACAATATAATTTTGCAAATGACCAATGATAAGGTAAGTATATTTACGAGTTCCATTTTTATTGAAAAAGCAGCTGTCAATGATATCAAAAAGCCTGGACTTTAATTTATCGTGGGGAATGGTTGTGTATAAAGTTGAAAAGTCGTAAGTTTTTAAGCTGTTGATTTTGGTAAAATCTTGTGATTTCAAATTTTCCAAAAGTTCCTTGGAATTTTTAAGTATCCACATCTGATTTACACCACTTCTCAAACATAACATCACTGAGTTACGAAAGCCCATTGACCTCATTTTTGAAGGTTAAAAAATATTTTTCGCGTAATAACTTGAAACTTTCGCGAATAAACGCGAAACTTTAGTGTAATAACGCGAAATTATACATATATAGTCATGCTACTTAGGAACTTGTGATCTTGACTGACGGATAAGAAACATGAACGCAGACGGGGGCTTCTATGAATTTATGAAATTTCCTCAGTCGATGTAAAAGCGAATTGATGCGAGAAATGGATAGAATAATCTTGAGAAATTTGCATTTAATCTCAAAACCCTATTTATTAATAAAATGAATAAATATTTTCTTGTTTTGTTGAATCCGAGAAATTCTTTTGATTGATTTTTTCAGGAAGATCTCCACTTGTCACTTTCTTTTTCAAGTTTTTTTTCTTTTTATCATTTAAGTTCACTACAACTTTAACACTAGTAAAGAAATCCATCATTTTGGACTATATAAATTATACACTGTACAAATCTGGCTTAGAGTAAGGAAACAATGTATCATTTTATAAGCTTGACGTGCCATATGATGCTTTTTAAAGAATAATTATAATAGGATACTGTTAATCACAAATTTATTAGGGAGGAGGGTTCTACTTTTCTTGATTTTCCTCCATAATTTATATATACGAAGGGTTATTAAAAAGTTCGTGGACTAGCGCTATGAATTAAAACTGCTTAAGGCATACAGCAAAGAGTTTGTAGACATTTATTTAACATAATCTTTTCCGTCTAGAAAAGATGTTTTAAAAAAAAAATTAAAACGGGAAAGACACATTCAATGGTGAGAAAACATAAAACTTCAGCTTGTGATAATCCAAGTTCAAAATAGTCTTTCATTTTTCATTGTATTGAATAAACTAGATCATTAAATTAAAAGAAAATGGAGACTTATGCAAATGTCACTGTTTTACAGGGGAAGTTTCGCGTTACATTATGTATAACGCGAAAGTGAAAGTTACGCGTTTATTCGCGAAAGTTATAACGAAAGTTACGTGTTCATTCGCGAAAGTTTCGCCTTATAACGCGAAAAATATTTTTTTTTTTTTTACCTACGAAAATGAGCTCAATGGGCTTTCGTACCGAGTTGTATTTTGACTAACATATTTATTTCAAAGCAAAAGTTAAGCCTTTGATTTTATACGTAATTTGACTACGGAATGTTCCGTCTACCTAATCAGTTCAACATGATCAACACGCATACAACCTGAGGTCTGGATATAATATTTTGCGTATACCAATTTGTAAAACAATGTCTTACTATAATAGTTTTATTCCCTCAACTATAAAACTTTGGAACAGTCTTAGTGAGGATATCAAAAACTCTTCATCATTATCGATCTTTAAAGCAAAGCTTAAAAGTCGGGGAGCAACAAACAAACCATGTAGGTACTTTATCTTACATTGTCAGTTGTGAAACAATGCCAGCAATCTAAATGACCATTTAAAAAATCATTTTTTATCAGATGTTCAATCATGTGAAAAGTGTGGCTTTTATACTGAGGATACTGAACATAATCTTATCAAATGTCCTTTATATACTGTTGAAAGAAATTTACTGGTAAAAAAATTAAATGATACTGATGTTGTTTTTTATCTTGACACTTTGTTAAGAGGAAAATGTCAATATTCCTATCATAAGAACTGTGGGAATTTTTTCATATGTACATGAATTTATTAAATCTACTAAGAGACTAAACTAAGTATATTGTAATATTAAATACTATATTAAATGTACAGTTTTACAGTACTTATATGAAAGCTGGAACAGTAAGTAAATAATTTATACATAATCAGGGGGTCACCATCTGTTTTTTAATACAATATTGAGGAATGATACTTGATTGTGAATCTTTATTTTTGACTATTAGTATTATTATCATGTACAAGTATTATTATTTATTGTCTTTGACTTGACCTATTTTACAAGGAGAGGGTATGTATAGGCTTTGTCCGTTTCCCGATCCTTATTGATTTATTCAATAAAATATGTTTAAATAATAAGTGTGACCGGTCGACAGGGGACGCTTTGTTACAACGCACTTTGAAAAATTACGCACTTTGAAATTTTTTTTTCAAAGTGCGTTAAATTTGAGACCAAGATAACGCACTTTGAAAAAATAAAATTTCTTTTCGAAGTGCGTTAATATCGACCATATTAACGCACTTTGAAAAAATATGTATGGCTTGGTCAATATTCTTGCAATTGAACCTGGTTGGATAACTTTTCGGTGATTATGTCACTTCAGGATCTGAGACATAGACGTTTTTTAAAAATATTTTAGGTTCTTGTAAATATTATTAAAGGGAAATGGGTTTTTTAGAAATAATGGAGAAATTTTTGTTTAATAGCATAATTTCGTTTCTTTTTTTTATTTTTTTTTTCTAGTCTGCAATAAGTTCGGTAGATGTGGGGGACTATAAGAGATTGACTTACAGCATCGCATTTTTCTTAAGAAAAAGGGAGCAATTTTGATTATTTCATACTATGAAAATTCTTTCTCTCCCATGCGTTTTACTGTACTTGGAATGTTCTAGTTTTCATGTATTTTACATTAACCCAAATTTATTGAAAGTTTTCAACATCATACGTTATGTAAATACATATATTTGGTATAGTATAGTGTAGGTATCGGAACCGGGGGAGGCTAGGGGGGGGGGGGCTTAACCCCCCCCCCTCCGCTTGTTTGTAAAAATATACATAATATAGGCATTGAAAATTGGGACGTACTGTTTTTTTTTAATTTAGTCCCCCATTCCACTTTCAATTATCCCCCCTTTCAATTTGCTATCGACGTCTATGTATAGGAAAGATAAAGAGTTGGGCTGAGAGACCTACCCGTCTTCTCCTCGTTCTCGATGAGGGTAAATCAATTCATAAGTTTTTCGAAAGATATATAACAAATAAATGCTCTCTATTACTAAAATCTAAGTCCAGAATTTTTGTTGTATACATATTTTTTTCAAAGTGCGTTAAGTGTCTCCATGGTAAAAAATGTGGATGTACACTCTTAACGCACTTTGAAAAAAAAAATTCAAAGTGCGTTGAGTTTGTTCCAAATTTAACGCATTTTAAAAAAAATTTTCAAAGTGCATTGATTTTGTCCCAATTTTAACGCACTTCGAAATTTTTTTTCAAAGTGTGTTTCCACAACGCTTACTTTTCCAAGGCAATCTATCCCACCACTGGAATTTGCAGAGACCATGTATTATGTTCACAGATTTGTATTGTTTGCTTTTTTTTTTTTTTTTGGATCGATCACTGTAAGTTGTCTTCATCTTTTTCATTGCTTCAATGTCTATAACTTGTGCATTTACAAGCACGTACAACATATATGTATTTTGACTTTTTAATTTTTTTTAATTTACATCGCCAGTAGTAAAAAGTATTGTAGAGCATTTGTTTATAAGGATAATTATGATACGTATACTTTTTTTTTTTTTTTTTTTTTTTTTTTTTTTTTTTTTTTTTGTCTCGGTTTGAAAAAAAAAATCTAAAAATCTCTTTGTTTTTTTTTTTTTTAAATATACCCGGTAGTTACAAAAGTAGGTACACGTATAAGCAATTAAGTAATTGATTATCATAGTGACAAGTGCATGTGACAGTAGATAACCATCCACAAATTTTTACACCAGGCTAAATGGACCTAAATGTTATTTTCAACAAGTACATGTAACACAGAAAGTTTGTAAATATGTAAAGAAAAGAAAATGTTCACATATATATATTTATCACTTTTGTTCTAGAAGTTTGAATGCAATATACATGTAGATTAAAGATACATGTAGTACACGTATTAGCCAATAAACAAGCTGTCTGCCTGCAGTATCTGTCTCGTAAACACTAAAGGAGCCCCTTGATTTGAACGTAATTTTGATAAAACGGAAAAACTTTAAATAAAGAATTCCAGACATTATTTTTTTTTCTGAGTAAACGAACAATAAAGCAACTATAATATGTTTTCAACCATGTGTCATATGATCAGTTATCCGATGACAACATACACTGAACACGGGAAATTATTATGTAACCAGAAAGGAGTTTTGAAAGCTATTAAATGAATAGTTATTACACTATCATATATATTTTCATAACTGAATAAATTGTTTGCATGTCAATAAAAGACACAGCAGGTGAATCTTATTACCGCGGACATGCTGTCATTTAATACGTTTCTAATTTTAAAAATTTTCTTCAATTTATAGTAAATGGATGACACCCACCTTGTTCGTTTGCTATGGAAAAGAAATAAATTACTTTAATGATGAAAATGATTCGTTAATCTAATGGTAAGAAATAGAAATCTTACCCAAAAAGGTATGTCTATATATTTAAAGTCGACATACATGTGTACATCTTGTTTTCGCCTGCTAGAATTCATCGTCGTCTTAATGAAAATAAAAAAAAAAGTTTTATATATTGTACGTTGAATGCACATGAATATAAAATACCAGTAAAGATAAAATTAACACATATACAATGGAACAAATTTACTACAATAAATTAAGCGTATTTATGCTATTCTAAAACCTTTTCATATTTTTAATTTAAATAATTCAATTTAAAAGATTTTCTTTTCTTTTTCTTCAGTGAACATAACCAAAATTATGCACAAAATATTTTTCGTAAGACATACCAATTAATATAGATAATATACTATATGGTGCTGAATCCTTATGTTTAGAAGACAACTTTTCATTTTTTGATCATATACATACCTTTATAAGAAACTCAAAGAGGTTTTCACTGAAATCTTAGTTTATCATGATATACTAGGAAGAATAATATCTCATTTTAGGTATGTTAAGGAAGTTTTTCCATTCTGAGTCAACTTTATTATGTTTTTTTTTTCTTTTTATGGTCTTTCTCTGTCTCTATTTACTCTCTCTCTCTCTCTCTCTCTTTCACCCTCTGTGGATTCACTTTATACATGTACCAATTAATGGTTTATTTTATATACTGCTTTTCAATGTTAAATGTACTTTGTTATGTTTTTTTTTCTCTTAATTTTACTCTCTCTTTCTCTGGATTCACCCTATATATGTACCAATTAATGATCTATTTTACATACTGTTTTCAATATTAAATGTACCAATAATTGTTATATGTACCTTGACCTATGGAGAGAACGATTATAGGCATTATGCCTGCTGTTCAATCCATTTCATTTGTAATGAATAAATATATTTTAAACTAAAATATTTTTCAGACATTCAACGTTTTTTTTTTTTAGTTATCCAAGCTTAATTAAACCTTAATGAGTGAACTTGGACTTCGTTCGTTAAACTGTAAAAATTTGATACAACTACCGAAGTCCAAATTTTGAAAAGTTCTTTATAATTTGTTAACATGTTTGAGAGGAAAAAAAGCTTTTAAAAAAAATCACCCATATACTTTTGGTCTGGTAATATGAACAATTAATCTCAGAACTTTTAACTCGTTTATAATATCAAATTGTATTTAGCAAATGTATCACACAGCCTGCGCATTCATATTACCAAAATTATGTGAGTGATATTTTAAATTTTTATTTCTCAATCATATTAAAATTAGCTACATCTATTCAAAATTTGAACTACAGCAGAAACATTTTAGTAATATTCAGTACTTTAAAGTTTGTCCATTATGCTTAAATGTACATATTTTCAATGCCTTTGAATACTTAGTACTTATTTATATTGTGTATAATGCAAGAATACTTACTTAAGTGAATAGTCAATTTTTCTGAGGAATTCATGCAATTGTAAAAGGGTACAATTCAATAGGGTTAACAAGAAAGAGGGGGGGGGGGCTTAACCGTTCTCTGTTCATCTTCCTGTTGTTTCGATGGGGAAGATGACATGGTAGATTATATATATATATATATATATATATATATATATATATATATATATATATATATATATATATATATATATATATATATATATATATATATATATATATATCTTATTATCTGCACAAATTGCCCTGCTTTCACAATATCCAAAGCACAAAATTCCCCAAGAGCATTATGGTCTCTCTCTCTGAGCTTTTTTTCTAAAGGAGAGCGTTGAAATACGATCATCCAATTCCATAACGAAGAACGGGTTTTATTCTGAATAATGTTATCTAAATTCCTAAAGTCGTTTGTCAAACAGTGACACCCGGAACTACATTTTTAACATAGCTAACGAAAAAAAAATTGTGCATCATGTATACATGTAGGGTACGGACACGCTGAAGTACACGTTAAAAGGGATATTTAGTATAGATGACTGCTGTCTGATTTTTATCATTTAATAATTGTAATATTGGTGATTCGAATACTAGTATAGATTTTATAACAATAGTAATATATTTTACAAGCCTTTTTATATTTTCCAAATAATGAAAGAAAATGTTCTCACTAGCACTTATTTGAATAATATTCTGTAGAATTAAATGCTTTCTTTACCTTGAAAATTTGCAATCGTATTTCTCTCTTCTTTCCCATAAGACGGGGATATATATAGAACATTACGAAGGATTTTTTTTTCAATATACATTATGAGAGCAGAGAAATGTATGCAGAATACCGAAAGCGGCCCTCTTAAAATATAATGTGTTGTACAGAAATGTATTTATAGCTTCTAATTATACATGTCAAGTACTTTAAAATTATTGAAAACATTTTTTTAAAAATCCAATAAATCCGTAACATAACTATATTAAATAAGCTTTTCATGATAAAAAAAAATGAGCATGATAAAATTATCACAAGAGTTTGATCATACTGCATTGTTCGGAACTCATCAATAAAGGGTTCTTCAGCATTATGATAGATATGACGTATAATAGATAGGGATACCAAACAAGGGGTCCAAGGGGAGAAAATCAAAGCGAATGTCTTGATACTTAATATTGTGTTTTGAGCAAAGGGAGTAAGAGAAGGAATCCCGACTTTGGTCACCGCTTCATTAGTATTCATGTACATATGGGGCGACAAATTAACAAAAAATCAAATAATTGAAAATATCTTAAAGTATATGAAAATGTCATCAATTCATTTGTTGCGCGCAACATGCAATGATTCAGGTGCGGATCGAGAAATTTTATCGGGGAGGGGTAGGGGCAGAAATTTCTTGACAAGCAAAAAGAAAAAAAACGTAATATTCATATACCAAACCTGGGGAAAAACCTACTTCCTAGTAGTGATAGTGGGGTCCACGTTTTCTGGGGGGGGGGGGGGAGTTGGTTCAAAAGTCTTCTTTTTTTTAAATTTGCTTTACTAGATACTTTTAATAACTCTGTAAATTCCAGGGGGAACCCCTCTAGATCTGCGCATGTGATTAAAAATCTCTTAAAATAATTGATGATATTTTTTTAATTGATACACGCAATACTTCTTCAAATGAATTAATAACCCCAACAATTGAATTATTGCAATTAATATCCCACTGGGATATATCGAGTCGACGTATGAATGGAAGTATAGCCATTGTTCATTGATAAAACGTCGTCGATATACCTGAATGTCGAGTTGAAGGCCACAGCAAGTGTTTTTCTTCTTCTCATATAGTTAAGTTTTTGAATAAAGGAGCACAAATTAGTCTTCTTTGGAATTCCAACAGTTTGTTGAAACATCAAATGATCTGGTCTCCAAAGACTACATAGATGTTGTCAATGAGGAACTCCAGCATCCTAAATTAACTATATGCAAATTCGAAGACTGAAATCTAATTGGTCCTTAAGGACATATGCAACGTAGTTTGAACTTTCTTGTCTTTTTTCCCTGGAGATGAAAGAGTTCCAATACTTGAAGGACTGTGTGATACATTTTAATGTCTATATTATGCTGTTGTACACTTCTTCTAAAACAAGTTTGGTTAAACTGTTAAACAAAACACCTAGAATATATGGTTAGTAATATTTGTATATTTTCTTTGAATTATACAAGAATGTTCATCAGTTGATATCTTTTCAAAACCCCAAGTATTTCTTTTTCTACGAACATCTGATGGCACTATAATCTTAAATTAAGAATATCTTGAAAAATTATCAGTAGGTAAGGTACGCTGCGTATGTCCTTAAGTTAAAGAATATGCATACTGATGGAATATTTATTAACTTATTGGTTGTATGTAAGTTGTAATTGATTGTGACTGATAATGTCTGGTTGAATGTTATATTCCACAATCGTATAAATAAATTATAAAAGAAAGAAAATGTCGTAGCCATAAAACCTTTATTTATACCAATAAATCACATTAATTTTCATTTAAGTGTTCATTTAGTTCCCCGTGAGTTCCTTTTGTGTACTTATGCGTTTCATTTGAGTTCTTTTGGGTTATTCGACACACCGATTTAAGGTTATTCCTGCGCTTAATTTCCACAGCTTTAATTCTCTGCTAACAAATACCATAGGCGACTCTGATTACTAGAAAATGCTTGGCGAATGCTTTGCTAAAAGCACAAGTACTAGTAGTTAGCGAATTTTGCTACTAAGGATATTCTAAATTTATATTAAAGCCATTTCGTTTTAATCATTATGGGAAAGTCCAGTAAAGATAAACGTGATGTATATTACAGATTGGCAAAAGAGGAAGGATGGCGGGCGAGAAGTGCGTTCAAACTTTTACAGATAAACGAAGATTTTAACTTGTTTGAAGGAGTGAAGAAAGTTGTAGACTTGTGTGCAGCACCAGGGAGTTGGAGTCAAGTGCTAGCCAGGAAATTAAGAGGAGGAGACTGTAAAAATGACGATGTCAAGATTGTTGCTGTTGACCTGCAAGCCATGGCCCCAATCCCAGGGGTGATCCAATTACAGGGGGACATAACGAAGAAGTCAACGGCACAAGAAATCATATCTCACTTTGAAGGTGAAAAGGCGGATCTGGTAGTTTGTGATGGGGCACCCGATGTAACAGGTCTTCATGATATTGATGAATACATTCAAGCTCAACTTCTGCTAGCTGCTTTGAACATTACAACGCACGTACTTCGCACTGGTGGGACATTTGTTGCTAAGATATTTCGAGGAAAAGATGTCACTTTGCTCTATTCCCAACTGCGCATTTTCTTCCCACTTGTTTCAATATTCAAGCCCCGCAGTAGCAGAAATTCTAGTATTGAGGCTTTTGTTGTGTGTCAGAATTATTCTCCACCTGAGGGCTATATTCCAAATATGTCAAATCCCTTACTTGATCACAAATATGATACGGATTACAACAATCTTGAAGGACCTAATCGAGTTATTGTTCCTTTTCTTGCTTGTGGAGATTTGAGTGGATTTGATTCTGACAGAACCTATCCCCTGAATCTAGAAGAGGGCAAGGACTATGTATACCATCCTCCAACTCAAGGACCAATTAGACCCCCGTACGAAGAGGCTTGTCATCTTAGAAAGACAGATCAACTAGCTAAAGTGGCAGATCCCAAAAAGGAACTGTCAAATGCAGCTAATGAAAAAACAGGAGGTGATACCACTCTTTCTCCAATAGACTCGCTGCCAGATTGTTTTGATGAAGATATTAACACTGATCGCTCTGAACAAGATGTTATGGAAGATTTATCAGAACTTCAAATTGGCTAATTCACATTGCATGCATTCACTAGTTTATCATAATTAAATGTCATGTGTTCAAGATAAAAATTTGTTAATAATCTTTCATTTGATTATGCCATATAAAACACATATCATCTAATGTGGAGATATGTGCTTATTGCTTTTCAAAAATGACACAATAAAGATTTTCAACTTTATGTCATTATGGCCCAGAATCATTGATAAATGTACACATATATTAAATTAACTAATAAGTGTGTACTTCTCTGCAAGTGCTGGCATAGTATGTTTAATAAAATTCATGAGATGGTTAGGTCTGAGTAGTAAAAGATAACCTCAGCTGGAGCCTGACTACTTGAAAAAGAATTCTTAACAAGAGGCCCAAGGGCCTTTACAGTCACCTGAGTATAATACAACCTTGTAAAGGATTCCAAAAATGACAATTTAGTAATAATTATGTAATAGTTAGTCTCGTAAAGTGCAACAACTCAGGAAGGTAGATTGATTTGCTTGCCTATATATGCATGGCAGTACTAACTACATTCTCATTTGTCATTATCAGGCCTAGATAAATAAATTGTGTGTTTCCGTTTCCCCGACTGACCCTAAAATATATGAGCCGACCCTAAAAAAATTTTCCGCGGATATCTTTCCAGGAGTAAACTATTCCAGTTTCACTATTAGAAATCCTCGATCACTTCCGCGTTTCAGAAAATGCATATCCTATACACAATAATCAGAAATGTTTTGACAGCGATTTCCCTGGGGAAAATTGGTAGCATGCTTGCCAATAAAAATTAAAATAAAATAAAATGTTTTTCCTACCTACCTACCCTATTTTTTCTCAGGTTAGAATAGGAAACACTATTTATTTATCTTGGCCTCATCAATCTTAACAACAACAAAAAATGCTTGAGCATGAAACTACATTACATACAGAGGAAACCCAGCACAGACCATTCTTATTATTTACTTGTCTACCTGACCATTAAATTTATGAAACTTCTTTATTTATTAATTATTAAAGAGCTAGGTTCACTTTATACATAAAATGGCCCTGTCCTTATATCAATTAATTGACTATTACCCTCTGTCCCATTTCATATATCAAAATAAAGTAGAGACTTAGTGCTTTCATTTCCTATAACAAAATTTTTTTTTGAGAATCGAGGTATTGGAAAACAGGATTTGAAAAAAAGCAATGTCTTGAATTTTGCAGAAAACGTGTATTTGACTACCTTCAGCAAAGAATTAAAATATGAGCACAGCTCACAATCCAAAATTTTAAACATGTTTTGTGATCTTCAGAAATACATCTTTCACTATGTAATTGCATATTTTGGATCAGAGGTTAATTGTGCTCTATATGAAATATTGAAAAAATACCTCAGCTTTTGGCCATTTTTAAGGAAATTTACAGGATATGGGAAAAATGACGCATTTTCTGACGTCATAATGCATTGACTGGAAAGAAAATTACATCATGTTCAATAGATACAAAGTCACCAAGGGTGGTCCAAGTTATAAATACCGCATTTCAACCAAAACTGAGCAGTTTCGATTTTTCAGAAATGCTCAGGGCCGAACAAGGCCCTAAGTGGCTCTTGCTCTTTGTTTTAGGCTTAAACATTACAAAATCTTTTATATTAACTATAATTCTTTTTTTCAAGTGACTTTTCAACTATGTTACAGTGATTAATTATCATAGGTAAGTATAACCTTTCTCTAAGAATCATTAAAGATCAATAGAGCCTTGCCCTAGCATCAGAACCCATGACTGGTAAAGAATATCACAAATATGGTAAAAACATAGTTGCTACATGTAATTAAAACTATGTACCGGTACTTGGTTTGCCTGGTATTGTAGATGTCCAGGAGAAGAGATGATTTTCAATGATTTAGGACATTTCCTTACATGATCAATAGAGCCCCACCCTACCACCAGATCCCCAGGGAAAGGAGCCATGAATTTCAAAACTTGGACAGTGGCACACTTGCTCATTATAACTATGTATTTAGTTTATCTGCTAAATACCCAGGAGCAGATAAGGCAATTTTTAAAGAATTAATGCATTTTTACTACCAGTATATGATCAATAGAGCCCCACCCTATCACCAGAAGCTCTGGTCCAGGGGCTGTGTGTTTCAAAATTTACATAGAAGCATCCTTGCTTATCATAACCCTACACTTACTTTGTTCTGTTAAATACCTATGAGCAGTGAAGAATTTCATAGAATTAATGCATTTTCAGTATATGATCAATACCCAACTCTAACAATAATATTCCTGACCTTGAAGCCATGAATTTCATAATTTCTCTAGATGGCTCAATTCTTATTTTAATCATGCCAACAGTTTGACTGCTTGATGTCCAGAAGTAGAGAAGGATTTTTGAAGATTGTCTATTTTGATAGTTTTGGCCCCAACCCTCAGACCTTAAGGGGTTGAGACCCTGAAATTCAAAATATTAGTTCCCCTTTACACATAAATGCTATATACCAAAATTACTTCAGCAGGTCCAGAGAAGAAGCTGAAAAATGAGAAGCACATCTTCTTAGGAAAACCTTTCACTAGAAAACAATGTGGTATAGACATGGAATCTAAATGACAACAGATAAGTTTATATACATGTACATTTCATATGTTCAATGTGCCAAACAGGGCAGGTAAGATAACCATAACATTTATAAGGAATACTGAATATTTCTACTGATTATTTCTTGCACACCAATGTCAACAATCAGAAATGAAAAATGTTTTAAAATATCAGTATTTATCGGTTTTACATGTAATGGATTTCAAGAGGATATTCCACAAAATAGAGACAACTAATGACAAGCAAATACACCAGCAGAGAAACAAACACATTACTTTATCATTTTATTACCATCTTTTGCATGACATATATCACATTCAACAAATATATCAACATTAGTATCATTAAAGTACATGTACAAGACATGTCAAATCTTTCACATCAATTTATGAGTCAATAAATCTCTATAAGATTAAATAATGTTATAAATTAAAAATATTTAAACACTAAGAGAACTGTTGTCAATTCCTCTTTTGTTTTTTCTCCTGTGTTCCCTTCTTCATTGACTCCTGTTCCGTGCTTTCTGTGAGTTTCCGCACAGTGTCCTCGGCAGCTGGACAATATTTACTGTATTCCATTGTAAATTCTCCCTGTCCTTGTGTCAGAGTTCTTAATTCAGTGGAATAGCCAAACATCAAATTCAGTGGCACCTATTGGTTTAAGTAGTTTACAAAGTCAAAACAAAAGCATCTACACTGTACATGTACTTTAAAATTCATTATTTATTACACCTACTCTAGTTATTTACTACAGAAAAAGAAATCTTTCAAATTTGCTTATAAATGCAGAACACATGTATTTTCATAATTATTTTTTTATTGTACAGGTGACTCTAGATCTCTTGAAGTTCAAGGGACCGTAAGAAAAGTTCGAGAGATCGGGTGGTTCGAGAGATAGAAAGTGAATAAAATCCGAAATATTCAGTTCCGATCATCATTGTTCTACTATTATACATAGCGGAAGTATACGTTGATAATGTCATTACACGTTTCAATTCGTATTTTACAGGTAATTAACTTGATTTCAACATCAATAATAGTATTTTGAATAAATAAATTAATTTAAGTTTCAATATTTATTTGTTCTCATTTCATGATTACATGAAACCTGAATAGCAAATGTCGATTTGGCCATTCCCCGGGCTTGATTGGTCCTTCACAAGATTGCTCGTAATCGGTATTCAATTGTTGAGATAGGATTTTTTGTGCAATGTTTGCCAAACTTGAATTGTGTAGACCCTAATTACATTAAAGTTCATAATCTATGGAAAATTACTGACATGTCCCTAAATTATTTTCTCAAAATTATCGTCTCGTCCAGTCAAAGTAAGTTGTAAAGCGACTTGTTTACAATTTACCAATTAACCAATTAATTATATCAACACTCTGACGACTCACAGGTGTAGTATCAACTATGTGAACACCCAATTAACACGTCCATCCCATCCCCAGGCATTCACTGTTATCCAGGTAAGTCCAAGTTTCATAAATTTTACGCTTGATTGACGTGTATACATGCGCAATCAAGACTTCGAGAAATAGAGAGTAAAAAACAATGAAATGTGTGTAACGGGACCCAGGTCTTGGTTCAAGAAATAGAGAACTTCGAGAGATTGGGAGTTCGAGAGATCAGGAGTAAATTTACTTAGTTATATAGAGGAAAAAACCGGGACTGGAGGTTCACTTCGAGAGATCAAGAACTTCGAGAGATCGGAGTTCAAGCCATCGAGAGTCACCTGTAATACGTGTGTATGTATATGAAAATCAATTCTCAAATAAAAAAAAAAACTAAAATGTTCAAAAAATGGTTGATTGGACCTATTCCGTTACCTCACAATATGACGAAAAGTATCCCTCGTTAGAATCTGTCCCTAGAAAAATAGCATTCCTCTTGGTCAGTCCTGCCAATACAGCACCTTGATATTCCAAAGGGGCATTTACTTCAACCGTCATAACGGGCTCCAACATCGCCCAGGAGTAAGTATAAGCTGCAAAAAGGGAAGTAACTCTTAAAAACTTAAATTTCAACTTTTATAAGTGACCTTATCGTCGATAGTGAAATACCCCTCCCAAATGATGTACTGGGGACATTAAAATCAAGATTAAGCTGTTTTGTATACCTATCAGTCCATAATAAAGAGAACACTTTGTAAATAAAAACTTACTGTCAAGGCCTGCTTGGAAGGCAGCTTGTTCAAATGCCCAGTCACTACTGTCTACAGAATGGGCATCACCTGTAAAACATCGAAACTCTATACAAATGTACACATGAATCAGTGAGAATCAGAACAATTTCTTGAAGCCATGGTTGGTAAATAAGCTGTCAACACTGTGGACTTAGGTTATAACACACATCAAACAAATAATCTTGAGTTTTAGAGCCCATGTAAGATACTAGGTTATTGACTTTGAATTGTATGAAAAAAAATCTACTTCATTGTAATTAAAATGCATGGCTATCAAAGGTAAGCCACAGCCCTGCCGGTGCCCTAGTATTTCTCCTACCATCTTTCAACTTGATAAGGACTCCAGATACTCTCTGTTCAGCTATTGGTCCCTTTTCATAACATTTCCTGAAACCCTACAACAGAAAATGACAAACGTGTAAAACCCTGTAAATGCTACAAAGATTGTTATGATCGTATTTTTTGTGTTGACCAAACTGACTGACCTTTTCAATAGCTGGGATGTAGCTTTTTGGGATATTTGTTCCTTGGGTGTGATCTTGGAAAATCAATTTTGTGTTTTCTTCTGGAGGTAAAGGCTTTGGAAAATAATAATTTGTATGTTTACATAAATTATTTTACTGACTTCAAACTCAGCAAGTCAGAATTCATACATCTTATATATATAAACCACAAAATATCACATTCATGTAAAGAAGTACAATAAACTACATTAATTATTAAGTTTTATGAATCCATTCCTTTTAATTTGTAGAAATAGATCCTTTCAAAATCACATTTTAGTACTTGTTAAGTGCAGTTCTTAAACTCTGAAAGGATTATACATTTATAAGCAGGAATATGGCACATCTTTGCCCCCAATTCAAAAACGTATAATAGTTGGCAATTTTTTTGGTCGCCAAGGCATCACAAACCATGGGGATTTCTTATATCTTTACACTAGACCCCAAACCACTTAAAAATTTATCTAGATATTCTCATACATTTACTATATCATAAGACAGAATCTAAGTAGACTCATCCCTGTTCCTTTTTGAAGAACTGGGCTTAAAAACCCTTAATTTATGCACTTCATTTAAGTATATCTTCAAAATTTACTAGTGATTGCACCCACACAAAGGGACGTCAGATAATTTCCCCTACCTCCACAGTTCCTATAACTCTGGCATATTCTCCTCTACCACCTGACTGCTTCTTGTGCCAATAATCAAACCTTTGAAAAATAAAAAGAAGGATTTTAAAAATGTCAATAAATTACAATTAATTATCTTCACTATAATGCTGCATCCATTCTGCATTTATTGCAGGTTCAAGTGTTTCATTTAATATTGACAACTGAAATCATTCAAATTCCTGAATTTTTATGAAACTTTAATTTTGTTTTATTTGAAAATTTATTAATGCCAGAACTGTACGTACCCCCCCCCCCCTTTCCCAAAAAAAACTTTACAACGACTATAACAAGAGGCCAATGGGCCACAACGCTCACCTGAGTAACTTTGGCCCTGCTGTTCATCACCAGATTTTCCCCTTGTAATACCTATTGTGGCCCCACCCTACCCCTGGGTGTCATGATTTGAACAATTTAGAATCTACACTTCCCCAGAATGCTTCCAAACAAATTTAAGCTTTTCTGGCCCAGTGGTTCAACACTGGAACATGGAAGAAGAATTTTCCTCCATTTTCAATATAAAACTTGGATTCCCTATTGTGGCCCTGCCCTACCCCCGAAGGTCATGATTCAAACAATTTAGAATCTACACTATCCCAGGATGCTTCCACATAAGCTTCAGCTTTTCTGGCCCAGTGGTTCTTGAGAAGAAGATTTTTAAAGATTTTTTTCCTATATATTTCAATGTAAAACTTGGATTCCCTATTGTGGCCCCACCCTACCCCTGGGGGTCAAGATTTGAACAATTTAGAATTTACACTTCCCCAGAATGCTTCTACATAAGTTTCAGCTTTTCTGGCCCAGTAGTTCTTGAGGAGAAGATTTTTAAAGATTTTTTCTATATATTTCAATGTAAAATTTGGATTCCCTATTGTGGCCCCGCCCTACCCCTACCCCCTGGGGGTCATAATTTGAACAATTTAGAATCTTCACTACCCCAGGATGCTCCCACATAAGTTTCAGCTTTTCTGGCTCAGTGGTTCTTGAGAAGAAGATTTTTTAATGACCCCACCCTATTTTTGTCTTTTCTTGATTATCTCCCTTTGTCAGGGGGCTTGGCCTTTCATTTTAACAATTTAAACTCCCCATCACCCAAAGATGCTTTGTAATAACTTTGGTTAAAGTTGGCCCAGTGGTTCTTGAGAAGAAGTTGAAAATGATGAAAAATTTACAGACGGACGGACAGCTAGATGGACGGACGGAGGATGAACAATGGTTGATCAGAAAAGCTCACTTGATCTTTCAGCTCTCAGGTGAGCTAAAAAACTGTCCAATGAATATTTATAGATTTTGATCTGCAAACTTTTCTTATGATCGAAAATTCATGAATGCTTCAAATCATTTATGTACATGTACTGTGTAATATTCAGAACATTTACTTTATGTGCCCTGAAAATGTGATCCACTTACTCTACGGGTTCCAGAAGAGTTTCTCTGAATGCGACTTTTGGCTTTCCCAGGATACACTTGGCTTTGTATTCCCTTTCCAGTCTCTGTGATAGAAGAGACAAACTTAGTTCCATAAAAAAAATGCAAATGGAATCAGAAAAATGTTTCTATATCTAGATCCAGCATTTAATTTGACACAACAAAAAAAATTTCTCAAACCACATTCCTGAAAAGAAAAATAAAAATGCAAGGCTCAGGAGCAGAACAGTTATTATGCACCACAAGTTAACCTTTTCCATGTTCTGCTAAAACAATGTACTGATTACCAGGTAACATACTTATACTTGCATGGATTTATACTTTAAAAATAATACTGAAACTGTACCATCATAATTTCATTTTATCTATAACAGAAGTATTACTTTTAAAATATAAGTGCAATGCAGACAACTCATTCTATGAAAATGGGAGGAGTATAAGCCATGCAAAGATGAGATAAAAAAGACCTTTTTTTACAATTCATTTAGATGCATACATGTACATATACATTTACATGTACGCTAAAATAAAAAAGATTAACAAAAATATCTACTTGAGCATAAATTTCCAGATGTAATTCCCCCATGCCAGTTGCAATGGTTTCTCCCAACTCTGGGTCAAATGCCACTTTAAATGTTGGATCCTCCTTAGTGAATCTTGAGATCCCTTTAGAGAAGTTTTCCTGGTTTTGCTTGTCCACTGGTTTTATTGACATGGAGATAACAGGATCTGGCACATACATAGATTCCTAAAAAAAATCATAAAACTGAAGATTTTATAACACTTTATATATTGGAAGCAATTGAATGATATACATAATTTCTACATGTAAATTTACTATACATTGCCAAAACATATTCTAGCTCAATTTCATTTTTATATACTTGTAACAATACCACTTCTACTTTTTAGAGGCAATGTACATCAATACTTTATTTTCTTAAAAGCAATTTTATTCCTTATCCTGATGTAAATAGATGAGTAAATCACACTCATGGTTATAGACTGAATCATATTTTGATTTACTAGTAAAAAATGTTCAATAGATAATTGATACAAACCAGAGAGAGCTGTGTATTTCCCTTGTTGACAAAAGTGTCTCCTCCTGCACAGTCTACACCAAACAAAGCACAAATGTCTCCAGCGTAGGCTTCTGTTATGTCCTGTAGGAGAGGAAGAAAAAAAATTCTCACAAACCCCTCATATAATGAGACCCTTCCTGCATTTTAACATTTCTGAATATGAAACACAGGAACAAATCTGAAAAAATGTTTTCAGAAATCATTCCAAGTAGGCCACTATATGACATTAACTGTTATCAGTGTTCAATCACAAACCTTCAAATAAACATCTAACAATCTTTAATTAACCCACATCTGAAATACATATGTTACTCAGAAATGTCATTCAATACTAGGCATGAACTGCAGTCCTTTACCTCCATTTCGTCTGCATTCATCCGAATCAGTCTGGATACACGGACTTTCTTGTTGTTCCTTGTGTTAATTATGGTGTCCCCTTTCTTCATTCCTCCTTGGTAAACTCTCATGTAGGTCAGCTGACCAAACTTCCCAGCCTAATAAATAAAATTCTTACATGAGAAAAAATGCTTTGCAAAATATAATGATTAATAAATCCACAATTTTAATGATGTGACTAAAATCTATAATTTTTCAGTCCTTTTCAGTATACTGTCTAACAAGCCATATGGCTTAAAGCAATGTTAATGACTTGAACTTGTACCTCTAGCTTGAAAGCTAATCCAACAAATGGATTTTCTGTTGTTCGCTCTGAACTAAGCAAAAATCTAGTTGGATTCCCATGTTCATCTAACCTGTAATAAAAGACATATCAATGAAATTAGAGACCTAAATCTTATAAATAAATCTGTTATGCTACACTACAAACATTCATAAAGCTACTAATAGATTCTTTATACATTATTTTTGAGATGTACATGGTAAAGTACACTGTGCATTTAAGTTTCAAATAATTCTTCATATTCCATATCAGGGTTTCTTAAAATATTTACATTCAAACCTCATTATCTCAGACTCAATGAGATTAGAAAAAAACTTTCGAGATATCCAGATTCAAGATATCCAGGGTAAAGTACTTAAGGAATAAGGGGTTGGGACTTCAACAAGAGGCCCAAGGGCCTTAACAGTCACCTGAGTATAATACAACAATTTAGAGGATCCATAGAGTATAAATAAAAGGAAAGGTGAAGCTTTGTTGCCCAAAAGCAAGAAAAATAGGGTGATCAGGATCAACAAAATAATTAGTCTAGTGTTCATTAACAGTATATCAATTAGGTTCTAATCTGTTCCCCATTTATCACTCTCACCAGACAGTATATAAACAAACTTATAATCAGTGCTTCTGTACTCTTTTAATTCCTTGTTGAAATCTCTTACATTGGCCTCTCTTGGTCTTTGATGAACATTTAATAAGACAAGTTATTTTTGTCTCATTTTTATTTATCTGTTACTTACAAGTCTATCTGATCATTAAAACTAAGAAAGTACTTTTTGTATTTTACAATAAAAATTCTTGCATAATTCTCCTATTCTATTAACCTTTCAAGTACATTATTTACAGTGATTAATTAACACAAGTAAATGGCAAAGGGGAATAACTCCTCTCAATAGAATAAAAATTAATAGAGCCCTGGCCTGGACCAGAACACTTGATCAAATGGTTCCGATGTTCAAAAATCTGGTAAAAATACCCTTCCTTATTAAAACTTTTACTCTTTTTGCCTCTGATATGCCCAGGTGCAGAGAAGATTTTTAAAGCATTCATGCATTTTCACTATATAATAAATAGAGCCCCACCCTAATATCAGAACCTCTGATCCAGGGGTCATGAAATTCACAATTTTGGAAAAGGCATCCTTGCTTATCATAACCATGTATTTTTTTAAATAATACCCAGGAGAAGAGAAGAAGATTTTCAAAGAAATAATGCACTTTCACTATATGATCTATATAGCCCCGCCCTAGCACCAGAATCCCTGACCCTGGGGCTATGAATTTCACAATTTCGGTAGAGTCACCCTTGCTTATCATAGCTATGTATTTAATTTGTTTAAATAATACCCAGGAGTAGAGAAGAAGATTTTCAAAGAAATAATGCACTTTCATTATATGATCTATATAGCCCCGCCATAGCACCAGAACCCCCGACCCTGGGGCCATGAATTTCACAATTTTGGTAGAGTCACTCTTGCTTATCATAACTATGTATTTAATTTGTTTAAATAATACCCATGAGTAGAAAAGAAGATTTTCAAAGAAATAATACACTTTCACTATATGACCTATATAGTCCCACCCTAGCACCAGAATCCCTGACCCTGGGGTCATGAATTTCACAATTTTGGTAGAGTCACCCTTGCTTATCATAGCTATGTATTTAATTTGTTTAAATAATACCCAGGAGTAGAGAAGAAGATTTTCAAAGAAATAATGCACTTTCATTATATGATCTATATAGCCCCGTCCTAGCACCAGAACCCCTAACCCTGGGGCCATGAATTTCACAATTTTGGTAGAGTCACCCTTGCTTATCATAATTAATGAATTCAATTTGTTTCAATAATATCCAGGAGTAGAGAAGAAGATTTTCAAAGAAATAATGCACTTTCACTATATGATCTATATAGCCCTACCCTAGCACCAGAACCCCTGACCCTGGGGCTATGAATTTCATAATTTTGGTAGAGTCACTCTTGCTTATAATAACTATGTATTCATTTTGTTTCAATAATACCCAGGAGAAGAGAAGAAGATTTTCAAAGAAATAATGCACTTTCATTATATGATCTATATAGCCCCACCCTAGCACCAGAACCCCTGACCCTGGGGCCATGAATTTCACAATTTGGGTAGAGTCACCCTTGCTTATCATAACTATGTATTTAATTTGTTTCAATAATACCCAGGAGTAGAGAAGAAGATTTTCAAAGAAATAATGCACTTTCATTATATGATCTATATAGCCCCGCCCTATCACCAGAACCCCTACCTGGGGCCATGAATTTCACAATTTTGGTAGAGGGCTCAATGCTTATTACAATCATGCCAACACTTTGACTGCTTGATGTCCAGGAGTAAAGAAGAAGATTTTTAAAGATTGCATTAATTTTGATGGTTTTGGCCCCACCCCTCAGGCCACAGGGGGGCAGGGGCCACGAATTTCACAATTTTTGTTCCCCTTCACCCATAGATGCTATATGCCAAAATTGGTTGAAATTGGTTTGCTGGTTCCAGAGAAGAAGCTGAAAATGTTCAAAAGTTTACGACCGACGAACGACGGACGACGCACGACGACGGACGAAAAGAGATAGCAATAAGTCACCTGAGTGACTCAGGTGACCTAAAAATCAGTTCACCATATCCATGGTATTCGATATACCCATAATCGAGATACCAAACTTCAACTGTAGTTAATTATTACAGTTAATTAAATTTACAACTGGTTTCTGTCTAAACTTACTCTGCATTATTGAGACATATATTCTCAACCTCTGTTGGATTGGGGAGGTAGTCTACCACTGCATCTAGTAATGGCTGTACACCCTTGTTCTTCAGAGCTGTCCCCATAAATACAGGTGTAAAGACCCTCTTAATACAGGATCTTCTAATGGCTGCCTGCACAGTATACAATATTTTAAAATATGTACTTCAAATTCAAAACAGGACTTAATTGTGCTGATACTCCTTTTCACATATATATGCTACTACTGAATGAAGAAAAGTCCATAAAACTGGAGGTCAATCCAGAAAAAGATTTGATACATGTCTAGCATTACAAGACTTTATAAAGTTTGGAATAATCATTCATTTGATCAAAATTTCTGAAGGCACATACACAGGCAGCAAATTTGTTCACTCCTCTTTTCAAAATCATATATATGTACCTTGATGTCATCAATAGTGGGTTCTTTCTCTTCTAGAAACATCTCTCCAAGTTCATCATCAACATTAGACACAGCTTCTGCAATCACAAATATAATCAAGTTTGTTAATTCACAACTTAAATAAAACTTATACTTAAAAACTCAATATTTAACTTGTTTGGGCCTTAAATTGGACATAAAGGTTTATTGTCTTCATTCATAAGGGACAGAAGATCACACATTATCTGAAGGTGAAAAATATCACAATCCAAATTTGATTCCTACTCAGCAGGCTGCTTATTTTATACCAGAAAACAGGTATGAACATACATTTAATTCTCGATAAACAGCCGCCTTTTGTAATTTAGAAATCATGGCGATATAACGAATTTGGCGATGAATTGAATTTCCCATCTTTTGGGAAACAAGAAATAGAGTTTCTGTTCTTGAAAATAAAACATTTAGCATTTATTTTCTTAGTATTATATAAAACACATTTTCAAAATTTGAAAATGCATCAAATAGTTTTTTATGTACACTAATTTCGTTTTAAAACAAAACACACATTTATAAAAATAAATACATGAACACAGGTACAGGCATGTCATGGTGGTATTATGAAAATGGCGATGAATCATATGGCGATAATTCGAGAATTGACTGTATACCTATAAGCTTCTGTCTTCTCTCTTTAGCCTCTGTTCTCAGATGAGCTGGGATTTCATCTTCAATAATATTTAGTCTACAAGAAAAAATTTCAAAATATGAAGGATACAATTTGATATTTATCAAACCTTTTTTTAAAACATTTGATTCAATTTTAACCAAAGTTCTAACTAAAAAATTGCCATAATGCCTAAAACCACTAAACATGATCATAATACACATAATATGGAACTCTTTGTTCCATAACTCATGTTTACAATTTTTTTTTTCTCAAAGTGAAACACAGCCTGGGGTTTTGTTTAATTCTCTCTATACATAAAAAAAAAATGTTTCCTAAATTGTATTTTGACATTTTATGGTCCCTGTCTGTCATATTCTAAATTTATAACATTTCAATGTATCACGAAAGAAAACACAGTTTCATGCATACTTTAGTAATATCCTGTTGGCTATAAGATGTTGAAATACAATACTCACCCACATGGCTCTCCAAAGTACAAGGCCTTCATTTCAATGAGATCTACAATTCCCTCCTGGTCTTTCTCCAGTCCAATGGGTAATTGTACAAACTCAGCATTGTGATTCAATTTGGACCTAGAAAAACAGAGTAAGAGATAATACAATGGCTAATCGGATTTCCCTTAAAAAATTTCAACATTTCTAAAACTAATGTGATGAAATGACTTTATAAAAATTTGAAAAATTGTAAAAGAAGCTTACTTCAGCTGTGATAATACTCGAACTGGATTGGACCCCATTCTATCTAGCTTATTGATGAAAGCCACACATGGAACATTATATCTCTTCATCTGTCTATTTACAGTAATGGTCTGACTCTGAACTCCCCCCACTGCACAAAGCACAAGCACAGCACCATCTAAAACACGTAAAGCACGCTCCACCTCCACTGTAAAATCTACATGCCCCGGAGTGTCTATAATGTTAATGTTTGTACCTTTCCAGTTCACATATGTTGCCGCTGATTGAATTGTGATTCCACGCTGGCGTTCTAGATCCATAAAGTCCATTTTTGCACCAACATTGTCTCTTCCTCTCACTTCATGCATTTCTGCCAATTTTCCAGTGTAATATAAAAGACGCTCTGTGAGCGTGGTTTTGCCTGAGTCTATGTGTGCAGAGATTCCAATGTTTCTAATCATTGAAGAGTCTAATGTTACATCCTGTAAATGTAGAATGATATTTGCATTCTGTAGTATTATTTATAAGAATATGACATAATATACCACATGATGACTTGGTATATATTTATGAATGCTGATGGTAAAATTGCTTATTCGAATATTCTTGCTATTTTTCAAAACACTTTTATTATATATATATATTTAACTCTCATAAAAATGTCAGGATCTTAATAGTACTTTTTTGGCAGAGATTCTTGGGTACGTGTAAGTGAAATAAATTTCCTGTCATAACCTAAAACATTATTCTCTTTAGAGAAGTGGACAGGCTAATTTGCCTACATCCACTTCTCTTCACAAGCCTTCATGTTTTGATTCTGGAAAACATAAAAATTTAGAACTGGTGATGGCCTACACATCAACTGACATTTCGTCTAAATTATGCCTGAATGTATGTAACAGGCGTGCTATATTAACAATTTCAACATAAATAAAACAACTGTCACAAAAAAATCTTTCCTTTTATTCTTCAACAATATAAGCACTATCTTTCCAGACAAATATTTAAACAAAGAACAAAAGAATTTGAACGAAACTTGAGGAAATAATGTCTCATTAAATTAAACATAGTAGACGATTTGTATTGTGTCATTATAACTTTGTACAAATATTTTCAGTTTTACCCAATTATAGTTTTTTTTAATCCTTCAACAGTTACTTGCTCATAATTTAAATCCAGGATGGAGAACTTGTAAAAATGGATTAGCGGTAAGTAAAGGTTGGTTTCCTTGAGACAGTTGTGTTTATTTATGTTGAAATTGTTAATATAACATGTCTGTGAAGTACATTCAGGCATATTTTAGAAGAAATGTCAGTTGAAGTGTAGGACGTCAACGGTTCTAAATTTATGCGTTTTCCAGCATCAAAACATGAAGGCTTGCAAAGAGTCGTGGATGTAGGCGAAAGCCTATCCACTTCTCTACATAGAATACTAAAACATCTGTAAAATGCAAGTCGTAAAACTTACCCCCGTTTTGCGTGCAGAGTAATTTCTTGCCGCACACGCCATGCATGGTGTGAACTAAAACAATAGCACATGGTTAAACATAAACAATCTAATATTCTATGTCATATTTCCTGTAACGACTATAATTGTACATGGATTACTAGATAGAATGTTCCATCGTTATAATGATAAATTATTCTAACTAATGAATTACGTAAATTACAGTTTAGAGGAAATCCTGGTTAGACGATTGCATAAATGCATTTTGACAAGAAACAACTACATTATGTTAGTTTCAAATCTAAACTACAAACCTTTTGCATCGGAATACCATTTTTCAGTGATAGATGTAGAATACTCGAAAATCTCTTAAGGATGGTCATTTTTTAATGTCAGACTTTTACCGCAGTTGACATTCACCTGCGGTCCATGTGCGTGATGTAAACTCTCATTTGCGCAAGCGCATACAATAACAGGAAGTCCGAATCTACTTTCATTTTCATGTGCACGGAAGGGATGCGAGAGAACCTACAGAAGTCATAAAGGTAAACGAAACTCAGCAAAACTTTTAGCGTGTTTTATTTTGTTTTTGTCATTATTCATTGTTGAAAGTCACTAATGAACAGAGATCAGAAGACACTGTTCTGATAGTCCACCCCCCGATGCAAGGTGACTGTTTATAACAGCTTTCAGTTGTGAATTTTCAGTTTAAGTGTGTTAAGACTTAAGACTAATAGGGGTATCATGGCTTAATTAACGAGACTTCTTTTTACACTGTGAATGTGACCCTTATGTGAATGTTTACTTTTGGCGTATATCTTGTGTTATCTATCACCTAAATAATTAACAGAAGTATTTAATGCATTAATGATCAAAACAAGAAAATTTAATATGTTGACGGTGCGACCGTTGGGGCGAGCGCATTGTTCACTTCATTTTAAGATCCGCCTCTTCAAACCGCACGAGACATTTGGAACGTCTAGACTGTGACGTCACATGACGTCGTATGTTAGCTGCATTTCCATAAACAAAGCTTAAAAAGTGCAAATATTTTAACAAAGAACGTTTAATTAATCTACTATCTGCATGCAATAGCCATTAATTAAGGTGAGTTTATTTTTTGTGAAATTTTAGTTGTTGTCACCGCGTGAACGAAGTTAGCAGCGAGAACAAGAAGCGATGCATTGTGGGTCAGAATTACTGCGGAAAAAAATTCTATTGAATGAATGTGCAGTAGTCCGAATTTTCTCTTCGCCCAGGCGTTGTCGTTAGAGCTCGCAGTGTCGAGCGGCGCTTCGCGCCGCTCGCTGCGCTCGCTATAAATCTAGAGAATTTTGACCACAAAAATAGAAAAGGTAGCAGAATACTTAGAAGCAATTCTCATATATGGAGGAACCAATACATTCAGGTTGGAAATATAATCTTATATTGTGGGGAAATAAATTAGCAATTTTTTAATTGGGACCCTGTTCTGTTCCTGAACACCACATATATTTGATTTTCTTCAAGGCGTTTGCATAACTTAGATATTTGACTTGCTAGAAAAATGTTAGAATGGATGCCATTATGAAAAGTGGAAATTTTGCTGCCCCCAACTTAACTCGATTTTCGATACTTGAAAATCGAATTAAATGTCAAACTCACAACTTATCAATCACACAATGATTCTAGATCTCACCAATATCACTTAAAAGAAATATCACTACACATTTTGATAAAAGTCTCACGAGATTTCAAAATGCATGAAATCAAAACAAACCTGGCCAGTTTGATAAATTTTTTTCACCAGACACTTTCTTTTTGAAAAGAAACAACAAAAGCGATATTGTTAAGTACTAGAAGCATTGTACTGTTGATAAGGTGCGAGTTGACATTCAGTTCAGTTTGCATGTATCAAAAATTGACTGGAGAATGCTGCCTCCAGTTGGAGGCGCACTGGTTCTGACATTTTCCTGGCATGTCATAATATATCAAAATCATGAAAAAATGCCTGGAAAACGTTCGATATTTCGGACTATGGACATTTGTATAGAATATTAATCATTGACAAGAAAAGTACGATTCAACCTATGTATTGTAATAGGACACATGCTTTCTTTAAGGCCTTTTAATTATCAAACAAATAAATGCATATAGATTGAAATTTTAGCTCCCAAAATTATAAATCATTAATAATGGTCCTCTACACCCTTGACATCCTGTGTACTATGTCATAATATACCACATGGAGATTTAAATGTTTGTGAAATTAATCATATTGACAAATTGTTGATCAAACTTTGTAGCTGAATGGATAAAGCATCAGATCATTGTTTTCAAATTATATGTAGATGAAAAACATTGTATCTATAAGGATTAAATAGGTTTGCTGATTTGTGAAATTTTTCCTTAAAGGTGTTCAGAACCTTTAAGGCCTAAAAATAATTTTTGTGTAATTTAATTATCATTGACCTGAAAAGGGGTTCATTTTATTTAAATCTTAGTTTAAAATGAAATTTTACAAATATCATAAAAGACTTCGCACTGTTTCTATGCATGGATACAAGGAATTTTGGTTGTAAGGAAGCAAAGTTTGAGGTCCCGCAACTTCCTTCTTAAATAATTTTTACTGTATTTTAAGTGTTTAAAAGCAGCAATGATAGCAAATATTTCTGGTTCCTTTGTCTCTAGTGTAGACAAGTTCTTTTTTTCTCTCTCTCTTTATTCCCATAAAAATTTTTACTCCATATTGTGGGCCCACCTTAGCCCAAAGAGGTATGATTTATAATCATCAAAACTTGAATTCATACAATTGGATCCTTAAGCTTCATGACTGACTGACATAGCCTTGCAGTGAAGCCCACATGACTCAGTGGTGTTTTAAGCCAGTAACCCAAGGTGGTTGGTTCAGGCCCCTGTACGGGCACTTGATATTGTGTGCTGTGTCCTTAGACAAGACACTTCATTTATCTGCATTTTCTTAGTCCACCCAGTGCAATGGGTATACCATCCAGGGGAAGTCAATGACTCTCATCATCTTAGCACCACAGAAACTGGATACAAGCATTGTGAGTTTCATGGCTGGGTGGAGGAGTAAATTTTTAAGTCACCCGAGTCACTCAAAAATACTATAATGGGTATTTTCTGTGATTGCCTTTTTTTGTTCAATTTTGCGGATAGGACAAATCTGCACAAATTATAATCACCAAATATTTATTCTATAATTGCATCATCTTTTTCCCAGAACATTATTTGTAGGTGCATATGTCAGTCAATCTGATTCAATATTCTTGCATTACTGCATACTGTGTATTAATATATAAAGCATACAGTTTACTTGCAGAGGTATGAAATAAAAGTGATTTGAAAATTCATGAAGATTAAATTAAAGATAGTATGGCTCAGTTTCAGTTAGATCAAAATGTCATTAAATGTAAAAATATGTAAAATACAGCAGTGTTCTGCCAAATTCTTAACATCCGTGTCTCTTATGATTATCCCATAAACAGCTTTTTTGCAGTAATTGAAAGTGCACCTGCAGAAATGAAACATAGGTAATCAAAGATTACGAAGCTCACCTCAATGAATGTTTTATCTACAAGTAAGGCAAATTTCACATCTTATTTTTTTTCAGTTAGTGTACATCCCAAGATCAATATCTTCATGCAAGTTTGTTTTAAGTAGGACTTACAGTTACATGGAAATAGAGCTGCACAAAAACCTTTTAATCTGTTCACAAATCAGGAAAATCTTGGTCAGTTCCAATATCCAAAGCAAGTCTGGAAGTTTTCATCCTTAGATGCACCATCTATGCAAGTTTAATCATAACAGGACATAATATTATATAGCTACTCCAATAAATTTACCTGGTCACTCATCTGGAAAATGTAGGTCAGATTCAGAATCCAAAGCAAGTCTGGATGTGTCCATCCCTAGATACACCATCCATGGTATTTGGTTAAAATATGGAAAAAATTCACTTATGTGGAAAATCTAGGTTGGATCCAGCATCCGAAGAAGGTTTGTTAGTGTACATCCCTAGATGCATCATCCTTGAAAGTTTGGTCCAGGTAGGGCTAATAGTTACTTGGGAATGGACCTGCTCCAAAATCTTAACCTGATCACTCATGTGGAAAATCTAGCTCAGATCCAGCATCCAAAGCAAGTGTGGTAGTGTCCATCCCTAGATGCATTATACATGCAAGTTTGGTTAAGGTAGGGCTTAAAGTTACTTGGGAATGGACCTGCTCCAAAAACTTTAACCTGGTCACTCATCTGGAAAATCTAGGTCAGATCCTGCATCTGAAGCAAGTGTGGTAGTGTCCATCCCTAGAAGCATTATACATGCAAGTTTGGTTAAGGTAGGGCTTAAAGTTACTTGGGAATGGACCTGCTCCAAAAACTTTAACCTGGTCACTCATCTGGAAAATCTAAGTCAGATCCTGCATCTGAAGCAAGTGTGGTAGTGTCCATCCCTAGATGCATCATCGAAGCAAGATTGGTCAAGGTAGGGCTTATATTTACATGGGAATGGACCTGCTCCAAAAACTTTAACCTGGTCACTCATCTGGAAAATCTAGGTCAGATCCTGCATCTGAAGCAAGTGTGGTAGTGTCCATCCCTAGATGCATTATCCGTGCAAGTTTGGTCCAGGTAGGCCGGCCGGGCTAAAAGTTATTTGGGAATGGACTTCCTCTTAATACTTTAACCAGGACGCCGACACAAGGAGTAATTAGCATAATTATGCTCGACTTTGTCGAGGTGAGCTAAAAATGCAGAAATTTTTTTGCTACCTTTTCATGGGTAAAATTGCAAATTTTTCCAACCACTCTCTCATTGATTACAGTATATTAATAGATGAGAATTGGTCTTGACCCTCTGATATCCCTGTTAAATGGTCAAAGGTCATACTCAAGCCTAATATTTGTTGTCATAAAATATATGACGTAAATATACTTTTTATAATATATAACATAATAATGGAAAAACAACACGTGTCAACACAGAAAAACGGTTACAGATGCATAGAATTTTAATACATACAAAAAGGGAAACAACATTACATACAATTTACAATTACTCATGTGAAAGAAAATAATTATGGCCATTTAGTCATCAGATATGTGAATTGCACATTTGAAAGCCATGGTTTTCCCATGGGTTCTCCCATTAGAACAGGTTGATAGTATTAATGGCCGGAAGGGCCAGTCCTCGTGGCTGGGGGGTCAAAGACTTTGTACTGGACATCATTCTGTTGCCTCCTCTCTTCACATTCTCTGTAGAGGGTTGCCTTATTGTGCTCTACAAGGAAAAAAAAATAACAATGAAGAGAATATACATATTACTGTAAACTCTGAGGCACTGGCTCTGAAACAGTAGCTGAGGAAAAACACATTGTCATAATATTTCAAACAGAAGTACATCATCGTCACATTTATACCATCGCCGGATCCCCACGGGTGATCTCGTCTTACATGGTAAGTGAAAGACAAGAAAGATCACCCATGGGTATCCGACAATGCATTTATACAAGTTCATACAACTTAAATGTAAATTTCAAATAATCTATCCTGCTTCTCACTGATAAATGTCTGAGTAATGCATTATATTTGATCAAGGGTTAAGTCCCAGCTGGGGATTTTCTCAGAAAACTATTTAAGGAGGTTGGATCCTGCTCTCAAAAGTCTTAAGAATTTTTTTTGTACAGTGTATCTATACACATATGGCTTAATTCAAAATCAAAACAAAAATGGGGGTCAATATGCCTCTTACGGCACTACAGAACAATTAACATGAACCTTTTTGCACTGAAATTGCATCTTTAATATAAATCACTTCTTCACAGTTTTTCCTCCATATTTTTTTTATCCAAATAAATCATGGGACCAAATATACCCTTAGGCTTATTCTATCTTGAAAAGACACATTAATAAAAAATTTGTGACAAAAAATGTTTCAAATTACTTCATATACCTAATCATTTGACCTTTCTGCACTGACAAAATATCATTTTTCTGGTATTAAAAATTTAACAAGCAAGAAAATTATTTTAAAGTCTTAACCTTTTACTGAATTTAAGCAGAATGATCAAAGTTATCTCATATATTCAAAAAAGGAAATCAAAAGTGAGGGGTGGGGGGCTAAGATGTAAATTTTTAGATATTGCTGAAAAAGTGTTAATTTCATGTTAAAATTGGCCATATTTTATCCTGGATTTTCAGAATATATTTCCTATAATTATAGAATTCATAAATGTTAATTTAATAAATATTGCAGGACCAGCATAAAACATTTCACTGCACAAAATAACTCTTGAGTGCAGCCTGCATGGGAAAATAGGAATCCTCCATATTTTGATCATTTGGGAAAAAAAAACTTCTGCCACAAAATGTACCTGTAGTTCCTCTCTTAATGTTTTTTGTGTGAAATTTAATTGTGGGTTTTTTATTGAAAATATGTTAATTTGCACTGTAAAATCAAAATTTAATATAAAAACTAAAATATGATGCAGAATTTTTGAAATGGGGTCCAGACAAAAATCTGCTCAATGGCTCAGGATTGAACCTCTGTAAGGTCATACATGTACATTAATTGATGAGACTTACAATGACCCTTCCTTGTGGCAAATTAGAAAAAAGTTCTTTTTTCCCAAGTTTGACAGTTTTAAATGAGTGTTACATGCCTTTAACATTCAAAGTTTAATATTTTTGTCCCCCGCTTTCACTGAAAGTGGGGGATATTAATTTGGGTCTGTCTGTCCATCCGAGCGTTATCTCAAGAACCCTTTGAGCTTTCGCAATGAAATTTTGCATAGCAACTCCCTAAGGCCTAAAGAAGAACCCTATTGATTTTGAGGTCAAAAGGTCAAATGTCAAGGTCTTAAATTCATAAATTCTGTTTTAACACTTTTGTTTCCGCGCGATATCTCAAGAATCCTTTGAGCTTTTGTAATGAAATTTTACATAACAACTCCCTGTGGCCTAAGGAAGACATCTATTAATTTTGAAGTCAAAAGGTCAAAGTTCAAGGTCGTAAATTCATACATTCCCTCTGTGTGTAACACTTTCGTTTCCAGGCGTTATCTCAAGAAGCTTTTGAGCTTTTGCAATGAAATTTTATACCACAACTCCCTATGGCCTCTCTCGCCCCCCTCAAAGTGTCCCGTCCCGTTTTTTAAATTTTTTTTTATTATTTTTATTGTTACAGTATTAAAAGTCACTTAGCACTATTTTTAGCACAAGGGCATGTGGAGAGTTATTACGTATAATACAGGTTGTCGGCAGACTTCATATTCTAATTACATCTATTAGAACTGTTTAGTAAAGGCTAAATTAGACACCATGTATAAAATTGTGTAAAATTTTGACAATATCAAACGTGAATATAAACATTATATGTGACCTGATGTTTGCATTTAATTTGCTGTATAACCAAGTGCCTCTTTGGTCTAGAGGTATGATTCTTGCTTAGCAAGTGAGAAGTCCTGGGATCAAATCCCGGACGATCCTTTTTTTTTCTTTCTTTTTTTTGTAATGTTTTCTTTTTGGATTTACTAAATGGTAGTGCTCAACATGTGAAATGAAAAAGTTATGACGTCTGGCGTGTACAAGCTCATAAAATCATTATTAAGTGTGATAAATATTCTATATAAAAAAGAATCTTCTATACACATATTAAAGAATAAGCAATCAAATCTTTATATCCATACTGGCATTTTTTATTTGCTTCAATATACATGTATACATTTAATAATTCTACAAATCCAAGGGAAGGGGGGGGGGGGGGTTCGACCCCCCCCCCCCCCCCTCCACTGAACTGCAAATGCTCTTCTTTTTTCCCTAAGAGGGGGACAAAAATTCTCTGAATTAGCTTGTTTTTTTCAGGGTTGACATTTAATTTATTCTAAATGAGTGTTACATGCATTTAACATTTAAAGTTCAATAAAAAATTAGGTAGACATTCTTAAATCTAACTGTTAAAAAATGTAATGTACTTTCCAATACAATTATGTACAGATTTTATTACAATCATGAGCAAGTAATTAACACTTTGATCATATGGTTAGTTGTCTGTTTTATTGATTATTAGCTCATCTGGGCCAAAGGCCCAAGTGAGCTCTTCAACTCAAAGTTTTTCATCCGTCAATCTGTCTGTTAACTTTTGTTTTTAATTTTTTTTCTCCAGAATCACTGGACCAATTTCAATCAATCTTGGCAAAAAGCATTCTTGTCTACAGGAGGATTCTAGTTTCAAATGAAGGGCCCCTCCAATGGGAGATAATCAAGAATAAGCAAATAATAAAAAATCTCAAGAACTACTGGGCCAAAAAAAGATGAAAGTTGTGTGAAAGCTTCCTGATATAGTATAAATTCAAGGGTGCTCAGATTATGTCCCCCAAGGGTAGGGTTGGGCCACAATAGCGTATCAAAGTTTTACATGAGAATATGTAGGAAAAATTCTTTAGAGTTGCAGGGCCATGATTATAGTCATAAAGTTCAGGTAGTGCAAATTCAAGCTTGTTCAGATCATTGTTCCCAAGGTAGATTTACACAGGAATAAACACATACAATGTACAGTCAAACCTCGTTATCTCAAACTCGATGTGGCCGAGAAAAGACTTCAAGATATCCGAGGGTTTGAGATATTGAGGGTAACATACTTAAAGAAAAAGGGCTTGGGGCTTTCAAATCACCTCGACATATCCATGGTATTCGAGATATCTGTGTTCGAGATATCAAAGTTCAGCTGTATAGTAAAAAATCTTGAAAAAAGCTTCTTGTAAAGATAGCAGGGCTATGATAAGTACTATTTTAAAATATGCAAGCATCCTCAGATCAGGTTGTGCAGATCCAAGTTTGTTCAAATTATCGTCTCCAGGAGTAGGGTGGGGCTTCAATAGAGGATCAGTTTTTTTATGAGAATATATAGGAAATTTAAAACTTTTTCAAGAGTAGCAGGACCACACTAAACAATATGTTAACATGCAATCATTCACAAGTTGTGCAAATTCAATTTTTTTCTAATTATGGACCTTGGTTTTAGGTTGGGGCTAAAATCAGAGATTAATTTTCATATTATGCATGTACATATATATATGAAAATAATCTTTCTGACATCTCGTTGACTGGCGTCCTTCATGATGACATCTCTCAATCTCTGTTTGAAAATTAGATGGGAGACTTATTTGTTTCTTTGCAGAAAGAACAGGAAGACCATGTTGAAGTTGTGTGAATTGAAGTTCCTTTGAATCACAACCCTTTGGTGCTAGGTTGAGACCACAATATGGGTCAAAATTTTTCATAGAAATAATGAGAAAAAAATCTTTCAAAAATCCTCTTCTGAAAATGTGTCACAGGTGAGCATTGTGGTCCATGGACCTCTTGTCAATAATCTTTAAATATAATGAGGCATGCATTTATAGGCACATTTGACACAAGAAATGATAAATCACGAGATAAAGAATTGATAAGTTTGTACAACAGGAATGTATGCTTCAAAACTTTCCATGATCTGTAGAAGAAATTGGTAACTATTGGTGTTGTTTGGTCATCATCAACTTTGATAAATATTTTTAAAAACATAGATAATAAAGATAGATATTAAGATAATTATTTTATATATCTTTTAATATAAAGATAAATATTTTTTATATATTAATATGCTGCTGCTGTTCATTTTATTTTTTAATTACTTGTTTTTTTTTTTATATATGTCTATTTTATTTTTGGAAATAAAATGGACACAAATACAAATGGCTTGTGACAATAATACCTCTATTTATATGTATGTTTGTAATGGGTGTCTACATATAAGCTGTGACCTTTGTCTGAACAAGTAATCTCATGTTGGGAAACAACATTCGTGATTTCTTAAAATAAAAAAAAAATATATCAAATTTACAAGGGTTGTTCGGAAAGTTCGTGGACTATCATTATAACTTTTTTACTTAACATCATACAGGGTGTCCCAAAACATATGTTACACTTTTAAACTATTATTACTTTAATTTTTAATTTTAACTAGGGTATGCCCTTGCGATATTGAAATTTGTTTGTGACCTACATACAGTACACATTATATGCATTTATCACGTGACTATCAAATAACGTGACCAAACCAAATTCAGTACAGAGCGGGGTATACAATGTTATTTCAAAGAATGTTAAAGTCATAAGATAATATAGTACCTTTACAAAATAAAAATTCATTTTAAAAAGGTATGTATTTATGCACGTTTATATTCTGTTGATTTCTTCGAAGTACGCCTTAACAGTGCTGCGTACTAATCACTAAAACTTTCTTTGGAATAACATATGTCATTTTACAATATATGATCCAAATGACGTCCCTTTGCCTTTGAACACGATTTCTGAAGTTTTTTACCACAGCTTTACATGTATACACAGAGATTGATCTTATTTCTCATGTAATTGCCGTTTTTAGGTCCTCTGTTGTTTGTGGGGAAGGAGAGTACACTCTGTCTTTTAGATAATCCCAACATTATTCAGATGGAAGTGGGCTTCATCAGAAAACCATATGGCATCTGTTAAATTTTCAGAGTCAGGTCTACTTAAAATCTAATTGGCAAACTCTAAACGACTTCTGATGTCTATCTCTTTCAAATGCTGCATCACACTTATCTTGTAAGGAATCAATTTTAATTCAAATGTGAGTATTCTAAGAACACAAAATTTACTAATGGTGCCATTTAGTTCATGCAGTACCAGTCTAACTGATTTTGGTGGAGTTTCAGTAATAACTCTATCAATGGCACCAATGTTCTCTTTGGTACGGACACTCTTTGGTCTCCCAATACTAGAATTGTGTCTTGTGTCATTTATGGTGCCTTTAATTCAAACTTCCTCAAAAGTCTGTAAATTTGCATTCTGTTGAGGACTTTTATTCCGGGATGTTGTTTTCTCATGGTTCTAATGACTAAAGTAGCAGATTTACACTCAAAGTAAAGTTTGACAATTTCTACCAGCTTTTTTTAATGAAGGTTCTATCTTAAAAATGTGATGTCATTATGACGTCATTATTACCTGACTATTTAACAGAACTCCCCGAAATTTTGTCAAATAAAATTTATACTAATACACTAGATGTTGACAAAATATTTTATAATTGCTTTGGGTTTGCTAAAGTTATAGATGATTGAAAGTGTAACATATGTTTTGGGACACCCTGTATAATATCCAAATTTGGAAGAAATATTTCAACAGTAAATTCAAATGATTTGTATTAAAAATTTTTAAGATATCATGGTTTATTTCAAACTTATTTAGACTTAAAAAATGCGAAAATCGGATCACGGAGCAAGTCAAAATTTTGTCATTTACAATCAAGACACTAAAAAATGCCTGAAGTCATATCTTCTGTAAAATGACACAAAACAGAAAAATTCTACACATTCAAATTGAGAATTGTTTCATCGTTTCTGATTCCAAATTTTGACTTAATATTTTGCTTCGTTGAAATGAAATCAGTTTCAGAAGATAGGTAGTCCTAATTGAAAAAGGCAAAAAAAGATGACGTCGTAGAATGTCGTGGAGCAGCAGTTAACCATACGATTTTGTGTTGTACTCTGGAAAACTCCTGAAAAAAAATCTGAAAATGCTGGAGGAAATAGGAAATGTGTCAAAAGCGAGCCATGCATGTGGGTGTACATGATACAAGCGGTATTTGAATGATACATGTAGACTGCTCCTTAGACGATGGTGATCTGTGAGAAAACGGATTATCTGTAAAAATCTTATCAAAAACATTGAAAAGTTAGTGACGTCATGCTAAGAGTTTGGCACTTCACAGATGCTGATCTTGTGAAAGCACACCTATGCAGTCAAAAAAATTGACAAAATAATGCTACTGGAACAACTGTTAGCAAAGTAGATTTCAAGTGATAGAGAAACTTTTTTAATGAGTGCACTGGTCAATATTGGATACTGTGTAAAATGTATAAGGATAGTATTTTTGAGAACCTCATGTCAGTATGTTTTTGACGTTACAGTGTTGTTGAGTTTGCTCCATGGTTACAAAACATGTTGATTTTAAAATCAAATAACATTAATTCTATTAAATCACATCGAATTAAACTTCACACTTAAACAAAATAAATATTTTTACATATGATAATGTGCTCATTTTAAATTTCTTGAAGATAGTATAAGGAAGATTGGCATAGTCCACGAACTTTCTGAACAACCCTCGTACTAAACACAATGAGCTAAAAGTTTTGTTTTTTTTAATTTTATGTGTTATAAAAATTCTTTTTTTCAAATTGAATAATGTGTTCCGATTTCTTACAATTGCCAAATATTATCATTCTGAGATTACCTATTTCTTTTAAAAATTTGCAAATTTTACATTTTCCTCAATGACTTCTTTAATGTTAAGTTATTTAAACAGGATTCAAATATGCATCACATAAATAAGATGATTATTAAAGATACTGTAGATGTACCGGTACTTTTTTTGGAGGGATGTTAATTCACAGTCACAAATTTTCCAAAAAATTTGTCGCATCTAATTTAAAAGGCATTTGAGATGAACAATGGGAACCCAAGAAAATCCACATAATTTTCTACCCACAGATTGAATATCAATTGTCATTCCACAAAATTATGATAAAAAAAGGGAAAAAAAGGTACATTTACAGTATGCAGGCCTTGTATAAATATAAATTTAAATGAATGAACTTCAAAATAAGAACTTAGAGGTATCTGTCATTTCAGATGGGAGCCTTTTTGTCGGCAATGAACTCAAGGGCAAACATGACTGAGAGAAATGAACAATATGAAGCAGTGGAATCCATTCGCAATGACGACTTCTGCTGGTTCAAGGCCATTTATAACCGTAACAGTCGAAATGTGGACAATGAAATGTTAGTCAGTCTCATCTCTCTTATCATACAGTATGGGCGAGTGAAATTTTTAAAGTTTCTCCTTGAGGAAGAAAACTGTAATGTACATATCAAAGAAAATGGAAGCAGGGACTCCCTATTACATTTGTGTTCAAATTCTAAAACTACAAATAATACAATTGACTGCTGCAAGATTTTACTGGCAAACAAGATTGATATCAATGTGAAAAATGTTTGGGGGAGAACACCCCTTATTGGAGCACTGGTAGCTTTCAGGTACAAGTTAGCAAAGGTCCTCATCATGCAGAATGCTGATGTCAACATTTGTGACTCCAATGGGCTTTCCCCTGTAATTATTTGCTGCAGCTATGGAAACTTAGAACTCCTTGAATTACTAGTCCAAAATGGTGCCAATATCAATCAAACTAACTCCTCTGGAAAATCAGCCCTTCATTATGCCATTGTGGGAAATCACACCGACATCATTGATTTTCTCTTGAAGAAAACTTGCGAAATCAACACAATGGACAAATACGGAATCACACCGCTACATGTCGCCATATGTAAGTTTAATGTCAAGGCCACAGAAAGATTGATCATGTGTGGAAAATCTGTGGAAAATGAGGCTTTTTCCACTTCTTATGTGGACTACTGCCTAAAGATTGTGTGGAGTACAGGAATACGATCTATTACATTAAATGAACAAATTCTTCAACAAGCAAAAAACAGTTTGACTTGCATGAAGATGGTAGTGAGAGCCTATGGATTCAGATTAAAACCTACAGTGCTAGAGAAACTCAGGCGATTGGAATCTAACTTTCTTGGCCAAGGAAACACCAACTCCCAAGAGTTGAAGAATCTTTTATCAGACTTGCGTCAACTGATCTCATATGTTGAAAAAGTGACCCAAGAAAAACGACAAGTCAATTCTCCAGATTCCCTTCAGGCAGTTTGTGTTCATAGATGCCGTGAACTTTGTTTAAAGGGAAATACAAATGTACTTTTTGTGTGCAATAGATTAGAACTTCCTCACTATACAGCAGACATGCTCACACTGGCTTCAAGTACGTGACTTGTCTAGTTATCAACCCTATAATATTTACCTTGGCATAAAAAATTGGAACATTATAAACACATTCCGCTTTGGCATAAATAGTCAGAGAAAATTTAAAGTGAGTTAAATAAATTTGTGATGTTCTGGTATGTATGATATTCAGGATCATGAAAATTTCTATAGCACAGTATGTCTTGTATTTAATAAGTTATGTTAAGTCTTTCAAAGTACTGAGAAACTACTTAAATTGTTTCTTCCAAGTAGAAAATATTTATTTGAAGTCAGAAATTTAGACTCTAAGTCTTGACAAACTTCTCTATAAAACTCTTCAGAATTTATAAGCATTACCTCCCTTCTCAGTGGTATGCATCCCCATACATAAAGTGAAATTATGTTCATAGCTCAAACTCAGTAAAAATTAGGGAAATTCTCAAAAAAATTAAACTTATTTTGTAGCTTTAATTAAATAAATATACCAAGTTTTAGATCATTATTGTAAAGTCTGAAAATCTGTAAATGTTGGGCAAAATCCTTTGAAACTCAGATCTTATTTTGAATCTTGTAACTAAAAATTCATGAGTTTTCTACTTCAAATTAGAGTGCCTCTGTGATGTTTCAAGTGAAATTACTGTTATGAGTTGAAGATGTGAGGGAAAAATAAAATTGTGGCAATTTTATAGTTAAAGAAACTTTCAATGACAGATTTATAAAGAAATGCATAAAAAAAATAATGAATTCAAAACACAGATATAATAAATTTTGAATTGAGAATTCTGAAGTAAACAGAATGGCAGGCAAAGCTTTGTAACAAAAAATCCAAAAATAAATATTAATAGTAAACAGGATAAAAAATTACATGTGAAATGAGAAGAATGAATAAAAGCCCATTTACTTCTTAGTATCTGTGCTATGCACTCTCATATTTTCTACTAATTCCAGGTGTAAGACAAAGCAGTTGTTACACTAGGAATCAACTCAACTCTTAATCAACTCAAAATTGACTGTATTTATTATAATACTTGTAATTATATTACTGTAACAGATATTACTACCGTGGTATATATCTTTAATGTTGTGTATTGATGCTGTGTTTTTAATTTTGAGGGTGTTTTACTTCTTCTTATACCGGCCTGTTTTATATCAAAAGAAACATATCTCAGTGCTACTTGATTGGAATAATTATAATGAGTTACTTCCCTTGAGTCAGACAAATACTTTAGTGAATGTTGTTTTTTGTTGTCTAAGTTGTTGTTAAATTGTCTTTAATATTTTAAAATAAAGTTTTCTAGATAATGTTTTTAATTTTCTTTACATTTTAAGACAAAATAAGGAATTTCAATTTATACGAGGGTTTATCCAAAAGTAATGTAACAACTGCTATAAAATCTTAAATAATCTCAAGTTTTCAACAAAATACCAATACCTCTATCTATTTCAACTTTTGTCTTAAAATTTCATTCAGATATATACAATATTTTATAAAATATTAAATTAAACACAATTTAATTGGGTCTCGCCTATCGCCACATGGCTAGAATGTACTGACATCGTTATGACATATCTCTTCGACACTCATTTTGAATCTGATGATACTTAAGATTAACACTAAAAGGAATGAATTTAGAAATAATATTTGGATAAAGTTCAAATAACTTTAATACTACAACCCAAAACAAGATGGTTTATAGCAAAATGGCAGTAAAGACTTTAAACTAGAGGCCCATGGGCCACATTGCTCACCTGAGCACTGTGGCTAGGAAAAACGCAAAAATCAGATCAGTATTGAAAAGCTTAAATGCATAAGTGGTCCCAACCAACCCCTAAAAGGGGGGGGGATGACTTGAACAAAATTGAATCTACACTTACTTAGGATGCTTACAAATTTTTTTGACTGTGACTTTTTTCCCTACAAGTTTAATATGACGTCATAATGTGTACTGGCTATATTATTTCGTGGGTACCAAGTATGTATTAGACAATAAGTTTTAACTTTCTCTGAATAATTGATATAATCCTTAGGCATTTTAATTAGTTTATTTGCATAGAAATGCCTATACCTAGACTTAACTCATGTGCGTAGATATATCATCAATGCAAGTTTGGTCAACATAGGACTTACATTTACTTGGAAATGAGATCTGCTCCAAAAACTTTAACCTGGTCACTCATCTGGAAAATGTAGGTCAGATCAAGCATCCAAAGCAAGCCTGGTAGTGTGCATCCTTAGATGTATCATCCATTAGGGCTGTCACAGTTCCAAAATTTTTCGGGTCGGGTCGGTTCTGTAAATTTTCGGTTCGGTTTCGGGTTTTTCGGGTCGGGTATTTACATCTATTTTAAACCTTAATTTCATGAATTTAACTTGAAAAATCTTTATTTGTTACATTAAATTTACATTGAAAACAAGTCTTAACCATGCGAACGTCTTGACATCGGTGACTTGGCCTACTATTAGCAACAACCTGACCATTCCTGCTCGTTTTGATAATTATCTAATACTTCCGTGACAAGTGTTTTGTCATTGAACGAAGTAGATTTCAGTTGTGATGTTTATTTATCACTGTTATCGTCATCATTCCTTTGATTTCGACGCCATTTTTTATATTGAACAGACTCTAATATATAAACCAGACCCGAACCGAAATCCAGAAAAATGGAACCAGAACCGAACCGAACAACTTGGACCGCGGTTCTCGGTTATTTCGGGTACTCGTGACAGCCCTATCATCCATACAAGTTTGGTCAACATAGAACTTATAGTTACTTGGAAACGAGATCTGCTCCAAAAACCTTATCCTGCTCCAAAAACTTTAACCTGCTTCAAAAACATTAACCTGGTCATTCTTTAGCTGAAATTGCAGCAACTGAACCTTGACTGGTACAATGAAACACACTAGAGGCATCCTCCATGCACCTCTGATTGATATAGGGCATAGAAGTACTTGAAAAAAAATCTGCTCCAAAAATTTAACCTGGGACGCTGACGCTGAAGGTATTACATAAGCTCCCCCAACAATGAACTTGAATCTACTCTACCTGAGGATGCTTCCAATATGACTAAACATGGCTTTTCTGTTCTTGAAAAGATTTTTTCCGATATATTCTTAGGTTAAACTTTGATCCCCCATCGTGATCCCACCCTTATCCGGGGCTAGCCAGGTAACCCAAGCTTGAATCTACACTACCTGAGGATGCTTCCATATCGACCAGTCATGGCTTTGCTATTCTTGAGAAGATTTTTAAAGATTTTTTCCTATATATTCCTATGTAAAACTTTGATCACCCATTGTGACCCCACCCTAACCCTGGGGGGGGGGGGGGGGGGTGTCATGATTCGAACAAAGTTGAATCTACACTATCTGCGAATGCTTCCATATCAATATGACTTAACAAAGCTTTGCTGTTCTTGAGAAGATTTTTTAAGATATTTTCCTATATATTCCTATGTAAAACTTTGATTGTCCATTTTGGCCCCACCCTACCCCCAGGGGTCATGATTTGAACAAACTTGAATCTACACTACCTGAGGATAATTCCACATGAGTTTCATCTTTCCTGGACTAGTGATTCTCGAGAAGATTTTTAAAAGATGCTATTAATTTTTCACTAATTTTTAATTATCTCCCCTTGGAAGAGGGCATGGCCCTTCATAATATGAACAAACTTGAATCCCCTTCACACAAGGATACTTTGTGGCAAGTTTTGTTTGAAATTGGCCCAGTGGTTCTTGAGAAGAAGTCGAAAATGTGAAAAGTTTACAGACAGATGGACGCCAGACAAAATGTGATCAGAAAAGCTCACATGAGCCTTCGGCTCAGATGAGCTAACAAGGAATATGTAATCTAATAAAAACATCTTTTCTATTAGCATATATGAAAAGGGGCATAACACAATTTTGTTTTTTTCACTTGGAAAAATAGAAAATTGAGTTATTTCCCCTTTCTATATGTCAATAAAATTGATCAATGTAGCAGTCTTTGACTTGATGCCATGGTGCCTGGGAAACTATAGATTAATATTTTTGGCCTAATGTGTAGTTTATGTCTACAAAGTTCAATAAAGTTGTGCTGGAGATCACCTAATAGTATAGTTTACAAGTACAGTAAGTTCATTAATGTTAAGGTGCAGTCGCCTATAAATATGTAGTTTATACGTACAGTTAGTTCATTAATGTTGCGATGGAGATCACCCAATGTGTAGTTTTCTATCTGCATTTCCAGATCATGTTTTTCTTTCTCCTCAGCCAAATGGAGACTTCCAATGTTAACCTGATTCATAATGTCTTTGCGTCTGATCAACATTTTTCTCTGCTTTTCATATTTTTGTTGTTTCCTTTGTTGTTCTCGAACAGCTTCCATTGGTAAAACTGTGTAAATGACATCAATGTGTAAATTTCATCTATAAACACAATAGTATGGAGATATATATTTTAAAAATTATAAAAAAAAAAAAAAAAATTATTACATCTGCATTTGTACTAATATAATCTCTGAGCTAGGTGCTTAAAAAACTTAATGTAGCACTAAATTAAATGAGGTTTTAGTCTTGTATTCACTCATACATGTATTGATCTACAAGCTTTTACGAGCCCACAAGCATCAAACTTTATTTTCTTTTATGCAAACTGTACAAAAATATTAATAATATTTACAAATTCACTAAATTATTTCCAACCAATGCGAATGACATACATTTTAGTAAGTAGCTAAAAAATGCGCAAATTTTTTTATAATTTCAATGAAATATAGATGTGCTTTCTATACATAAACTGTTAACTTATATGCAGTATAACTACATATAGCTGTTTCTGTAGTGCAGTTCCTTTTCACTGGTCAGACTCCAACCTATTACAGTTGATACCTATTCTCAACTGGATGTTCAAAGAAAAAGTTTTTCTTTTGTCTTTTAATTTCAGTAAGGTTTGAACGGCTAAAGGAGTGACAATCAATCCCACTATACTACAATAATTTAACTTACCCTCCCTTTCTTTCTTCTCAAAGAGAAGAGGATTCTGGCGTTCATTATCCAGTGCAGTCAGCTTAATAAGCCCCTTCTTTGGCACCGTGGTCTTAGCTATGGAGACTTCCTCCCGACTGACCGGATGATGACCCAGGACAGTTTTTCGTCCCTGTGGTGTTTCTGCAGGAGAGTGGGTAAGGAACACTTGAGACCTCTGTGAACAAGGATAAGAGAGTAAGATATCTTTTTGTTTTTTAAGTATACTACATGTACATAAATTTTACTGCAAGTTTCAAATTGGTAGCTATAGAGAACAACTCTATTTATAATTTCCTGGCAACAGTTTTCAGGATTTTTGTCACTGAACAAGTGATCTGTATAATAGGTTGCTCATACATGTACATGTATTGTAAATCACCTTTTATTGTTGAGAACTTTATTTTCGCATAATTACGCAAGATGGCCTGCTCATATATATATTTTATTAAAACAGATTATATATAACAATACCCAGAATTTGTGAAAATTTTTCTTGCTTATGAATATTAAATACTTGTCTCACAAATATAAGATGTGAAAATTTGGTGATCTACAGTAATTTGTTTGTTTTGGATTTTTTTTTTTTCAGAACTATGACACCTATCATTTCTTTTCCAAAAATCATCATCAGTGGGAAACCATTTATAATTGTAAACAGTGTATGCTATCAAACTTTGTTTAAATATAAACTCTTAAGTTTTAAAAATACATAGTTAATATTAAAAATGAGAAAACATACATGTATTTCTAAATTCACATACCTCCCTAAGAAATTGTGTAGTTAAAGATTCTGAGGAAAAATTGCTGTGGACATCTAAGTCTGACTTTGACCTGTGGAAACCATACAATAAAACATTCTGCTGACCCTGAAAGAAAACAAATAATATATAAGATGATATGGATCCATACACAATATGCAAATTTAAAGAACATGAAAAACTATACACATAAAAACTATACACTTTTGTTGTATCCATACCTGGAGACAAGATTTTACAGAAAGGCAGTTATCCATAGCATGGCAAATTAAACACAAGATAACATTCAAAATATTATGCTGTAACAGTGAAATTGAATAAATATATTAAACAGAATTTAATCCCTAAATCAAATGACACTGGAGTTGTCCTATGAAGATTGTGCAATCTTTTTAAGTTTACAAACTTCATAGAGGTAGATAATAAGCATGATTTTAGAATTCTAAACTTGAAATTGAGACATACGTTATAACATTTTATGAAATATTCTTCATCGTTATCATTATCATCATTAGGCCAAAATATATAAATGTGTGTATTAAGGGTTTCCAGCTAAAATAAATGAGTATATTATAGGTCAGTTGTATTTTGTTTATTTTTTTAAATTAGTAATTTATGAACTGCTAAGCACAGGTTTTCAAGTACATTAATTTTTCTCACCATAATGCAATATTTTAATGCTTCTCAATTAAAACATTTCATTATGATTGGTCTTTGTACTTTCTCATTTGACAATATTTTAATACAATGCATGCAATAGTGAATCTGTCTGGAGTGGGTACTGATCAATAGGCCTGAGTATCACAAGCTATCTAACAATACGATACATATCAAGATACGGTCATGCGATACAACATGTATCATGATACAGCTGTCAACAATTGAATTAACCATTATATATCTTAACATATTATTCTTTGCTCTCCTCCACAGTTATAGAAAATATAAAAAGAATATCTTGATATTCCTGACCAAAGTTAATAAAAGGTGGATTTATAGTCTTGATACTGTATTTTTTCTTTGCTACCTTTTTTCAGCCATTTTAAAACATTAAAATTTGTTAGGTTGTATGTAGAAGTTTCAAACAAAACAATGAAAATTATCTTGTACTGTATCATGATATATATATGATGATACCATACGTGTATCATGAACCCTTGAGATCAATACGATCGATGTATTGCTGTATCGTTACACCCCTACTGATCATGCAATGTATTTTTTCAGCATTTTTTTTTAATGCCTAAAAAACGTCTGCTAAGAGATCCTTAACTTATAAATTTTTGGCCAAGTAACATGTACAGGTTTTTGCAGGATGCAGAATTTCAAATCTTAATTTGAATTTTAAAAAGACAAGAAAAACAAGAGGACCAATGGGCCATAATCCTAAGTCACCTTGACCCTGCTTATGAACATACTTCAGTCTTCTTTACATGAGGATGCTTGAATATAAAACTGAAATAAATCATGACCAATGTTGTTCTTTTCAAGATTTTTTAAAATTATTTTCTTTATTCTCTATGATGACCCCACCCTATCCCTAGGGGTCAAAAACTTGAATCTACTAGGAGTGAAACGGTTCACCGCGGTATCGATGCACCGCGGTATTTTTTCTCGGTTTGATACACGGTGCAAAATCTCCAATTTTCGGTTCGGTTCATTTTTCTGTCGGGATCGTTATTCAGTCGGGTTTGGCATAAGGTATAACACATTACTCAGAAAAAATAAGTATAGAAAACGTAAATTTTTGATGACTGATAGCTTGTAAAATAATTTTTGACAGTCAAATAATTTTAATCAATTTCTTCTAGTTAATTTGCAAATAAAATTCGTAAAATATGTGACTAGATTTAGAAAAAGAAAGCATAAAACAACGTAGAATTTGTTTCCTTCTATCAAAATGTATCGTATCGAAAATAACCGAACCGAGACAAAATTATACAATACGTATCGAACCGTGAAGGAGGTGTATCGTTTCACCCCTAGAATCTACATGACCTGATAATGGTTGCATATTAATATCACTAATCTTGGCCCTATCAGTTTATTAATAAAAGAAAGATTCTGAAAGAGATCTTTACCCATATATTCCCATGTATTACTTTGATATACCCTATTGTAGCCCCACCCAATCTTATGGGGGGTCATGTTTTGAAAAAAATAGAATCTGCACTATCTAAGGATGCTTGCTCGTTATTATCACTTACTGTACATTTACATAAATTGACAAATTTAGCGCAATCACTGGGTATTGAGTGGTTGGTGCAATCATGAATTCGCATACCAGCTCAGGTGAGCTAAAAAAATAATAATAATGTACTTATAATTTTTAATGTGATATTGTTATGGTAATCATCAGTTATATAGTGACTTTAAAACACATTTACTACTGCAATGATGTGTACCCTGCTAAACACATACATATAACATGACTGTATCTATAATGCACAATTTACAAAAGGCATTTATATTATTTCCGTATCTTTGCTACAAGTTCTTTAGGTTTAGAAATTCAATAAAATAAATACATCATATTTAAAAATGATTCATGCATAACATAAAGGATCAGCATTCGGTGAATTGCCCTTTTTGAGATTCCTCTAAACAGACTCTGTATGATGTGTTAATTTACCTTAATGTGATCGATCAAGATCATAAGCTATGGACCCTCTTCAACAAACACAACAATTCATCCCAAGAGACCCCTAAATACTTTCCTTTCTAAGATGTTTGAAAAGAAAATTTCTCAAAAACATTTCAAACAACACTCTCCCTAATCCTGCTTTGAAAAAAGGCAGAAATTTTGAACCCAGCCTAATCTACCCCTTTCAGACAAAATACAAAAATTAAATGAGTATCAAAATATGTCGTATTGGCTGGTGGAGACAAATACCTGTACTATGTGAATCATAAAATGGGAAATATTTAAAGGGGGGAGCAAATCTGTGGATGGACAGTAAAACAAATTGTTTTACTGCAAATTCTTGTGGGCTCTTAATAATTATACTTGTAGCTACCAGTCTGTTACTACTGTATATACTTGCATATAAGTCAGTTTTATGGGAGTTAAACTTTGGTCAAAAACTCTTTATCCGACTTATACGCGAGTTATAAAAAGATTGGTATTTTAGCAGGTCAATCCCTCTAATCTAAACTTAAAAAATACAACCAACTTATAGGTGGACCGACTTATAGCTAGTGTATACTATACGGTATACAATAGCTTCTGAAATGCCATTGTATTCATTTCTTTAAACAAAACTTTAATTTTAAATTTTATATGCAACCGACTTATAGGCGGACCGACTTATAGGCGAGTGCATTCGGTATACAATAGATTCTGAAATGCCATTGTATTCATTTCTTTAAACAAAACTTTAAATTTTAATTTATATGCTCTCTGTATTAAATTCAAGTGGTTAGCAAACATTAAGTTTAAAGATTCTCTCAATTTCATCAACTGTTAACCTACAAGATTAAGTTTGAATGCTTTAAAAAAAAAAAAGTATTAATATTTGAACAACTCTAAGCTAAATTAAAAATTTTAATGTAAAAATAAAATAAATGTCTTTAAGATTTTTAACAGTTTATGCTTGGACTTTCATATTTCACATGTGTATTCCTTGTGACAAGGTCTTTCCTTGAGTACCAACATTTTTGGACTTTTGACCTTGGATTAAGACCTTCTTTCAAAAAAAAATTAATAATAACCTTAGCCATTTCTTTTGAACAGTTGGTGCTAAGGCTTTCATATTTCATGTGTATTCTTTTTGATGACCTTTTTTGGAGTACCAACATTTTTGACCTTTTAACCTTGAACTTAAGAGTTTGATCTACCTTTTAAAAACTTTAATTTTGGCCTCAACTTTTGAATCAATGGTGCTAGGGCTTTTCATATTTACCTGTGTATTCTTTGTGACAAGACCTTCCCTTCAGTACCAACATTTTTGACCTCATGACCTTGACCTTAAAGTTTGACCTACTTTTGGATTTTTTTTTACCTTGGCCATAATTTGAGAACAGTTGGTGCTTAGGCTTTCATATTTCACTTGTATATTCTTTAATTTGTGACAAGTCTTTCTTTGGGTACTAACATTTTTACCTTTGGTTTAGATCCTTGAGGTTTGACCTAGCTACTTTTAAAAAACTTTAACCTTGGTCATAACATTTGACCTGCTAGTGCTAGGGCTTTAATATTTCACGTTTACTCTTTGTGGCAAGACGTTTCCTTGCGTACCAACATTTTCGACCTCACGACCTTGACCTTAGAGTTTGCCCTACTTTGCTATTAAATTCATTCCTTAAGGAAGTCCAATCCATAGTTTTTGAAAATCGGGAGCTGTTAATTGAAAATGCTCACAAAAATGTCTCCGAATTCTAAAAGTAATGTGTATTTACCTATGGTATTTCTTCAAAGTTTATCACTGAAGTTAATCATATAACATATGGAAAATAATCAAATCTCAAATATATTTTCAGGAAAAGTGAATAAAAGCTTCTTCTAATTGAAATCTGATCAACAAATATATTTAACAATAAAAAACTATAGGTATCCAGTCATTTGGAGAAAATTGTATGTACTTTTATACTTATATGGTACTTTAGTTCTCTTCTATTTTCTTCAATTCTTATAAATACATAGTGTAAAAAGCTTGTGCTATCATTGCAAGACATCACAGATCACGTCTAATTTCTTACCATGCTAAGAAACATTTGTATCTAAGCCTAAATCAATAGAAATTTGATTTCTCGATCTAAAATGTATTTATTTTTGTACTTTCATGGGCTACATAAAATATCAAGTTTTTACAAGACCGTTTCTAAGCCTTCAAATAACCTTGAATCGCATCGAGATGCATGAAATGAAAATTGTTGCAAGAAATGATTTCAATTTCAAGCTTCATTTGGAGACTTTTCGAATTAAATTATAATTTTAAGAGTTATTGCTCCTGGCTGAGGAGCGGATATCCTTAAATCAAACTACAATGATGTTAATTAACTAATATAAAAATGAGCTACAGGAAATTATTTCCTCTTTTGATAACATTATCATTTGTTTCAATTCGAGGATTTCATAACCAATGAGCTGTCAAGAAAAAAAATGGATTCAAGAAATGCTACCTCAATGTCTTGTTCAACTTGTTTCACATCTTGGTAAGCACAAGCCTGACAGAATTTCCGAGATCGTTTTGGTCTCTCAACTGCAGTAAAACAACGTCTAGTGGAATAAGTTTTGCGACTTGGACATGCTGAACTTATAGCACTAACAGCACTCTTGTTTCGAGACACCATTGCCTTCCTTTTAGTTTCCATGCAACTGTCAATCGAATTATCAACTTCTGAAACACCCTGTATACTTATGGGAATTACATGAAGTTCAATTCTGGTTGGCGTTCTGGACTCCTCCATACTTCACAAAAATACAATAATGCTGTACAGTTTTCACCAAAAATTAATCCACAAATTGGGAAATCAAATCCTAATAATTTTTCAATGTTTGTTATTTTCACTGGAATTTGTAAATTGTCGGATTAAAATTAAATTCTATCCAAAAACACATTGTAACATCCTTTTTATTGAAGAATCAAAATGGCACTTTTAAATATTCTCAATCCATTTGCAGTCCTACAATGATAATGCATGCATTAACTTCTATCCTGGATCAGTAACATCAAGGGAAAAAAAACAGCAATAAAGATTTGCAGTTTTTGCTTATATCACATATTTTTTATGAGAATTCCCTCGCACCAGTTTCCCTGGCCTTTGATGTCTCTAAAGCCCCTTTCTAGAACCAGAAATAATACCTTGTGATTCGACTTATCAAAGTTTCATGAGGTGCTGTTTGCCTGATCAATATCTCAATATACCTTTTGCAATCCAGTTCAGAAAACTAGTTCATTAATATTGTAAAAAGTTTAGGTATAACTATATTCAACCAATTTACATGCTTTTTTCAATACTTATTTTGCAAGTCCTTTAAATGTTACTAAAAATGCTATTCTTCTCTGGTACTGATAAAAATCTAACTTACCCAATTGGAAACCTTATAATCTCTTCATTAAGTACAAATTTCCCTGTGAATTTGGGACATACATAAATACACTTCCTATCATTTTTTTTTTATTTCATAATGGCAATATTTCCACTCCAAAAGGTTCTGCTCCATGAGAAAAATGACAGATTTTATCCTGTTTATTTGACTAATTAAGGTAATTGTCAGCATATAATCTCTCTTCATTTACTTTAATTACCATTTCTTTTGGCCAATGACTTCCGATTGTTTCCATAAATTGATACTTTAATACTGCACAAGCAATAAAATATCAAACACAGGTTTACTGCAATAGACCTCTTAACATATTTTCTCTGCTATTTGTAAAGCAGTTTGTTCTAAATATTGATTTTGGCCATAAAAACTATTTACTTGGCCATCAATTGCTTCGACTGTCAAAGTCATATAGGACCAAAATTCAAAGAGAGAGGGGGGAATTGTTTTGTTTCTATCTTAGCGACAACACATGGGTGCAGCACCCATGGTGCAAAGTTGGCATGTGAAACATGCCGTTTTTTCCTTTCTCATTTTTAAATCCTGCCAATTCAAAGCCTGGAATTAATCTTAAGATAATGCCTCTTTAAAATAACACCTCCTTAGACAGTAAACAAATTGTTGACAATTTCACAATGACCTGCCGTGATAATCCTTAGTTGTCTAAGAAAGTTTAAAATCCTAGTCAGTTATGGCACTTAAGTTATTTCTGTAATTGACCTGTGATATAATCTATTAGGTAATGATCAATATCTACAATTATCATCCTTTTAATATTTTTAAACAAATTATTTTGCCAAATATTGAAATTATCGTAATTTGGAAATCAGTATTTGAGATTTATCTTATATTCTGATTTAAAAAAAAAAAAAAATCACTTACCATGCAATAATTAGCTTAATGAATAAACTCAAATTATCCACATATATATATTTTTAAAAAATAATATTGTCCTCATCAGTTAATATTCAGTCACACACATTCCCCAAATCACTCCTGCAGTTACTTTAATCCTCACAATAGAAGCAGCTATTAAAGGAACCAGCATGGGATGTTTAAAGTCCATACAAAGATTCAAATAAAACACAATCCACAGATCTTATATATTCCCTAATTATGTGTTCCTGGATTCAAAACAAGCATTGTCAATTCTGGAAAGAGAATCCCTCTATACAGAGCCCAACATATTATGCAGCACCATGAAACACATACAAACACAATGCAAAGGAACTCAATGGTTTTTAATCCCCTCTTGAAATCAATTGGAGAACAGCCCAATTTGTGTACTCCAATATTTTGTCAATAAGTATTATGAAATTACATTAATATTTAAATTTCCTTTTTTTTCTAGATATCTTTGAATCTTTCAAAGGCATCTAGACCAACACTGATTTACCGAGTGTGAGAGACTCCATGCTGAACTTTTTCCAACTACGTCACCAAGATTAATTTTTATTTTATTTTGAATTGCCGTCCATTATTTCATTGATTAAAATGAATGTTTAAATGCACATAATTACAAGGCACTCAAACTTCAAATAAATCTCTTTAGTGTTTTAAGATATTAATTATGTAGAGTTTATTTACTTATCTCATAATCTCCAGAGCACTCAGTCCTAAATGGAATTGGTCATATCAAGTTACTTATGTGCAGAGTCTATGTAATCTATTTCATTATAGTAAATTGCAAAAAAGTGCTTAAGTAAGATCTGTCACCTTAAAGATCCTATCTTCATAAATTCTTTTACCAATAATATTACATGTACCATTGAAATGCACACTGCAGTGGGGTTTCTTTAGGCCAGCTCAAATTAGAAATTCATGTCGAAATTAAATTGCTCAAGAAAATCACCTCATATTAAGAATTTTAAATTAAAATCTTAATATCAAACTCCTCCATGTTTATTTTTCCATCAAAATTCTAGCACAAGTTATTCTTGGACATTTTACAACAAAAAATAAATTTAAGTAGTGATCACTTACGTTGTTTTAATAAAATTATACACCTTCTGGTGCAAATGCTGACACCCACTTGCCAAATATCATATTAAGCCTTAATTACAAGCTAATACATTCTACCCTGGAAAAAAATTTGGCCAAAAAAAGGTAAAAATAATTAAAACTAAGAGATAAAAGATCAAATATGCCAATATGACTCATTTCATTACAATAATATGTCCTTAAAGCATCTGCTCTAGAGTCCTAGAGGAAAGAGCTGATCCTTACGTCATGGGTTCGAATCCACTGCGGGACGTGGAACTCAGTCCTTCAGATAAGACTGTATAAACGGAGGTCCCGTGTCGCCGTAGGTGTTGGCACGAAAAGATCCCTCAATACTCAATGGCCCTGAGTGCCGAGTATAGGTGTAAATTTGCAGCTCTCCACCAACAAGTGGTGGCATCTCCCATGAGTGAAAAATTCTCGAGAGGGATGTTAAACAACATACAAACAAACAAAAACCTTCTGACTGTGGATATTCTTATTTTCGACATCAAAATCACTAGGGGTCTTCTTTTAGCTATTATAAAGAATTTATAAAATTCATTGCAAAAGGACTTCTGGAAACTATCAATGCTGTATATGAATTTATCACCTGTACCTTTCAATATTTGACCTCAAAACCAAATGAGTAATAGTTGAAAGTGATTTCAAGGATTTCTAACAGAGTATTTTATATTGCATCTCTTCAAAGTCAGCATTCTTTTTCCCCCAAACAGAATGACCAAACGCTTCAGTTGGTCAAACTAAAAGAATGTTTTAGCACACATTCACATCTAATGCAATCATTCACTTATTATAATACTAAACCCAATGAACCTTCCAAATAATTAAATGTTTGGTCATTAAGTATCAGCCACAGAGATTATACTGCAATGAAGAACATGAATAATGCAGAACATAGCACTAAAACAAAGCTTCTGGCATGACTTGGACAAAGTTGGTCAGTACAATCAGTGGGTTTTCTGTACTAAGTGTACATATATATATAGGTAAAATAAAGAGAGGAAATGAATGGCATTCATTGACCTTTCCATTCTACAGTATATTAGTTAAAGATCTACACCACAAGATCTAGGTTACAGAGTACACCTAATGTTAGCTTTTTGGAAGAAATATGTGAATACCCTAATAAAGCTATCTATAGTTGTGATAGAAATAGTATGTGAAGAATGAATTATGTAGTTGTTGAAAGGTACATATATTCATTTCACATTCTTGCAATATGATTACCAAATAGTTTGGGGGGAAATCTTTTTTGGCTTCCACATGTAATTTATAAATGATAAAACAGAATGTGAATCCCCCCTCAAGAAAAGCCATGTAAATCCCATATTTTTTTTTAATATCTTAAAAAATCTACCTTTAATGTAAATTTAAATTTATTGACTTGAATTAGCTGTCTAAATTCACAAGATGTTAATGCAAAAAAAAAAAAAATGATGAATTTATTGACTTGAAATGTCCAATTCACAAGTTCTTACTGGAAACAACTTTTCTAATGGATTTTGATATTAAGCATAATGTCAAGGTACCACTGCATATTCAGCTCTTTAAGGATCCCCCATGCACCTACAATGCTGAATCCCTGATATTCTTACTGTACACAATTAGTAAAACCCACATATAGCAAAGTGCTCAAACAGTTTTGCTTTGTTAAAAATGTAATTGGTAATATCTGTTAAGTTCACAATACATTTTTAAAACCACAGGGAATGAAAATCTTTTTGTTGTAAACATGAATTTGTTATAAGCATGTTTGATATAAGTGTGTTTTAGTGTACTAGGGAGTTTTGTAATCCCATTTCCCTCATATTCACTTCATCAACGTTGGACCCACTTATGATAAATATAAATTTTGAAGTCTTAGAATTAAAACTCCTGAATTTTTTAATAGAGAATTTTCATAACCTTTCTAACTTTAATGGATGGATATATTAAGGACTATACATTTTAGCAGGCAGATGGATAGACAGGTCAATTACAAATGTACATGTAACAGGGCATTTAGACTTAATTAAAGATTATCCTTTTTCCAGTATTTAAATTCACTTGATATCTGAATCAGTAATTTTTTTTCTTCCAGGGTCATACATTATCTATATCATTTAAAGCTAATTCTTAATGCATGAATGTACTCTTTTTGTTTAAAATAACCAGCTTTACTTTAACACTTTAATCCATTCCAGATCAACATCCAGATGATAAATTCCAGCACAATCAAAGATCAGATTTTAAAATTCTTCAAGGGTCTGACAAGACAAAAATCTTAGTTTTGTTCAAGTGCATTTTATTATATCTGAATTGACTGCCGATACACGCATTCAACAGGTGTAATGGATACGTGTATCAAGTATCTTGGCAGACGACAGATCTCTTATCAGAAATTAATGCGTTGTTAGACCTGTTGCCAAAGTTGTCCAAATAAAGTATTAAACAATTGTATTCAAAGTGTTGTGGCAGATTTTTTCTGACTGAAGTTAACAGTAAAGAATGCATACTTGTTACATGTTAAATAGGACACTTACCAATTCAAATATTAACAGAATGCACAGTGTTCATTTTAGATGAGATCTTTACTCTTTTTAAACAGTACCATAAGCTAAACTAGAAATATGTCCATAGGACACGAATGCCTCGCCGAGGTTATATTAGTAATGCAACATAAAAATTTGTATTAGTGTAAGAAATTTGATGAGAATATCTTGATTAGTTTCTTTAAAATTGAAATCTAAAAAAGTTGGATAAAGATGATAAATTCTCACCAAATTATGTTTAAGTGCATAAGCTAACATAAATATCTCTTAAATGGTTTCTTTAAAACTAAGCAAAATGCAAATTTAAGAAAAGTGAGGTCAAGGTCACAGGAAAGTTCAAGGTCAAACATTTTTGATGCAGTTGAATAGTTCTCAAACATACGTATCAGCATATTAAGTTTGATAAAAATATTTTGAATGATTTATTTAAAACCGAACTAAACACTTATTTAAAATAAATGAAGTTAAGGTCAAAGGAAAGGTCAAGGTCAAAAAATTTCATGCAGTTGAAAAGCTTACATCAGTATGTATTAGCATATGAAGTTTGATAAAAATATTATGAATTGTTTCTTTAAAACTGAGTTAAACACAAATTGATAAAAGTGAGGTCAAGGTCAAATGAAAGGTCAAGGTCAAAAATGTTGAAGCAGTTGAATTGCTTACATCAGTATGTATCAGCATATGAAGTTTGACTCTAATTTAAGAAAAGTGAGGTCAAAAAGGTCAAAGGAAAGGTCAAAGTCAAAATTGTTGATGCAGTTGTATATCGCTAATCAGTATGTATCAGCATATGAAGTTTGATAAAAATATCTTGAATGGTTTCTTTAAAAGTGAGCAAAACACTAATTTAAAAAAAGTGAAGTCAAGGTCAAAGGAAAGGTCAAGGTTAAAAAATGTTGATGCAGTTGAATAGCTCTCATCAGTATATGTATCAACATATGAAGTTTGATTACACTATCTTGAATGGTATTTTTAAATCTGAGCTAAACACTTATTTAGGAAAAGTGAGGTCAAGGTCAAAGGAAAGGTCAAAGTCAAAAAATGTTGATGCAGTTGCATAGCGCTCATCAATATCTAACAGCATATGAAGTTTGATGAAAATATCTTGGATAGTTTCTTTGAAAATGAGCTTTTAACTGAGCTAAATGCAAAGCGCGATGGAAGGACAGATGGAAGGATGGAAGGACAGAAGACGGACATGACAAACACTATATGCCCCGGCCATATTCAAAGCGGGGCATAAAAATAATTTTTTTTATATGAATCAGAACAATAACATATTGTCTTTAAATATCACTCTTTATTTTCCTGTTTTATGACACTGTAGGATTTTCATTGTTCATGGAAAAATTACAAATAAAAAGTACAGTCAAAACTCATTATCTCGAACTCAATGGGACCGAGAAAAAACTTGAAGATATCTGAGGATTCGAGATATCCAGGGTAAAATACTTGAAGAATAAGGGGTTGGACTTCCAAATCACTTCGATATATCCATGGACTTCGAGATATCAGTATTCGAGATACTGAAATTCAACTGTTTTTTATTTCATTATCACTACCTTTCTAATAGGCTCTCTGTTAAGCAATTACCATGTTTGTATCATTTTTATTTCTTAAATTTACATAATAATTATACTTTTGTCTAAATATTATGCAAATATGTACATAATATTCAGAATGTTCTGCTTTTGACTTGTAAACCTATATAGGCACTGGTATGGAATGAAGATGGCACATATATAAATCTAGACAAAAGCTCTATCTTCTCTTCCCCATATTTTCATAAAGACAAAAGCAAACTATTAATTCTTCCTAATCACCACTATGATGGTGGTGGTCTTTGACTTTAATAAAATACTAACAAAGAAATGCTAACAATGACAAGATTTAAATACCTCATCACTCCAGCTAAATTTAAAACCTCACAGATGACATTACTTATTGTTTGCAGAGAACGGTATTTAAAAAAAATATCAATACTAAAATTTGCGTGGTGATTAATTATGGCCATATAAAATCATCATTTTGTCAGTTTCCACAAAAGTTCCTTGGCATGCTTTGTTTTAATTATAAGGACTAAATTTATTGCTCATTTAGCAAGTCATCTACTTTACAAATCTCAGATTTGATCAGACTTGCATATATGTCATAGCCTTTTTTACCTAAAAAGAATTAAAATTTTAAATACAGTGAACACGTTACAATACTTGCTGTGATAAGCTTCCAGGTCACTGAAAAAAGCAAAATGGGAAGGGAGGGAACTATCAGATTTACCTTATATTGAAAAAAGTTCACAAGGTTGGCTTATACATTGTATACAGAAATACACAAAGAAAACATTTTTAGGAAGCTTCTATTAAAACTATTTACCAATTGATTTACATTTATTAAGTCTCTTTTTTTTTCAGATTGAAAATAGTATGTTGTAGCAAAATGTTGGGAAAAATAAAATTTAGCTTCATAAACTTGAACAAAAAATGTCTCTACAGTACAAGGAGATAATTACATGTTACTTCTATGAAGAAAGAAACAAGTTCCTTTCCAATATACTGGTGTTTATCAACTTGATAAAATTGTAGTTAAAAAAACATAGGTAATCAGAGATTACAGACCCCACCTTAGCGAAGTAAGGCAAAGTCCCACACTAAACAATAATCTAGTTATGTGCATCCCTATAGATGTAACATTTATGCACTTTTGGTCTGACAGGGCTTGCAGTTAATTGGGAATGGACAAAACTAAAAACTTTACACTAGTCACTAATCCAGAAAATGTAAGTCAAATTCAGCATCTGAAGCAAGTTTGAGAGTGTTCATCCTGTGATGCATCATCCATGCAAGTTTGGTTAAGATAGGCATTATAGATTCTTGTAATGGACCTGCTCCAAAAACATAACCCTGGTCACTCATCTGGAAAATATAGGTCAGATCCGAAGCAAGTCCAGTAGTGTGCATCCTTAGATGTATCATTCATGCAAGTTTGATCAACATAGGCTTATAGTTACTTGGAAATGAGACATGTTCCAAAAACTTTAACCTGGTCACTCATCCGGAAAATGTAGGTCAGATCCAGCATTTGAAGCAAGGCCAGTAGTGTAGAAGCTTAGAATATATATCATCCATGCAAGTTTGGTCAATAAAGGGCATATAGTTACTTGGAAATGAGATCTGATCCAAAAACTTTAACCTGATCACTCATCCAGAAAATGTAGGTCAGATCCAGCATCTGAAGCAAGCTTGGTAGTGTGCATCCTTAGATGTATCATCCATGCAAGTTTGGTCAACATAGGGCTTATAGTTACTTGGAAATGAGACCTGCTCCAAAAACTTTAACCTGCTCATAAAACATTAACCTGATCATTCCTTAGCTGAAATTGCAGCATCTGAAACCTTGACTGGTACAATGAAATATACTAGAAGCATCTTCCATGCATCTCTGATTAATGTAGGGCACTGAAGTACTTAAAAAGAAAACTGCTCCAAAACCTTTAACCTGGGACACTGATGCCGACACCGATGCCAAAGCCAAGTGTATCACATAAGCTCTCCCCAACTTTGTTGAGGTGAGCTAAAAATTGGGAAAGCTACCATTTGAGATTACATATTTCCATCAACCTTGGAACTGTTGTTAGCTTACCTATATAGTTTGTTAATATATGATATACAAGTATAGTTTGTTAATAAATGGTATACAAGTATAGTTTGTTAATAAATGATATACAAGTAACAGTGTTACTTCTCAGCTCCTCTGCACTTGATAAGGACCCCATCCTACAAAGTCTAGTCCAGTCTACTAATCAGCTCTAATTTTTTTCTTTTTGCATTCTACTTACCAGATCTTTTTTTTTTCTTTTTTTTCAGGCAATGAGGACCCCATCTTACAAAGTCTCTAGTGCATTCTACTTGACCAGATTTTTCTTTTTTTGTGGGCAATGAGGACCCCATATCCTGTGTAATCTTTGTATGCTACTCACCAGATCTTCTTTACTCAATGAAGACCCCATCCCCTGTGTAATGTTTGTATACTACTCACCAGATCTTCTGCACTCAATGAGGACCCTGTCCTGTGAAGTCTGTGATAATCATATGATGTATTTCTGCCTCCAGAACTGTGAAAAAAGAAGTCATATTTAATTCAGTTCATGTACTTTGCAAGTTTCTACTATAAGACTACCAAAGATCTTTACATTAATCTGGATATCACCCAGGATTTTGTTTTGAGACTTGAGTTGGCCCCCTTTATTCTGAATGGTTTTATCAATTTATGTGAAACTCTTTTCAGCCCTACCCAGCTCAAATGGCAATGATTTGAAAAATCTTGAATTTAAATAACATTAGAATGCTTGCATATATCAATCTAAAGCCTACAGAATTTTCAACATTAGAATATTGTGAACAAAGGGTCCATACTTTTTTTTTTACTACATGAGTAGAAACTATCTGGTACTTCCAAGTTCACTCATATCAAAAGGATAACCTATACACAAGCAGAAGGAGTTTTAATGTTGGTGATGTTAAAAACACCTTACTTTTCATTTAAGATAAATCACCTATGCCTTTCAAAATAAATAATTTATACTCATACCAATTCAGCAGAAACAAATTATAATGAACTTAGGATAAGTATGGTATAAATAAACTGGGGACTCTTCCTATCAAATATTCTGTCTTCATGCAATTCATATATGAATAAGGTTCCTTGCAAACATGAAATCTGATTTCTCAAAATGTGGCCTCTGAGGCTAGCAAGTCTTTGAGTTTTGTATATTGTAATAAATGGAAGTTTTCTGTGTATTAATCACTAAGTAGTAGCATATCTACATTATTTGACAGGACTCAATCAAAATAAAAAAACAAAATTATTTTTGAGACATTGGTCTTTGAGTTCAGTCAATACAAGTACTCTTTCGATTGCAAGTTGAAAAGTGAGTGGTCTAATGGTGATATGATGCACACATGAATAAAAGGGTATTCAATCTGCCTCACCCATAGTATTTTTGCAGACTTCCTGACATAATGGCCTGTTCCATTGCCCTTTTCTTCTGGTGCTTTTTGAAGGATCTGTAGATCATCTCAAAGTCATTGTGCTGTTGGTATGAAAATATACCTATTATAATATGTAGTTTAGTCCAGTTACATTACTCTCTTGGTCTTTGAAGACGATTTAGGCCAAAAAAATTAATCTTTACTTTCTCAGGCCAAAATTTTCCAAATTCAATGCGGCAGGCAGTTTTTTTTTTTTTTTTCAGGAAGCAGGTGTCATCTCTGTTCTTGTCAGTTGATAAATAAAATGATGGCATCAACTGAGTCTTCCTTTCTTTGTTCTCTTACATTAATTATAATATGTACTCAACTTTAAATAATGTTATTCCAAATGTTTGTATAAAAGTTAAATTCATAAAATAGAGTGTTAACAAGAAATGCTGATAGAAGGGAAAAACTCAATTTTCTTTTTCAACTTGGATTAAAAAAAGACAATTCAGTTATTTCCCTTTACAATTTGTCAATAAAACTGATCAATAAGGCACTGTTTGATCTTATGCGGGGGTGCCTGAGAAACTATAAATTAATTCTTTCTGCCTTAAAGTACAAAGATAAGGTACTTTGTCTCATTCTGATTTATATATGACTGCCGTCATGAGAAAAGGGCCCTTAAGGTCAAAATTTCACAAATTGACTTTTTGGTATTTTTTGATAGCCTGACTCTTTCTGATTGCAAAAATACATAACTTTTATAAATATCTCACTTTTTCTATATTTTATGAGCATTTTAGTAAGGCGCCTCAAAATAACGTTGACGTTACTCACTGAAAACGTAATGACGTCGCGTGCGTCAAATTCAGTTTCCTAACATTCTTAAAATTATTTAAATAACTTTAATCGTTTTGACACAAATAAACTTGAAAAAAAATGATTTCTTCTTCCAAGCTTCTAGTATGTAATTATTCCTAAGGAAAGTCGACTTTATTCATACTATTTTAGAGACAGATTTAGTGATATCGTAAAGGAGGGGGGTGGGGTGATCAAGACAGGATCTAGGAATGGTTTATATTCATTTGAAAAAATAACATTTGTACAATTCCACTATTTCAGCACAAGATATTCTTTTTATATTTAATACTATAGCCAAATTTATACAATATATAAAACAATTTTAAATTAAAAACCTTAAAAGAAAAAAATCACAGGTGTCTAATAGAGAAAGGATAGATTCAACCCAAGGAAGGGCAACGCGCATAACGCGGGACATCAGCACATCGATCCCGATATATAAAAAAATATTTTTGGTTTAATATAAAGAGGCATCCCCCCCTCCCCTTCGACACACACACTATATCAATGTGATGTTAACCGACTTTAAAAGTTAAATTTGAATAAAAAAGAAAAACCTCGGCCCTGTTTGTTTGTACATAATCAGCAACTTTTTCTGCATTACTGCATGAGTAGAAGCTAGGCTCGTCTAGTATGGACTTATTTCTATATTCAGCGAAACAATTTGTAGTCGACCTAAGCAGTGATTAGTCCGTTGCAATGTAGCAGCAATCTTCGAATGACTTTAAACACCCGAAAATCTACCTTATACGTGACTGAATCATGCGTAGCACGGATTCAACCTATTCACGCGTAAACAAAATGAACAACTAAATGATCTTCTATACCGATAGACCTTCTCTGCATACATAACAAACACACGTGTTTTCCCGTAACTTTTATAAATATATTTGTCAACTTCTTTAAAGTTTTTAAAGTAAATCATGCTTAATAAAAAAAGCGGTTGTAAATGCTTTGTTTTTTTTTTTTTGGGGGGGGGGGGGGGGGGGGGGGGCTTTGCACCTTTGCTTGCTTTCGACGCTACTACTGTATCGCTTGGACACATCTCTTATAAGGGTCGCTTATGTAATGATTCAATGTCGATACGATTTGGAAATTCGCTATCATATTGCCAGATACTAATTACTCAGTATCACCTGCTGGACATGCAAAGATAGCTGGCAGATACGTGTCATATTTTAAGCTTATCATTTGAAACATTTGAAACATTTTATTCACTTTATGGCCTCACATGAGGCATAAAAGTACAAAAAGAAATAAATCAACAATGAAAAGGTAACAAATGAACAAAGGATTAACATATATACAATATTAATTTAGAGGTATTGGAAGGAATTTCAAGAGTGAAATAAAGACATTACAATCTTACAAAATTTAGCCAAGCCAATTAAGGTAAATTTATCATCACTGTTAAACAGGTCAGCAAAACTATTGATATTTTTCACTTTGTAAACTTTTTCAGGTATCAATGCTCAATTCTAGAAAAAATTTAATTCCTTGTAACATTGCGCTCGATCTGAAATAATAACCTCTCTGGATTTTTGGAATTGATAAAATCTCGTCAGATAATAATCACTCACAATGCATGTGTAAACGATTGTCTGGTTTCCAACTCAGATTTACGGAAAGTTCTGTAAAAAATAACATTGTATAGTTTGATCAAAGAGAGGGTTGTACTGCTCTTGACTCTTTTTAATATATGTACACTTAACGGAGTTGGATTTTTCTAGGCAAAATAAAATATAGTTGCTTTACAATTTTGACGAAATCTATTTGAAATTAAAACTGAATATCTCTCAAGACTTAAATATATTTTTACGCAGTTAAGGTCATCTATTCATCTTAATCCGTGACATCGGCTAACCAGACATCAAAGGTTTTTTTTTTTTTTTTTTTTTTTTTTCTTCAAAATTATATATATATTTTTTTATTAAAAGCAGAAAGGTATGTGTATTTGTTTAATCATTCCCTTAAAGTCAGGTACAGTTATAAACTTCGGCCTCATGGTCCATGGAATAATCCCCGTACACCCTTTATTGAACCTGGATAACTAATAGTATCCCGGCATCAACGGAACTTTCAGAAAAAATCGAGATATCCGGGTTATCGAGATGAGACTCGACGTCCAAGATTTAAACGCGAAACGTGACTAATTCATCATATACATGATTTCAATAGTCAGTAAAAAAAAAATGCTTCCTTTCATATTTCACGGTCATCAAAATGTTACATGAGCCTCCGTATTTTTTTGTTTTTTTTTTGTTTTTTGTTTTTTTTTTGTTTTGTTTTGTTGTTTTTTGTCGCTCGAAACATCACCATTGCTTTCTTTTCCATCTTTCTCAAAATGTAGATGTTTTGATTGTCTTTGTTGTCTTACAGTTGGTGTTAATGTCGTTGATGATTAGAACATTTTTATTACATTATTATATGACATTCATAACCACTTGTTAGTAGTACTTTTTTCCTCTATCAGTGATCAATACTCAAAAGATGTCGCCATATCAACATTTACCAGAAGTTCGTAGTTTCGTAATCTATCGTTTAATCTGTTTTTTCTTCTTCTGTTTCATACATATTTTCACGCATAATGTCACGTTCGATATAATTATTATTTTCTTCAACGTTGAGTGTAATGCTCATGGAAAAGCCCACATTAAATGTATTTTGATAAAATTCCTAAATCAAGCGCAATTTAACTTCAAGCCAGCTTTCATCGGAATAATTTAAGAAAATTGATGAAGTAATTGTTATCAGAGTGTACTTTTTTTTTTTATACATTTATTTGATCATTTCATTATTTTTTTTTTAATTATATTTTTAGCAAAATTTTCGTGGCACCGTTTTCTCCATTTTTTTCCTAGGCATATTCTTTTGTTGTTAATTTTGTATAGATTTTTTTATATAACATTTATACAATCCACCTCTTTTCATTTTTTTGTAGTTCATGAAGGTTCTAATCTCCCATGTTACAAGTATCTATATCCAAAACAAGATGTTCTCTTTTTTTAGTTTGAACTTTTACCGGTTGTCTTTTTATTCCTCGATTTATCTATTTTTTTATTTTTATTTTTTTGTTTGTTTGTCAATAATCTCTCTCTCTCTCCCCCCCCCCCCCCCACAACCACACACACCGACGCTTCACCCTTCTCTGGTCTAATTGTGCATATCAATATGATTAACTATATGGATTAAAATTTAAATAAAGACTTTTAAATGAAGGAATTTTTAAATTAAGAAGCACTAATAAAGTACGCGTATATGTGCATTGATCTCTCTTTCTCTCTCTCTGGACAAAAATATTTACGTGCATGTAGAATACCTTTTAATAATAAGTCTAATTCACATGAGTCAAATTTATGTATTTGAAAATTGCTCAGAAAACAAATAAACAGTATTTTGAGTCATGCATAGTATATAGACATCGCTATAAATCGCTGTATTGAACAATGTGTTCAATGTCGTGTTTAGATTAATTATGCGATATCAAGTAAAATGCTTAATAATAAACAGAATTATGAATAAATACATGTACTTAATAGTAATAATATTATTTATTACAAATTTCAGCATCAATTTTCATATATTTTTTTTTCATTTCACCTGGAAATCCAATTTTATTTCTTGTTCACGAAACACTGTCGACAAAAATTACTTCCGTGTTCACAACACTGCGACTTTGACGTCGTTTTCTGAGCATTGTGACGTCAAAAGATAAGGGCCCTTTTCTCATGACGGCAGTCATATTATTTACAAGTGTACTTGACCATTCAAAAAAAAAATGAATGCACTTTTCATATTATACATAAAAAAATAGTGTACAATTCTTTTATTCAACTGACCTTTTAATAACATCAGTGATTGAACATCATAGAGAATAGCAAAGGAGAATATCTCCTCTCAACAGAGCACAAATTTCTCTATAAGATCAATCTATAGCCATGTCCAGCAACACTAAACCCAGTGGTTCAGAATTTCACAAATCTGGTAAAAATACCCTTGCTCATTGCAGTTTGGTGCCTAGATACCCAGAAGTTCAAAGCATTAATGTATTTTCAATATATAATCGATAGAGTGCTGCAGTAACACCAGAACCTATGACCCAGGGGCTGTGAATTCCACAATTTTGAAAAAGGAGCCATTGCATGTCAAAATATGCACTTAGTTAATCTGCTGAATACCCAGAAGAAGAGAAGAGGATTTTTAAAGAATTAATGTATTTTCACTATAGAGTCACACTCTATCACAAGAGCCCCTGACCAGGATAAGTGAAATTCACAATTTCAGAAGAGGCATTCTTGCTAATCATACATCATGCAGTTATTTTGTCTGTTTAATACCCAAGGGCAGAGAAGAAGATTTTCATTGAATTAATGTATTTCCACTATATGTATGATCAATAGAACCTTGCTTTAACACCAAAACCTAAACATGTACAGGGGCCATGAACTTCACAATTTTGGAAGAGGCACCTTTCCTCATTATAACCATGCACTTGGTATCTCTGCTAAATATAAAGGGGGGAGGAGAAGAAACAAAGGATTTATGCATTTTCACTTTAGGATCAATAGAGCCCCACCTTAACTCCAAGTATGACTGCTTGATTTCGAGGAGTAAAGAAGAAGATTTTTGAAAACTGTATTTAATTTTGGGGAATTTTGGTCCACCCCTCAGGCCCCAAGGGGTAACAGAAAATGAAATTCACAATTCTTGTCCCTCTTTGCCCAAAGATGCTCTAAAATTAATTTGAAATGATTTAGTGGTTTATGAGAGGAAGCTGAAAATGTTCAAAAGTTTACAACAAACAACGATGGATGACACATGTCTATACATAAACTACAGATAGAAATTGGTCATTTGAGTGACTCAGGTGTCCTAAAAATGGAGGAAATATATAACAAATACTATATGCCCCCACCATATTCAGACAGGCATAAAAATCTTGAAGGGCAAAGATGCTTTTTTTACTATCATTAACAAACTTCATTCACCCCCACTGAAGAAGTTGCACCTGCACTGAATCAGAGGGCACATGTACTCTGTTACTCATCATCATGTCATCAGAGCTTATCCCGCCTCTGATAAAAATCTTGAAATTTCATTGGTTGAAAAGAATACTGTATTAAACCAAATGATGCTGTCTACTGACATTATATTCTTAATGTGCCCCCTCCACTGACCTACCCACCACACATCAAATCAATGTGCCCCCTCCACATGCCATACTGTTCAGAACATATTCAATATGTTGTTTTCATTTGCACACGCAAAGAGCCTAATAACTAAAGTCACATAAGCATCAAACAACATCACAATGTAAACAATTGTTATGGAAGAGTTTAAGTTTCTACATAACTAATAATGTCTTACCTGAAGATTTAATGTTGTAGACAAGAGATCATACACTTCCCTTAGCAGGCTACTGATCTTCTGGCCACAAAACATAACCTGGGCTCTTCTCCGCTTGGATTCCTCCTTTTTTGGATCCACCTCTTTCTTTCTTGAGATGTCAGCTATACCACCAAACTCAAATGGTCGAACTCCATTGGCTTTGGTCTCCTATGAAAAGACAGCCACAAAGTGTCGGTATGTACTTGTGTATGTATGTTATATAACACAGAAAATACACTAAATCAGAAACACTGAGTAACCTCTGTAGACAGACACCTTAATGTTACTCTTAATATGATTGTACATGTACTGGTCTGCTCTTCTTATCAATAGATGAATAAAAGTTGAATCTGGACTTGTACTATATTTTTTTCAAGTATAATGTGTTCTGTTGTTTTCTAAACTTGTGCTATCTTTTACTGAAAGTTTTACCATAGAAATGCAGTGTAGTGTAAATTATAAACTTGTTATCTGTAATAACACAGTATCTATAATAACATAGTATCTGTACACACCAGCTGTAGTAACATTGTACCTTTATGTTACCTTCAGAAACATATAATCTCTAGGTAAATAAATATTACCTTGGGTTCTTTGTATATCATGCCACTCACAGAGGACACAAAATCTGCAACCATGTTCAATATCACATTCATCTGGAATGGAAAAAATACAAGCAACTCTAAACACTGCATTCAGCGAGTTACTACGAAAAACATTATAAATCAACTTGCATTGACAAAAACATCCCAAATCAATAGTGATTCTTCCTATCCATTTTTTTCTTTTCCTTTTGCTCAATATTATATGTCAGGTTCTTAGCAAAAACCTGATGTGAGTATTATCAAAATGTACCCTGCTCTGCAAATCACCAACTTGAAAGAGGACTTTTTCTCTTTGGGATATGTCCTCGTGATCTACAGGTTGTTCAGTGTAAGTGGGCTCCTGTCTGGTAAATCTAGTGGGGGCTCTAACTAAAGATGGCAGTTTTGTTTTCTCTTTTCTACTGGGCTGAAAAGGAGATGCAGGTATATAAAGAGAGACAACTCCTTTGAGAAATAATTAGGAATTTTGTCTACAAGAGTTATTTTTCCTTTTCATCTAGCATGAAGTTTCAAATTATAGTATTACAATTAATAATTTACATTATAAAAAGTTATCAAGTATATTTGATCTCTCAAAATGATGTGGTTATATACAATCTGTCAAACTTTTAATACCCTTTTTGGCTGAGTCTTCTGTTTTTCTACAGCCAAAACAGCTGTTTTGGGTTTGATAGGTTTTTCTGCTAACACAGTTTCTTGCTTTATCTGTATGAGAAAAAGCAAGATCTTTGTAACTATATTATCAAAAACATATGCGCTATAAATAAGTATGTACCTAATGCATTTATATTTTACAGTTAGATAAATAACATGAATTCTGTATTCAATGACAACCACCCATCTTCCCATCATACCGGAATCCATAAAAAGAGCTCATATCAACTTCACAGAATTTACCCTGAAGTGCCCATGATCAAATTTTAATTTATGTCAGATTTTTTTTTTCTAGTAATATATACAGAAATGGTTGTGCTTCTTAATTAACCTCCACATGAGCTTCTTCCTCTTCATCCAGATCTTCCACTTCTGTATCTTCCTCTTCCTGTTCTACAGGTGCTTCCTCTTCTGATGGGAATTTTGTTGGTTCTACTTTCTGAATTTCCTGAACCTGCATAGGGGCAACTTCCTGAACACTTTCAACTTCCTCCATTTCAACTTCCTGTCTAAGTTCAGTGACTAAAGATTGTTGTGATGATGGTAGTTTTGGCTCCATCTCAATGTGTTTCTGTCAAGAAAAACTTGTAACTCAATCTTTAACAATCTTCCAAAAATTAAATTTTAAATGGAGGTATTTACTACATAATATCTATAAAAAATATAAAATTAGTCGCAAGTGACTAAATGTTCATTTCAATTCTTATTCTACATAATGGATTACATGATAATGGATTACATTTACCAACCAATTTTCAACCAATTCACCTTTAAATTTTCTGCAAACACATGATACTACCATTTATTTATGTTATCTTGTTTTCCATTTTTTGTTACCTGATCAGGAAAGATGTGTTCAGACTGCAGCAATCTCAGATCAGAGATTTCTCTGTATGCCTCACTTAATTTCATTTCCGTTTCAGCCAACAGTTTCTTGAATTGCTGGATTGCATTGGTTAATTTCTCTATCTCAGCATCTTTAGCTTTTATTTGGTCAGCTGTGTTGGTGTCCTTTATCTCATCAACAGGAACCTTCTGTAAGTAAAACCCAATAACATGACATTAAAAAAATATGTACTAACTAAAAGTGAAAAAGATGCCTTATTCTCAGCATGGCAAAAATTTTTGAGATATCTACTGTGCTTTTAAATAATACATGACTGGTACTACTGATTGCAGTAACAATTAACATAAAACCTTTTCAGGAATTCCAGCAGGTTTAACTCTACTGCATTTCTTACAAGGAGGAGGTGGTCTGCTGCAATACACATAAATATATACATATCATGATATACATACAAGGTGCTTCCTTTTCATAAAACTATAGTTATATATATATCTAACTTTCATAATACCTTTCGAAAACTTGGAACATTGAAACTTTAGAGCAGAAAACATGCACGTATGGTAATGAAAGGATAAGGTGATATGAACAGTACAGTATTTCAAACAACAAATGTAAAATACAGTCAATCCACTTTATTTTGAACTTGACTGGGCAGAGTAAAAAGATATCTATGTATGATGACATGATACCAAATTAATGATGATGATGATCTGAGGATTCAAGATACTGAGGTTAAAAAACATAAACATAAAGAAAAGTGGTTGGGATTTCCAGCTCATTTTGACATCCATGTGTTTGAAATAAAAGTTTGAGATAGAGCCAAACCTCAGAATTCAAATAAAAGAACACACCTTGAAGCCTTCTTGACAGCAGCTGCTAATTTTTTGATTTCATTTTCCTTGGCCACTAAATCAGCATTTAATTCATCCACTTTTGCACACAAGTTTTTGTTTTCATTTTCTAACTCTGTTAGAGTTGCATCCTAAAAGTATATATAAGCATTAAAATGATAAATATTTCTAAGTTCCTTTTGTGAATTAGTATGATCTGTATGGTGGCTATAAAGTCACTCCTTTAGAATCCATCATAATAAGTGTATTATAATATAATAATAATTGAATCTTTAATAACCCAGTAGAGGTTAATATATTTAAGAAGACTTCGTAGACCTGATACTTGGCAGTTTTAAAATGTATACTTCATTTTAAATTTTCCAAACTTCAGACTTCAACAATTGCCTCTCTATAACAAATGAATTAAGTTTTACATCCAAATGTTAAAAATTTGTCTGCCTTGTCTAACAGTACAGGAGTTATGTCAGCTAATTTCTGGTTTTACATACACGTACATGCATCATAAAAATAAAGCATAATTTGCAGATTTCTGCAGGACATAAACAAGCCATCTACTGACTACTGGTAACTGCCAAAACTATAATGTAACTGAAGATAATCTACTGAACACTTAATTTGTTTGTTGGTGTTACCTTTATAATGCATAATTTTAATTGAAAATTAACAGTTTGAAACCATGCAGATTACTATTTTTCCCTGGTAACTGAGTATAAATTTTGGTATTCAATAACCTGACCTCCATATGACAAATCGGTAAATAGGTATTTACTGACAGCCTACTTTTAAAGTCTTTATCTTAAGGTGTTGAAGTTTTAATCTATCGACCTAATATATTACTGATTAGCATGTCCTTTTTTAAGAGATAGATAAATATTTCTTCACTAAATACTCAGTCTGAAATATTATACACAATGATTTAAATATCTTCATAAAATTTTATGCATTGTACCTTTGCTTCAAGTCTGGGTTCAAATTCCCTCACTTTCAGATCTGTTTCCTTAAGTTCCTAGAGTTCACATAGAAAAAAAAAATCAAAATCTCAGTCTTGAAAAATATGCATCAAATTGAAAAGTGCTTGTGTTAAAAGAATCTATAAATAATTTAAGAATCATTGGCTAAAGTACAGTAAATATACTGTTAATAAATGAACAACTTTTACTGTTAACAATTTGCTTTAAATAACATTACAGGGCAATTATAATCAATTTTTTTTTCATGTGGTGAAAAATTTATCAGAATTTTCTTATATGATGAAACAGACAGATTCAGGATCTTTTTATTTATTTATTTAATTAATTTTATTATTATTATTATTATTTTTTTTTTTTTTTTTTTTTTTTTTTTTTTTTTTTTTTTTTTTTGCAGTTAATACAGGAGACATTTGACTTTCCAATTAGTACACAAATTCAGACATTCCCTCTGCAACACTCTCTGTTCATCTTTCAGGATCTGTCCATTTTACCTTTTTCAGAGCTTCAATCTTTCAGTATCTGTCCATTTTACCTTTTTCAGAGCTTCAATGGTGTCTTCCTGCTGTCGTATTCTAGTCCTCAGAATAAAGGGGTCACTGGGCATCTCTTTTGGACCATCATCACGCCCTGTCAGCTGTGGTTTGATTAAATGTTCAAATGAATTAGAATATCTAGGATATTTCATTCTATGTACACGCAATCAATGCATCATGATATTACTACACATAGTGTCACATATTCTGCAATTTTACACCATCAGTAAATATTCCATGCTGTGTCTTAAATCATATTGTTTTTCCATTAATATTAGGAGTATATGTTTAGAATAAGTACAGTATATGTATAGGAATTTTATGTCCAATTTTTCATGAGACTATGCAACCTATAATTACATGTCAATGTTAATTAAATACTGCTCACTTTTCAAATTAACTTCAAGGGGATTGAAAGTTGTTTTTTTTTAACAAAATATAAACATTTTCAGAAGTACGAGTACAACTGTACGTGTACATAAAATGGAGTATTCAAAATTTAGCACAATCACTGGGTATGGAGTTGTTGGTGAAATCATGAATTAGCGCTATACATGTCCGTGCCATATATTGTATTTATAAATAATTTCTTAGCGGTATTCATGATTTAGCGCATCATTGTCTGCGCCAAAGCTGCTAAAATATGAAACCCGCTTTTTTAAGTACACATGCAGTACTATACTATTTAACCTCCACAAAACCTATCTGCCTAACAGTCCATAGCTGTTTCTTAGTTTCAACACTTGTAGTACGTCAACACTAAACAATTAATATCTAGCTGAACAATGGTTGGTGAAAATTTTTGCCTCTCTGTGTCAAAAGACTGGACATTAAGAAAAGTGTTGGCCTTAGTCTTAAGTTTTGGAATCGTCACTTTATAAAAGTTTCCATAGATTTTGAAGGTACCCCTTACCTCCACAAATATTATTGAAACAGAACTGTTTTATTACAAAGTTTATATATACCAACTTTCCTAACAAATGCAGGATTCTCATGATTTGAACCTCCCATTCCTCTTTCTCAACTGGAAAAGTAAATACCACTTTTCCTGATTTTGGATTTTTTCCATGAGATGGAGTCCACAGTACATGTATATGAACTTGTGTCTTATGATTAAGTAATTTATAACTACACTACCAGATACGGCACTGTGCATGTCACTGCATCCCTAACATTTACCATCTAATTGGATTAACCACCATGATACTTTGTGCCAAGAGATTGGGCATTGTGTTTACTATGTCCAGAAAACTTTTCCATTGTGACTACAAATGCATTTGATAGGGCACCCAGTCTTTCCAATAAGAAGACATCGGACCATCAGACCTGACCGATGTACAGTGCCTCATGACTGTTGCATCATTTTTTACACCAGACTAGAATGTCTGATGTCTAAGTGTCTGATTTTGAGTTTAACCATTTAGATACAGATTCATAAAAATAGGTAATCAAAGATTACAGAGCTCACCTCAATGAATGTTATCTTAAAATAAAGCAAAGTCCCACACTAAACTAATAATCTAGTAGTGTACATCCTTTGATGCAACATTTATACAATTTTGGTCTGAAATGGCTTGCAGTTACTTAGGAATGGACTTATTCTAACTTTAAAGGACTCATTATGCAGAAAATATATGTCATATCTAGCATCTGAAGCAAGTTTGCTACTGTTCATCCTTTAAAGCTTCATCCAAGACATCAATGCAAATTGATGTCTTTGATGTCTACCTGTTCCAATATGTCAACATGTTCCATTATATCTACATGTGTCATTATATCTGCATGTGTTATGATGTCTGCATGTGACATCATGTCTATATGTCTACCCATCTATAATGTCTATTGTGTCATTTTGTCTAACTTTAAATGTCTATGTGTGCCATTGTCTCTACATGTCTCATTATGTCTACCTGTGCAATTATGCTTACCTATTGCATTGTGTCTACCTGTGTCCCTGTGTCTACGTGTGGCATTATGTATACCTCAGGCATTATGTCTATCTATTCCATTATGTCTATTTGTGCCATTATGTCTTCATGTGCAATTATGTCCATCTGTGCCTAATGTCTCTACAATGCCATCATTTCTGCCTGTGTCATTATATCTACATGTGCCATTATGTCTTTATGTGCCATTATATCTACATGTGCCATTATATCTACATGTGCCATTATATATATATGTGCCATTTTGTCTATCTGTGTTATTATGTCTACTTGTGCTATTATATACATAAGCCATTATGTCTAAACGTGCCATTATATCTACATGTGCCATTCTGTCTATCTGTGTCCTTATTTCTACTTGTGCTATCATGATATCTACCTAGGCCATCATGTTTTTCCGTCCATGTCTACCTGTACCATTTTGTCTAGCTGTACAATTATGTCTACCTCTGTCATTATATCTACCTGTGCCATTATGTTGACCTATGAATTAAGTCTACCTGTGTCATTATGTTGACCTATGAATTATATCTACCTGTGCCATTATGTTGACCTATGAATTATGTCTACCTGTGTCATTATGTTGACCTATGAATTATGTCTACCTGTGCCATTATGTTGACCTATGAATTATGTCTTCCTGTGCCATTATGTTGACCTATGAATTATGTCTACCTGTGCCATTATGTTGACCTATGAATTATGTCTTCCTGTGCCATTATGTTGACCTATGAATTATGTCTACCTGTGCCATTTTGTTGACCTATAGATTATATCTACCTCTTCCATTATACTGGATAGTTTCTGTTTTGAATCTTCCTCTTCGTCGCTCTCCTCCTCCTCCTCCTCTTCTTCATTCTCCTCCTTCCTCTTTCTTTTTTCCATTTCTTTCAGCTGTTTTTCTATGAACTAAATAATTCATCAGACAGTAAAGATCAATGGAATTTTTAGCAATAACTTTTCTTTTTTTAAGTTCTTAATGTAATACATGTACATCATATACGAGGGGTTATCAAAAAGTTCGTGGACTAGCGTCATAAAATTAAAACCGCTTAAGATACATCAATGAATTTTTAAACATTAAATAAGCATCTTCTTTTCTATCTGTAAAATAAACTATAAATCATAAGTATTATTTTTTAGTGAATAGTAAATGTTTTTGCAAGCAATGGTATGTCAAGGCGGCGCAACCTCGAACATGACGTATTCTCTGCCTGAGTGTAACTGAGAAAAACTCTTTCTAATATGAACATTTGTCATCCGAAAATCCCATTAATTCACTCATGTGATATGATACAATTTTTCCGTAAAAGTTGCATTTTTTACCTCATTCTGTATATTCTATGAAATATTATCGTAAATTTTATAGGGAATGTCCAAACAATAAAGGGGTTAAAAATGACGTCGAAAGGGGGTAGGGTGTCATGTTACAACATTCTATAAAGATTCAGACCCTGGAAAACCTGACATAGACCTTGAAAATGTTTAAACAGGCTACAGAGAAATAAAATACATCCAGAGTACTTGTATTTAAATACAAAAACAGATTCAGCAAGAAAAGAGGCACACGGTTAATGTCGATTTGTAGTCAGGGTGTCCAAAGTCAGACACATCGAAAAGTGACGTTGATCATTGGTTGACATGAACTCAGGCAAGAAAATTATGCTTACAAAATCAAGCGACGATTTTTTTCTATGAATAGGTTTAATATTTACAATATTAATGCATTGAAATCAGGTGTTAATGATATTGTAAAGTCATATAAAACAAGACGGGTTTAGGTCTTTACTTTACTCCAGAGAATCTCATCAAGATAAGTGTATTGAGGCAGAGAGAGAGCGGGCATTGAGAAATAATGTCGTTGTCGGACGTCATGAAACTAAACGGCGACAGCGCCGGGTGATCATATAATGCCCTTTTTATTTAAGAATAATTTGGCAAATTATCAATATATCAAGCTGAAATTTTTAACACTTCTTCAACTTTTGTTGTTTTATGTTCCCTACAAATTTTGTAATCAACAACTACATAATAATAATTTTATCGCATCAGTCCACGAACTTTTTGATAACCCCTCGTATAAGTAAAAATTAAGTTTACCTTTTTGGCTTTTTCCAAGTCCTCTTCATACCTTTTGACGGTTTCTGTGGCTTGTACTAATTGGACTTTCAGGTCAGTGCAGTCATCTGCTAGCTGACCTTTGACCTGAATTGCAAATCATTATTTAGAATGGTCATATTCTGGAAGACATACCAGTTAAAAACAGGAATGTAAGACAACAAAAATAATGACTATTTCACAGAATTTTAGCACTTTTTTTGTCCATTTACACCTATAATATTCATGAAATTATTTCTCTTTCTTTTCAGTCACATGCAAAAAAAAATATAAAAACAAACATTGCATAGATTTGATCAAGCTAAAAATAGAGAACAATTCAAGAGGATAATTAATTTTAAAACACCACGACCAAGCAGAAAACAACAGAAGGAAAAAATTTACTGTGGAATCATTCTAATTTAGGTGGAGCTCTTTTTGAGGATTACTAAACATAGGTAATCAGAGATTACAGAGCCAACCTCAATAAATATTGTCTTTAAGTAAGGTAAAATCCCACACTAAACTAATAATCTAGTAGTGTGCATTCCTACATGCAACATTTATGCAATTTTGTCTGATAAAGCTTGCAGTTACTTGGGAATGGACTTGTCTAAAAAGTTTTACCTAGTCACTCATTCAGAAAATGCAAGTCAAATCTAGCATCTGAAGCAAGTTTGAGAGTGTTCATCCCTTATGCATCATCCATGCAAGTTTTGTTCAGATCGGCCTTATAGTTTCTTGGTAATGGACCTTCTCCTAAATCTTTAACCTGAAGCAACTCTGGTAGTGTTCATCGCTTGATGCATCATCCAGGCAAGCTTGGTTAAGGTAGGCCTTATAGTTTCTTGGTCATGGACCTGCTTCAAAAAATTTAACCTGTAGGTGTAATTTAGGTCAATTCCTGCATCCAAAGCAACTGTGGTAGTGTGCATCAATAAATGTATCATCATATCATCAGTGCAAACTTTGTAAGCATAGGGCTTGGTCACTTAAGAAACTGCTGACAAAAACTTTAACCCGGTGGCTCATCTGAAAAAAGTACCGTATATAGCGGGTACTCGCCTATAAGTCGGATTTTTGGGAGTGAAATTTTGGTCCAAAACTCTATGTCTTAGGCGGGTCATAAAACGATTGGTATTTTTCTTAACGATGAAAGGTTGTGTTTTATAAACAATCCCACTATCTTTGAACAAAGTCTTTATATATTATATCAAATATGTATTCTAAGATTATGCATAAAGTAAACAAGTATTTACAATTTTTTTTTTTTATCTCTTATTTATTAATGATTTAGAATTAAATATTGATGTCATTTTTTAAAAAAATAATGTTTGAAACCAGATTAAAACATAAGAGAAATGATTTGAAATTGTCAACCAATTCTTGCAAAAAGTTGCACCGACTTATAAGCGGGTCAATGGCAAATCCCTTCAAAATAACCGCAAAAAATACAACCGACTTATAGGCGGACCGACTTATACGCGAGTATATACGGTAGGTCAAATTCAGCATCCAAAGCAACCCTAATAGTGTCCATCCTTAGATGTATCATCCATGCAAGTTTTGTCAAGGTAGGGCAAATGGTTACTTCAGAATGAGTCTGCTCCAAAAACTTTAACCTGGTCACTCATCCTGAGAATGAAGGTCAGATCCAGCATCCGAAACAAGTCCAGCAGTGTGCATCTTTAGATGTATCATCCATGCAAGTTTGGTCAATATAGGACTTATAGTTACATGGAATTGAGTCCTGCTCCAAAAACTCTAACCTGCTCCAAAAACCTTAACCTGGCAATTCTTTAGCTGAAATTGCAGCATCTGAAACATTAACTGGTACAATGAAGCATACAACAAGCTCTCTTTAATATAGGGCATAGAAGTACTTAAAAAGAAATCTGCTCCAAAAACTTTAACCTAGGATGCCGACACCAAAGCCAAGGGTATTACATAACTCCACCCAACTTCATTGAGGTGCATGAGCAAAAATCTACAGGTTTATAAGAATGAAATGTGTTATGGAAGAACATTTTTCTGTAAAAGACATCACCTGTGTTCAATATTCATTTGTAAATTTGTGGGTAATGGGTAACAAAAACTCCAAGAAAATTATATCCCCATGAAATAAAATGATTTCACAGAAGTCTATAAGGAGACAGATTAATGTATATTGTGCTACATCCCTTTATACACATTTTACAGATCAAAGGTTACACTTTGTTATGTGTATATACAAACATAATGTGTGACATGTCAGTTTCAGTGACAGACAGTATAAAAGTGGAATACACAGATTTATATACATTGATACAATAGCCATCAAACACAACTGATACGATGTACCTGATATTCTTCAACTTAACTGCTAATCTGAAAAATACATGGATTTTTATTCTACTATGATTTTCTGCATATTGCAAAACCATAATACATGTATGTGTTTTCATAATCATGATTATTACATACCATTAAAATTCCAACATATCAAATTTGGGTACTTTTTTCAGAGGTTGCCAGATCCTAGAACAAATTTTCAAAGCATACTCATTACTTATGTGGTATATACAATAATAAGAAATACTTACAATTTTCTCTCTCTTTATTTCTTTATTCAGTCTAAAAATAACCCATATCGAAAATGAATACAAAAATAATACAAGAAAAAAATACTAAAATAATACAAAAAAAGTATATTTTTAATGACCAAATTTGGAACCCTCTAAATCTTGGTTCCAATTTAGGTCAAAAATAATAGACTTTCTAAAAGCCAAACACAGAAAAATATATTTTTAATATACTTTATTTTTTTGAAATAATACAGAAATGATACACATGACCTGTAAAAATGTATTGTTTTTGTACTTTTGTATTATTTCTCTATTTTCCTCTCCAAAGTATAAAAATAATACAGTCCATAGAAAAGTATAGAAAAAATACAGAATGTATTAATTTTGTATTAGCATATATTATTTTTGTATTTTTTCACCTTTAAGAATTAAAATACAAAAAAAATATAAAATATATTAATTTTGTATCACATATATTATTTTTGTATTTTTTCATCTGGAACAATTAAAAATACAAAAAAGATATAAAATATGAAAATAATACAGTACACAAAAAAGTATGAAAAAAATATAGAATGTATTAATTTTGTATTAATATGTATTGTTTTTGTATTTTTCTCAGCATGAAGGATTGTATTTCAAAAATATCAAAAAAGTACAAGAATGATAGACAAAAAATACATTTAAATGCTTAAAATAATACAAAACAGTTTTAAAAACTACAAAAATTATCATGGGCAAAAAATTGTTATTTGAAGAAAAGGGGTTGGAGATCGAGGTTCTTAACAGCATCTATTGATTGTTATTCAAAAATCTTCTATTTATTTGAAATATTTTTTAAATAATAATTTGAGTAACTCAGTCAGATTACTTTTAATGTACAAATAGCTAATTAAAAAGTAATAAATATGGCCAGGCTACTGATTCAGCTACCAATTGTAGTCTTTCTTTTTACATATAATCTGCTCTTCAATAGTCTTGATCTTTTTCACAAGTTAAACTAATCCTGTTTTCTTTGTACTTTTACCAAATGTTTCAATCTTCTCTCTGCTTTTGTATGGAAAAAGGTAGAGGAGTGTTTACTTTGTTGCAGAAGTCCATCTTCATATCACACAACCTGTCATCTCATCTGACTTCATCGCTGTGAAATATAGAACAGAATGATATAATAATAAAATCAATAATAAAATTTAATGAACCATTACCTCAACAAAACACACATTTTCACATCCAAAATAATTCTCTATAGAATTTGTTTAGCTCACACACCTGCAATACTTTCTTGAGAGGGATCTTCTTCCTCCATGACTAATCAGCTTTTCTTCAATGTTCTGCTGACTAAAATTAACAATAATTATAAATTGAAATTCCAAAAGATCCAGCAGAGTTCACCAAATTCCATACAATTGTACCATTGAAATTACTTTCCTTTAATCTGGGGTTTCTTAGGGGACAACCATTTGATTTGACAATCTGGATAAGAAAAGGGGGGGGGGACTGATTTATAAAATATTTTTAAAAAAATATTTGTAATAAACAATCTGTCCTTGTCAATGTTGAAAAAGTAAACAAAATGTGTGCCCCAATGTTATTTAAATAAACTGCCCCCTCCCCGAACCCAACCTACCCCCCCCCCCCCCGAAAAAAATTTGAGTTTATACAAATTACAGAATTGTTTTTGAAGGGAAAATAAATAATTCGTCTCTGGTAAACTTGAAAAAATTGGAATGAATTAGAACTAGGAAGCCGAAAGCTTGAAAATTACCCCTATCTTCCACCCCTACCTCCCCAATCAGAATTTATCACAAAAACCCTTGTTCCCCACATGGCCAATAACCGTACTATTTTATCTTTCTACAATACTACAAAATAGGTAAAAAAGGGCATTCTTTGATCCTCTATCTTTGTACTAAGATATTATTTTAAAAACTGAAACTTTAATGTGCTAAAATATACATAATCTTACCGCAACTGTCGTTGTTTACACCAGAAAAGTCCTGATACGATGCCTAAAAAACGTCAGTCTCCTTATGTATTCGCTTTCCTTGGTTCATATATATGATCCTGTTTACCATGATTATGCTGAACTTCTGTTTTTCGATCCATTTTACTCGCAAGCAAATGCTAGTTTATTCAAAATCACCTCCAGCTTTCTCAACACGTCCCGGGAAGAATTTTCAAAATGGCGTGGGTGAAATATTGTTGACCAATCAGAGAACAGTACGGAAGAGTTTTAAAATCTGACCAATCATATTGTGTCATATATACGAAAATTACCGATGTTGAGATCGGAACAGTTAGAGAAAACATATTTACATGGTTTTAAATATCTTGAATCAAGTGAACAAACCTAAAATTATGTTAGAAAAAAAACGATGTTCAATTTAATCATCAGAATCATTCTTTTATTCCTTACGGAATTTACCGATTACGAAACATTGTTATTTTCGGTCATCATTTCCGCTGAGAGCAGCCATTTTTATATTCAAGTTGACCTGTGAAGTAGACCATAAAGTTCAAATATAATGATCAAAACGAGCGGGAGATACATAAGATATAGCCTTTTTGACGGACAACTTAACTCATACGTACGGTACCAGAGATTGAAATAATGTTGAACAACTATCCTTTACACCAATTTCACAACATTTTCTATATTATTTCATGAAATTCTTTCGTAATAATTTCTTATTTAATTTTTTTTTAAAGGCGGATAATTAAATAGTTCTATTCCATGTAATTGTAATACGTACTGAATTGAATATAACGTATACTAAATTGAGTTGTATAGTCAAGAAAACATCGTAGGTACTGTAATTAGTGGAACTCCCCATGTTGTTGTTGTTTTTTTTTTTGTTGGGATGTGTTTTCACAGGTAAATCATATTATTTCTTTGAGTAGTATAACATGTACTCGTCTATTGTTAGCCTGCAGGTGGCCACCTGTGCTGTTGGCGATAGTTGTAAACACTTGGTTGTAAACACGCTGTAAAATTTTCAACACAAAAGAAAGTCTGAAACTCTGAAGCTTCAAAATTTACCGCGTGTTTACAAGTATCATGTACAGCACAGGTGTCCCCTTAGACGTATCTATCCCTTTCCAAATGACAATTTCACACCTAGTAAAGACATGTTTTAAAAATGAAATTGTTTAGTTAACAAATTTAAACTACTGAAGTTTTCTGTTCTAAATAGCCATTAAATTTAATGTGAATAGTATAAAAGCAATCTTTTACAGCAGTGGTCTTAATTAATAAAATCTGAGAAAAAAATATTAATTCCAACAGACTTATTGCAAGGACATTCTGTAAATTTTACTAAGTTCAAAGAAATACAAATTTCAGTAAAAGAAAACACTAAGTCCAAAATAAATATAAAAAAAAATACATACTGACTGTATAGTATTTTTTGAAAAATTATTAAGTCCAAATTTAATACAAAAATAATACAGACTAACTGTATGTAATTTTCTGTAAAATTACTAAGTTCAATTTTAATACAAAAATAATACAGATTAACTGTATGTAATTTTCTGTAAAATTACTAAGTTCAATTTTAATACAGAAAAAATACACTTGAAAAAAACTAAGTCCACAAAAATACAAAAATGATATACTGAAAATAATCTAAGTCCCAAAAAATACAAAAATAATACCCTGTAAAAAATCAAAGTCAGATTTTAATACAAAAATAATCTACCTATTTTTTGGTGATACAAAAAAAATATATTTTTTATGTATTAATTTTAAACAATACGAAAATGATTGTATTAAAAATATATTAAAAATATACTTTTATGTATTATTTTTTGATATGGGAATTTTTAAAAAAGGGGGTCAAATAACTAAAAAAATTATGACTGAAAATTGAAATATGTTAATTTCAAACTATAAATATACATGTATATTATGATTATTGCTGACATACTTTTTACCATGTGGGATTAATTTACACTATGTACGCAGTGACAGATTTTTCTGTGGAAATTTTCACATCATACTTAAAGAGCAGTAAAGACATGCAAAGGCAACCCAAAAAATCTGTGTGATTTTCTACCCACGAATTGCAGAGAAATTGTGATTCCATGAAATTAAGACCCCGCAGAAAAAAGTACATTTACATTACCTCTTAATGATCTGTTGTTGCTTTTCTAATTCACTCAAGAGCTGATACACCTTGGAAGAGAGAGCCTTTGTTTCTGTAAAAAAAAATGATGCATAATCCTCATCATCCATCATCAATAGCATCATCCAATGTACATACACATACCTGTATCTCTATACAACATGTTCATTCCACATCTATTTCCTTTTGTCACATTGAAATACATGTACATGTAGCTTCTAAAAGTCAATTCACATCATTACATATTGCTGTGCTACTGTATACAAAAGGAAGCTTTTTCAAACACCACATTGATGTACACATAATGTCTCTGTGATAACTATATAACATCAAGGTTTAGACAGCCTTTTGGTGTCACATTCATTATGATATAATTAATTCAAACTTACTTTTTCCCGTACTTACACATATATGTATATGGATATACAAATATCGTTAAAGTATGTAGAAAGTGAAGTATTTTCATGGCATTCTATTTGAAATCTTTTAAAAGAAATCTTATTCTGGATACCATATTCAATCTGATATAGAAGAAGCCAAGAACAAACAATTACAACTTTTATTGAAAGTGTCCTGAAGGTACCAAAAATTAACATCATGTTATTTTCTCACGTACGCAGTTTAACTTTAATGCAATTCAGATTTAACGTTGACACCTCAAAACTGAAATAAAACTGGCTTAAAACTGAACAATTCTTATAAATATCTGAATCTCAGCGAGAAAGGAAATTTCATTCGGCAGCTGCCTATGTCTGCCTATGTGGGCTGAAAATTATTGCATTTATACATTTATTCCAAGATGAATTTATCTGCACACCTACCCTCCGAGCTTTCTTCCCTGACTTTCTTCATCATTCCTACAATCTCATCAGCAGCATCCTTCCAGGGAGAAAAATCTGCCGTGTCTGCAGAAATCTTCAGTGTTTGTATGCTGACTACATAGTGGAGAAAAACAAATCAGTGTTTAATTTTGTAGATATGTATGTATTATTTTATAACATTACAGTTGATATCAATGACCAAATCAATATATGAACAACACAAAACAAGGTACAAAATCAGTTTCTATGTCTTCTTTTCTTTTTCTGTGCAAATCAAAGTTCCACACAGATGCTGAACATAAAATACATGTATCTTGGAATAGGTGTTATATGGAAGTCCTGTATGTCAACACTGAGGATATTACATAAGCTCCCCCCCCCTCAAACCTCATTTAAGTGAGCTAAAAAGTAAAAGGGGGTCGGGGGTTCCTCCCCTCATTGGGGGTTGAGGGGGAATACCAGAATAACAGGGGGATTTCAGGGCTTTCAAAATCTGCTGGTACCCGGTACTTTTACTCAGCTGAATTCAGATTTATACTGACTAAAAAATATTTAGCGAAGAAAAATTCAATCACATTTTAATTAATCTTCTTCTGCCAGGTATCTCCTATTTTTGTAAAAGTACGACCTGTTTCAAATCTTTTTGAAAGCCCTCAGATTACGTCATTATAGACGGGGAAATTCCCTGGTCCTTGGGTCTTAGGGACAACCCTGAAATCATGATGTAAATTTGCAAAAATATATACTGACCAGTAATAAACATATGAAGGTTTGTATATATTGCAATAAGGAACATTTTTTATTATTTTGCTTCAAAGAGAAATACTCATTTTTTTTTTTAATTGAAATTCTCTTTTTTTGGTGAAAAGGACATGGACACACTTTAGTATGCCTAGCTACATCCCTTTTCTTCTGTGTGTTAGACTTTTATTTGATTTTCAATGCTAGTGCTCCATGGTTTTACAAGTATAGTGATGGGAATTTTCAATGAGTGCATCAACCTTACTTGTTTTCATGAGTTGAATGTTATCAAAAACCTTTCTTCCAACTTGTCTCTTCTCCCTGTGATAATAAAGAATAAAACTTTCTTTTAATAGTATGTCATCTGATTTCGATGCTCGTGTACCATATACATTAATGACTTTCACATTTGTACAAGTTATCTCCCTTTTGGGAAAAAACAACCATACAATACAATAGAGAGGTTGATATTTCATACATAAACAGGTACCTCTAGTCAGCTAGTAGTGGAAGTTAAAACAAAGACACCGATTGCAATGTTCTGCTACTAGATCATTAAAATCTCAAGAGACAAACTACAAAAATGTGTATGTGTATGTGTCATTTAGTCAAAGTATACGTACAAATACATGTACAAGTTTAAGATGATGATCTCAACCTCTCTAATAATAGTAATATATTGACATAGTATGGGCCAATATGGGAAATATAATGAACCTATACAAACAGATTTCATTGGTCAGACATTGCCCAATAAAGTTGGTAAAGAGGTAAATAGTATTGACTCAACAAAGAGAATTACACTTGTAAATTTGAAAGTTGTCTCTATTAGTAAATAATGAATCTTTTGTAATTCTTTCAAATTATTATTTCCTGTTGATTCAACAATAAAAATGTCAGCTTTAAGTCATACACAGGTTCAGTACAATCAGTACATTTAGCTATATAGCCAAAATTACCTACCACTAAGCTTTACTTACCTACCTTAGGTAGCTTTATTTAGCTATTTCAAGGCAACTTTTAACAATTTTGCTTTTTATCTTAAAGAGACAAAAAATCACAAATAAATGACTAACAAGAGGCCCAGGGGCCACATCACTCACCTGAGCACTGTGGCTAGGAAAAAAGCAAAAATCAGTACTGAAAAGCTTTTTCCTATATACTCCTGTGTTAAACTTTGATCGTCCATTGTGGCCCCACCCTACCCCCAGGGTCATAATTTGATAAACTTGAATCTACACCGACTGAGGATGCTTTCACATAAATATGACTAATCATGGCTTTGCTGTTCTTGAGAAGATTTTTAAAGATTTTTCCTGTGTTTTCCTACGTTAAACTTTGATCGTCTACTGTGGCCCCACCCTACCCCAAGGGGTCGTGATTTGAACAAACTTGATTCTACACCACCTGAGGATTCTTCCATATAAATATGACCAATCAATGCTTTGCTGTTCTTGAGAAGATTTTTAAAGATTTTTCCTATGTATTCCTAGCAGGGTTCTTCAAGAGCTGTTTTACTGTGTTGGCCCAGACACAGTAAAATTTTCCCCGACACAGTAACGATTCAAATTTTATACGTGTGTCACAGTAAAAATTTTGCGACATGGTAAGATCTGAAGATCAGAAAATCAAAACATTAATTCTCTCTAACTGAAACTTTAATCAAACAAATCTAACGTCTTTCAATTTTTAAGGCAGAGCACTTAATTATCTCTTAATTAGGGCACTTTGTCTTGCCTCACCTTGCATAATCAATTATCTCCTAGACCTTTGCTGGACTTTACGCATGAAGGAACAAAGACATATAATTTGTTTTCAGACTTCAATGTAACCTTATAATTGCTAGTTGCATTTTTGATTAAATATTATTTAAAAATTTTTCTATAAATATATGTCTTTATACTTCAGAACCACGTCTCAAGAATTATGTTGGCACTGTTAGTCAAATAAACATCGTACCGTAATCTTTTCATTGATGTAAATGTATTGTTGAAGAATTTAAACGCACCCCCTAAAAGTATTTTATTATTCTAAAGTTTCTTTTTTTTAATTCGTTAATTTGATCAACTGTCTGACAAAAATCACGGCATTTACATTTACTTTAAAAGTGGGGAAGTAGATCGATTTTATCGATCAGAATTTCCTCTGCTCTTCAGAGCATGTGTAAAATATGAAGTTCAATATACATTGTAAATACAAAAATATCAAGGTTTAATATTCATGTACAACTTGTAGACAGTGAAACAAGAATATTATTTAAGCCTTTTTTTGAAATATTGTACTTAATTTTTTTTAAGTTGTGTGTTGGGGGATGGGGGGGATTTACAGTTGGTTTGTCTTATAATCCTTTGTATGTTCATTATTATATGGAAAAAATCTAATTGTTTTAAATATCCATTCCATTAATTTATTTTTTATTAATATATACGACATACCATTTGTATAACGAATTGGTGATTCAAAAAAGGCGTGTGTGTATGCTTTTGTAAACATAACGATTAGTGGTTCATTTGTGAATTTGATAGCGAAAATACCACGAATATTAGTGGTTCATGGAAAGTCTGCAACACAGTAAAATTTCAAATGATGGAGAACCCTGATTCCTATATAAAACTTTGATTGTCAATTGTGGCCCCACCCTACCCCCCGGGGGTCATGCTTTGAAAAAACTAGATTCTACACCACCTGAGGATGCTTCCATATAAATAAGACAA